>NC_088189.1:2521894-2838939 GCF_028769735.1 Zonotrichia leucophrys gambelii
GGTTCAGAGCACAGCGAGCAGCCCCGCTTATTTTACCATTTCAGCCGATGAGCATCATCCCTGTGCTGCTCGGGTGGTGCTGCAGGCACCGCAAACTCCAAACAACCAAACTTGGGGAAGGAGCCGCTGGCCGGCTGCTCTGACCCGGAGCCGGCGCTGTCCCCATTGTCCCCGGGTGAAATGTTAACTTGCTTTCCTTTGAAGGGGGAAATTCAGATGGGGGAATTACCAGAATTACCAAATTACGGTATTCCAGCAGCCTGCAAGCCGCCGTTCTCCTTAGGCATCTCTCCGAAAGTTACTTTTTACCCTCGCAGATTATAAAAAATATGAATGAAGTTAATAACGGGGTTCTTTCCCCAGTCTACTATCTTAATGTGAGGTTAAAATGTGCAACATTTCAGCTGTTCTCATGGCTGAAATGCACGAAAAAACAACAGAAATTCGGTCACTTATTTTATTATAAAAATTTTCAAGGAAGCAACCTCAACTCGCAATAACCCTTAAGAATTTTCTTATCTTTTAACTTCAATTTTTAAAATATTCGTCTGAAGGAAAGATGTAGGAAAGGATATCACAAAGGTCAAAGGTAGAACAAATGAGCAGGAGATAAAAGATGCTGTTAAAAAAAAAGAAACACCTTGAGCACTGCCCAGCTGTTTTGCAGCACAACATTTTCCCTGTGTTTCTTACATCAACATTTGCCTGGAGGAAGGGAAGGAAAGTGATGACAGGAAAACGTTATGACGGGAGAAAGATGATTAAAGGTGGCATTTAAAAATAAAAATAATGGTGAAAAGTACTGTGAATAGCAATGCCAGTATGTCTGGATTGTGATACCACAATTTCCAGGTAATAAGGATTTTCAGTTATTTATTGTTTATAAAAGTTAGAAAAACATACATTTCAGATTTTCAACTCAATATTTTTCTTCCATATTTAATTTTTCTGGATCCTTAATTAAAAGTTCAATTTCTAATGATGAATTAGCATGTCTAGAGTATGTTGTAAATGACTAAATACTAAATAGCAGAGGTATACCAAGACAGTTTCTCAAAGTATTTGCTAAACTCTATGAAAGATGATAAACCATTTTAAAATGGTTGGATGGGTCATTCTCTGAAAGGAGTAGTGGATTCCTAATTATGGTGTATTAATCTCTTTCAATAATACTTTTAATAATAACAATATTTTTAATTTTTTCCTGGAGTTTTTGGAATTTATCACTCCTTTTTTGGTTTCTTTTTTTGCACAAGGAAAAATCAGCATCCAAACCTTTAGAGCATTTTTAGAAAAATGCGTTAAAAATTGTCACTGGCACCAGGGGATGGATTTTATCAGCATTTTGCACCAGAGAGGGATCTGCATCCCCACCTGTGTGCTGAGCTGCGGCTGCCTCACATTTCAGTAACAAACCCTGGAGACTCCTTGGCCTCTCTGGAAATGTTGGATTAGCAGCACTCAGCCTGTTCAGCTCTGGCATTGCCTTTCATTTGCTCTTTGGAAGGGAAAATGGTGAGAAATGTTTGCCAGGATTCCCCAGATCCCTCTTGTCTCCAAAGACAACTCCAGCATGTTTCTGCATTAGTCCAAGTATCCCCAGGCTTGGTTTCATTTTTTCTTGGATAGAGGAGGACTTGCTGTCTGCTCTTTGCTGAAAATGGAATGCTTGAGCAGCTCCTTGGAGGGGAAAATTTGACACAATGAAACAAACCAAAAGAAAAATGGGAAAATCAAATTTTTGGGAGAAAAAAAAAATTTTCCCCTGCCTTGTAGTTGTTCCAGCATTTCAGTGTGTGGTGGCCACCACACACCTGATTCCTTTCATTTCAGACTTGTCACAGAAATGAGTTCTTGGAGGGAGCAGAGGGATCTCCCCACACCCTGGAGATGGATCTGGGGATGGAGGAGCTTGGCTGGGATGCACAGGCTGCCAGGCCTGGCTCTGCGCAGCCAAAAACGGTGTCACCTGTGTGCCCTGGCCTGGGGCACCAGCTGAGCCTTACCTGGCACACACTGGGGGTAATTTGGGCTTCTTTTCACTGAGCAAATCAATATGGTTACAAGGAACTTTAGGGAATATCCTGCTTCTTTTCTGTATCAACCTCCTCAGAGCAGAGACAGTTAATGGCTTGTGTCTGTGAAGGGAGAGAGTGAATATTACTGAGACAGATCAGGAGCAAGGGCAGAATGCAGAATCCTTGTTGTCATCAAGCCTTGCTGACACTGTTCCACAGCAGGCAAAAATGAAATAAAATTGCATCAGGAATGAGTTTGGCTTGGAGGATGGCTCCTGACTGAGGGCTAGTTTTTGGTCCACTTTGATGTGTTGAAGAACAAGAACTTCCAGTACCAATTCTGCTTATGCTCATAAATCATGGGGGTAGGAGAGGAGCAGAAGTGACACACTGGGTCTCTTTCTCCCCCAACGTGGGCTGCAGTCCATCCTAGTGGCTATGAAATATCTAAGGCTGATAACAAATGCTCAGCACTATCTAAGTCAAGAGGCCAATAAAACCTGGAGTATTTATACACCTGTGGCTTGAATAGCAGGGTAATGAATGACAAACCTTTTTCTTGCATGTGTGGTTTGTGTTTTGCTTTGGTTTTTTTTTTTTTTTTTTTTTTTTTGCCATTTCGAGTTTTCACTGCAGCGAGTCCTGTGCCCTTTGGATTGTTTATACCTTGTCAAACCTGTTTTAAATAAAGCATTGTGCTGCACTTTCGGTTTGTCAGGGAAATTGCTGCCCTCTCCTGGTTTGAAGCAATTCTCGACCAGCCAACGGCATCTCCAAGCAAATGCCAGTTGCAGTGCGATAATATGATCCAATATGAAATTAATTAAGGCTACACAATAGTTTCTTTAAGACTAAATCAGAAAAGAGGGCAGGCAGCCCTATCTGGGACAATAGGATTGGATCCAAATGCAGTTTTAAAGACACATCCCGCCTCCCCTGATCAGAGTGCATTTAATGAGATTCATGCAATTTCTTTCTGAAAACAATAGCTTTAACCATTGGTTGCATAACCCAGGATATCCAGCTGAGGCCCCCCAAGTACAGAGTGTTCCACAAAAAGGAATGACAAAAAGTCCTCCAGTTCAACTTAAATAATTAAAACAAGATCTGGAGAAATGGCCAGCCCGGTGAGATGCCTCGCAGGGGATGGGGAGTGGAGGGGGCGAGATCAAACTCCTGAGGGCAAAGTTAAATTTGTCCATTCCTATTCTCTTTGTGGGGCTAAGCAGCACGAAGTGCCAAGGCCCCTGAGAGTGCTCAGCCCCCTGGGCCCTTTGGTGGCTTTCAGCACCTTGCAGGATCAGGTCCCACGGCCATAACTCAGAAAAGGGTATCTATTGTCTGCCCAGAAACTGAGGAGCTGGGCAGCATATACTGCCTGGGACGTGCTGGAGCTTGGGCTGGCATTTGTGCCTCTCATTTTACACGAAGTTTAAAGTTTCTTGGCTCCTGGAGATCCTACCCTGAGCCCAATGATCTTCTGCCATGGAAGTGGGTGGGAACAAGACGTGGCAATGCAGGCAGTGCTATAGACAATGCTTATTTATGATTGTGGAAGCATTGCAAACAAAGGGAAAAATTCCTCTCACCCCTCCAGCTACAATAGCTTCACAAAGCATTCAGAGCAACAAATGCCATTTTCCAAAAAGTGTGTACCAGCAATCTGAGAAGAGTGTGGCCTTATGGCCTTCCTGGAAGTGTGGAAAGCCAAGAGCTGTGGCCTCTGCTAGGCCGTATTAGTGGTGAGCACTGTCTTTCAGAAATGCTTCATGCATAGCAAAATTCTCATAGTAGCTTCCCTCCACTACTCTTTTAAGACTAAACTTGTTTAAGCTGTGCTTTGAAGATCTTGCTTTTGCATCCCACTGTGATAGCATGCAGCAACAATCCTGTTTGTCAGGTGATTTTGAAACAAAATGCAGCCTTGTGGCAAGCAAAATCTCCTGCTCCCAAGGCAGAAGGGAAGACAAATGCTAGGTGCTTCCCTGCTGTCTGCTTAAAGCTGCAGAGATAGATTTCTAGTATTTCCAAGGCTCAAAACTTGCAGATGTGGTGCCTGTGAGTGAAGCTGAGGCTTGGTTTAATCTGGTTATTTTACAGGCTGCATTTCCTCTGCTGCTGAGGCAGTGCACAATTAAAGCTGCATTACTGGTGTCTTTCACATATTTACTTATGACAAGGCCAGGTCTGATTCCTCCTCTTCACAGCACAGCATTTCACACTTCAACAGACATGATTTGGTCCAGCAGGGTTCTTTTGCATCCTGGCTTTTATAGGCATCTGCAGCAGCATTTACTCCTAAATAATTTGATTTGTAAGTAACTACAGAAGAATCACCATGAGAAACAGCACAGGAGTTTCTTTACTTTGGCCAGCTTTATACTGCACCCAAATCTGTTACTGATCTGTGTGTTGTGTGTGGACATGTGGGAAATGGACATGCTCCCAACCCATCCTATTTTGGCTACAAAAAGCCAAAGAAAGGAAAACCAGGCTGGAGTGGCACAGACAGGATGTCCAGAGTGCTTCTTCCCTAAACAGCACCTGAGGCTGGAACATGACAGGGATTTGACACTTTCTGAGGTGCTCCTCATCAGATGCTGCATAAACACAGTGGAGTTTGTTTCTCATGAGCTTGTTCCAATTCTAATTCCAGCCTTGTGATCACATTGAGGGATGAACTAATCCCCTTGCTGCCCACATAGGCTTCTGTGAAGATTCTGTATCCATGACAGAGCCAACATTTTGCATGAAACAGAGGAGAATAACTGAGCACCCCTGTAATTTTTTCTCTCAAGGTGTCTGAGCACAGCCCAAGGCTCCTTCAATGGGCTGGAAAAAGCCATGAAGTGCCAGGAGGTGTCCAGCTCCTTATGGGACTGGAGAATGGAGCTGAGGTTGTTGGGGCTGTGCTGTGGGACATTTCCCCTCTCTCACTGTGGTCAGCCTTGGCCTGCCCTGGGATGGCTTTCACTGCCACACTGTCACTCCTGCTTCCAATTAATTTTCCTTTTAAACTTGGGCAAGTATAACACATTTATAGGTTGTCAGAAGTATTTCAATCTGGGCTGAAGGAGGCTTGTAAAATGTGTTTCTTTTCTTAAAAATAATCTGAATTTTGACAGAAGCTCCAGCCCAGCTGCTATTTTGTGAACTGGCCCATGCTGCCGTCCCCACCTGCATGCATTTCTGGCCACTCCACATTTTTTAATCACCAAACCAAGGGACGAGGGCAATAAAAAAACCCCAACCCCAAACCTACAAACATCAACGCTGCTCTGCCCGTTACCAGATGCCACTGTGGTGATCTCAAGCATAAGCTGTACATTTTTATCTTTTAAATGGAGAGGTCCCTTGGGCACAGGCAGTGCCCCTGTCCACAGCCATCCTTGTCAGGCGGCCGCGCTGCGCGCTCGGCGCTGCGAGGCTCACACCATACGGCCGTGTGAGGAGAATAGCACTGGACAAGGGCAGAGATCAGGCTCTGGGGTCCTGGGGACATTGTGGTTTAAGGGGCTGGCGTCTCTGCACGTGGAGCCATCCCTGGGAAGGGCGAGCCCGCAGCCGGGGCTCAGGGATGCTCTGCGCTTTTATTTGCGTTTATTGTTTGCGATCGCCGACGCTCATCTTTGGGTATCTCCAGAATTAAGGGGTAATAGGACAAGACAACAAAGGAGTCTAAGGCTTGCTGAGGGAGGCTGGGGTACTCTGTGGCACTGAAGCATTTCCAGGGCCTTGTTCCTGGCTACCACATCTTCCCACTGTGGAGCCCCCAAATGCCACTGCTCCAGACTTGGCATTCACAGCTTGCCCCAGCCAAGGGTTGGATCTAAGCTTAGCCAGGCAGGCTCTTCATCCCTCATGCCTAATTTCCAATGTGGGCTTATCCTTTACCATGAAGTCCCCAGTTATTCCAGGATCCCCATGAGAATGGTTCCCAGCTGGATTTGCTGTGGCTCCCCACACCAGATGTGCACCATTCCTTTAGTGCAATGGAAAGAGGGGTAGCTCTCTTTTCTAGGGTCTGCTGTCTGTCTTGCATTGACTCTGCAACATGGTTTCCTACCCTCTCCCCACAATTTCTCTTTGTTCTTGTGCAAGAAATTCCTCACTGCACATGTTTTCCTAGAGGAGCTCATTTCTGCTCCATCCTCTCTCCATCTGACTAGGACAGAGAAAAATGTGTTCTTGTTTGCCCCTGTTTGTACTTCAGTAAAGACTTGTTTGGTAGAAAGTGAAGGGTGTCAACTACATGAGTAATCTGCAGCATTTAAATCTGCAATTTAAATCTGTCTTTAAAACTTTATGGGATGTTGCCTGCAAGAAAAATTGTCATGGCTCTGTTTTGTACTTCAGTCACAAGTGGTTTGGCTGTGTGGAGAAAAAGAGAGAAAAACATAGATTTATACAAGAGCAGATAATGTAAATGCAAAGTAATTAAAGTGGTCGTAAAGGACTCCTCAAAATACCTATTTCCAATTATTCCTATCATGATTTTAGGGCAGTTTAAGCAGCTGCTGCCAGACCAGAGCAGCGCATTCACAAGGCAGAACAATCGCAGCTGTAACAAGCTACAACCCCACATGATTTGAATGCAAAGCGTTTATCCAGTGACATTCCTAAGGATTTACAAAACAGGGGGTACTTGTGGAAGGTGACAAAGCTCCAAGCAGGCAGTGCTCAGTCCAGCTGGGATTTGCACAGAGGTGACAAACCCAGGGATGTTGCAATCACTGCACTGAGACCTGCCTGGTGTGAGGGGAGCTGTGAACCTCCTGCCTGGGACCTGCTTTCACCTGCTGCCTCGTTTTACACATGAATATGCAGCCACAAAAGTTAACACTCGAAATACTTGAGCAAAACTTTAAACATATTTCAACCTCTTCTCTTTTTTTTGAGTTTGCGTGCTCAGGGTGAGGGTGAGCAGCTGTGCACCTTCCACTGTACGCGTTCACATTTCCATTTCAAAGATTTATTCGGGGAAGATCCCTCTTCAAGCTGTTGGAGGGAATGAGGAGGTGTCAGAGGGTTTCCCCTGTCAGGCAGTCGGTGGTCTCCAGCTGCTGTGCAGAAAAAGCCTCTTTGTATGCTCAGAGCATCTCCCTTTCTGCGAGGGAGTGGCGAGTGCAAGCGCGGGGCAGCTCCCTGCCTGTCAGCCAGCACCTGAGAGGCACAGGGAGAGCAGCAGCTCAATAAATCACCCAGCAATAAATCAAACGTAGCTGGGAATCGATCTGAACAATTAACAATGATTCCTTTGAAGCTGACAGTAGAGGCCCCAAAAGACAGGAGCACAAGAGCAAACTGTTGCTCTCGAGACTTTGGCTCTTGGGAAATGCATTTTGTGTCCAAAGTGTGCATGGATTTGGGAAGTGAGTTTCATGGCACATGGGAAGAGTTTAATCGTTTTGTAATTTAGGTGCTTGGCTTTACAGTAGTGCTCAGTGTAACAAACACCAGGGTTTAAATCTCCAGTGGCCTACAAATCCTCAAGTGCTGGTTCTGCTCCCCCAGGATCACCAGGTGGGGGATGTACATAGGAGAGTCAGGCTGAGCCATTTACCAGCTCTGAGGAGTGTGAACTGGGTGTTTCTGAGAAATTTGAAAACATTAGAGGCGTAAATGAAGGGAAAATGTAACAAGGCTGGTCTGCACTTCAAACATTTCAGAGTTCAGAGGGTTCCAGAAGGCTGTACTGTACACGAGCATCCTCAGGGCATGGGCACGGATTAGGTGACCTCTGGAGACTCATTCCAGCCCAGTGATTCTTTGAGAAGACAAATACACTGGAAGATGCAAATCTTACATGAAAAGTGTAACATGAGGCCCACTTGTGGGATCCCATGTACGATTTAGGTTTTGCACAGTTGTGGAAGAAGGTTCAATGAATAACTGACAGTTGTTCTGGTATTTGGAAGATGAGACTGAAAAACAAAGGAATGAAGACTAAATGAGATGGTTACATTTCAGTATTTCCTATCTGAGCTGCAAGGTGCTCTAAAAAAATGGGTCTTTAAAAAATTGCTGCCATCTCAGAGAGAATCAGACAATGCTGGACGTCTCTCCCAGAGAAATCCTCCTGGACATGGCTGTGCAAAACGTTGTAGGAGATTAAAGCAAAGCATTCCAGTGACTTGTTTAAACATATCTTATATCTCTTTGCAGCAATCCTTAAGCCCCAACCACCAAAGACTATCTCCTCAGAGCAGTGACAAATTCCGATCCCAAACAAACCACCTGGGGCATGCTGAATCGCTAAACACAAATGTCAGAGGTCTAGATCATTTCCAATATTCTTTGACATTGCTTATGATGTGGCCTCTGGCACATTCCCAACAGAAGAAAGTTCAGTTATATTTCTTTCAATTAAAGAATCTGATTTAGCCACTAATCATGTCAAAGAATGTCTGGGGGAGGGAGAGGAAGAGAGCGTGAGCGAGTGGTGGTGAGTTCAGATGGGATGGCTCGTGCTGTCTGCAGGGAGGAATGGGCAATGTGGCACAAACAGAAAATCAGTGCACATGTGTCAAAAATATTGTTGGTTTGATCAAATCACACAAATCCTATTAATGCACAACCTCAAGCATGCTGCTGCAGTGAAAATCCCGCACTCAGGGTTCAGTTTTGGGAAGAAGACAAGGAAAGGCTTCAGGATGGCAACAATCAGGATATCAGTGAATGATAGGAGGGCTCAGCAAGGTTTATCCAGCATCTCCTGCATTCTCACCCAACCCCAAATGTATTTCCCCTGGAAAACCCCAGTGCTGGACATGAGGGCAGGACAGGTAACTCAGCAGGGATGAGTCTGACCCTGCTGCACCTCTGTACAAATCCACTTGAGGGAAAGCCACAGTCCAAAAAACAACATGCTGAGCCCTGCATTTTGGTGGATCAGGACATCTAGGATTGCTTCACCCATGTGAATGTGTTCCTGATCTTCAGGGAACAGTGGAAAAAACAGACAGTTCCCAAACCTCAAAAAAGGTTTGAGATCGTTGTTAAGAGGATTTGCATTTGGAAAATTTTGCCAGGTTACACAAGCAGATGCAATACTTGGAATATTTCTGCTTAGGTTTTCCAAACCTTTTTTTTCCAACATCCCTGAGGTAACATTGCTTAAGATGGGAACAGATGGACCTTTGTACATAATCCTGGGTGAGTCCCAGTGATTTCTGGGGCTGGGGTCTTGCTGGGCACTGTGGCATCCAGTAAGACACCAGCCAGATCCCCACGTGCAGGAGGGATGCTATAAAAGCTGCTGAGGCATTTCCTATTTCTTCTCCATAGCTGTAATATAGAGAAAAAATAAATAAATAGTGGTAATATATCTGAAAACCCACCACAAAAACCTGTATAGCCATGAGAGCAACCATGCAATCTTTTAATATTGCTCATATATATTTATTGGTTATAAAATCATAGCAATCTCTTTTTTGTTGGATTTTTCATAGTTTTACACAAAACAATTTTGCACAATTATTTTGGCATTTTCACACTGGAGTAGCAGTGTCTCAATGGGAAATTTTAGCAGTGAGTAACACAGGGAGAGAAATTTGAGCTGGCACTGTGGACTCACCAAAATCTCATCCTGATGCATCTTCCTGAGGGCTGCACTGGTGCTCCCAGCTGGGTGCACACCCCCAAATGCAGAACTGTGAAGCTTCATTCACACACCACTCCATGGCCTCATCCATAGAAATATTTTATTTACAAAAGTGTGTGGCTCATATTACTCATGAAGTCCAGCAGTATTGATAAGAGGGCTCTGCATGACTGCACAGATGTGTGAGATACCAAGATTTTACAATATTCCATAGATTTGGGACATCTGTTTTAAAGGCAAGAGCACCCATTGCATTTTTCTCAGTGACAGACGTGGCCTCTGCTGGAGAGAAATCCTCGATGTGAGTGCTAAGGTTTTCTTAAGGCAACACCTTGGTCAAGGATCAGCCCTGCTGCTAACCTTGCACTTGGAAAGCTGACATCTCCAAGGAGTGAAATATTGAGGACAGATGTAGAAGCTCTTGGGCCCTGGCTGTGCTGCCAATTCTGTGTCATGCTGCACATCTTACACACATTAAGGAGCAAATGGGCTCGTTCCCACGGCAGCAAACTTCACAAATCAGAGCAAAAATTATTTATCGTGACAGGCAGGTGGTACTGCAGACAGAAATGTCTCTTGACCTTGTGGAAATGTGGTTGTGATGGTCTTAGAGAAGTTGATTTTTTTCTTCCTGCTGGTTTAAGAGAAATCTTCTGGTTTCAGGCATGGAAAAAACATATTTTGAATGGTGATATGTCTCAGGCATGTGGATTTTATAACTTGCTTGCTGTTTGCAACCAGTTAAGGTGTTATACATGCTGTTTAAAACATAGTTTTTATTAGAAAAGCAGCATCTGCCTGTGTTTGCACTAAATCTGCAGCAGCAGCCACTCGAGCTGGCCAGCACACGCCAGCCTGACTGGAACAAGGTAACAATGCTGCTCCCCAAATCTCTGTGAAATTGGAGATAATTCCATGCAGGGCCGACTTTCAAAGGCCTTGTTTAACATCTCTAAAGGCTGGGCTGAGGGGCTGGGGAATTTCTGGGCAGTGCCCTGCTGCCTGGCGCCTGTCTGCATTCTTCCATGGAAATCCTGGAGCAGCAGAGGCTGAGCCCGGAGTCCTGGGGTGCTCAGGATGCAGAGATGGAGGTTGTCACCCATTGGTGTCAGCTGTGGGTGCTGTGCACCTTTCTGACTGCCCGGATTTCGGGGGGATTGATTCAAACTGGATCAGAGTTATTCACAGGATGCAAAAAGCTTTATTTGCAGGAGTGAGCTTGGGGTGTTTGTCTTGGCAATATGGATGAGAAAGGGAGGTGGGTTTGTTCTCTCTGGGTTTGCTCTCTGTGGGTTTGTTCTCTCTGGGCTTGACTGAGGAACATGAAAGGGGAGGGAGTATTTTTGAGCTAAATGACAAATGTTAGTGCAAGAGCTACTGAGCAGGGACTAGCCAGGACACCTTGGGGCTGGAAGTGGAAAGATTTATAGCCACGAAGGCAAGGGAGGTTTTCTTCCAAGAAAAGGAGTGGGAACAGGAGCAACACCTTCCCCAGGGCACTGTTGGGATGCCCTGGATGAATCTGAGATGTGTGAGGAGATGGAGACAGGCAGGGCAGAGGGTCGGGATGGGTTTGGTGGCACAGGGTGGTGTTGGCAGGGATGTGTGTCTGTCACACATTCTGCACTTGTGCTGGCTCTAACACCCCCAGAGCCCCCCGAGAGCCCCCTGTGCCCCTGCACAGCCTGGGCAGCCCCGTCCCCTCTGTGCCCTGTGCCCAGAGCAGGGCAGAAGCAGGAGTGCCTCCACTCCTCGCTCACATCCCTGCCCTGCCCTGCACCTGGGGGCTGAGGCTCCTTTTCCAGCATCACCTCTCTCCCCTCAGACACAGAGGCTTCACTGCAATTTCTGAAGAGTGGAGGAAATGGGGGTTGGAAAGCACAAAGATGAAGATTTAGATGCATTGAAGTAAAATTCTGGATATTTTTTCCCCCTTTTGCTTGTAGACGACATATTTGCCAACCAGGGGTGCAGCAGGGGAGGAGGGAGGGATTCCTAAACTCTGTTGTGGAATGAATACACTGCTGAAGTAATGAATAGAAACAAGATGTTTTAACCACCACCTAGAGAGGTTGCTGAGTGGCCATAATCAGTGCTCCCTAGGAGGTGGCCAAAATGTCTCCTTGCCATTCATTAGATCAGAATAGCTTTGGGTTTATAATGTGATCCTTCTTCCTGACCTTCCTTCTGTTCTTAAGTGACTTCAGGACTATAAATTCCTCCCTAGAAATAGCATTATTTATTTTACTGTCTTGTGTTTGTTATGGTCAGTTGCTATCTTTCTTTAGGAGATGTCATTTTGAATCAAAATGGAATTTAGTGGTGACAGGGTTTGGTGCCCCCCAGTTTTTGTACTGAAATTAGCCTTGCATGAGCTAAGATTAGTCTGTTTGCAAAATGTTCCTGCTCTTTATAACCTGTCTGTGAGAAACATTCTGCTGCATTAGAGCTCGCTGTACCAACATTTCTGGGCTAATTTGCCGCTGCTTTAAATATCAAGGAGGATTTTCAGATGGATCCCTAAGGCCTTGGCTATGGAACTGAGCCATACCCAGCTCCCCATGGCACTCTTGGGGCTGCCTTCTCCTTTTGGGCACAGTGAATCTCTGCTCCCAGCAGCAGAGCAGGTGATTTCCAGTGCAGTCCTGTCCTTGTTGGAACCCTGGCACTGTCAGGAGCTCAGGCACCCACTGGGGAGCAAGGAAAAAAATCTCTGTGGTTATTGCACTTCATCAGCTTCTCTAACTACTTCAGGCAGTTTCCTTTCGGGATTTCTGAAAATTTGCATGATAGGTATCTTTACATCCCTGTGAAAAGCACTGGATATTTTAAATTGCGTTTCATCCTTGGAAAGTGCTGGGACTTCCAGAGGCAGCTGGGGATGTTCACCAGGGCAAGGAGCTCCCAGATCCCTGTAAATCCCTTTGTGAATGTGTCCTTGTGCTGGGAGAGGAGACAAAACTGCTGCTGGTTGAGATCCCTTCTGGGCCTGTCTGTGGGAAAAAAATTTGGGAAGTGCAGAGCTGTTGCCTTGCAGGTTTATGCTCTCCTTTGTGTGACAGAGAAGGAAACATGAATTATTTGTACATTTGAATTATCTGTGGAGAGGTAGAATGGATTTCTGTGCAGAAACGAACTTGAATAAAACCTTTACACCAGAAGGAACTGCCTGTGGAAGGGTCAGACAATGAAAGTGGAGTTATAAGAGAAGAGAGAGCTTAGACAAAAATGACAAAATTTTGGGGCTCCAAAACCCGTTGAGTGGTCAATAGCAAAACTGTCCATGTAAAAATTTGTGAGCTTTGGCTCCTGTGTTGGTTCTCAGCAGCTGGAAATGCTGGGACCTTCAGGGCTTCCAGAAACAATGGATATTGACAGAGCTGTAGGAAACCTCAGCACCTGGAAACATCAATTGTGCTGGTAGAAAGGGATTTTAGGAGGAAAAAGTACAGGATTTGCTGAATTGCAGACTGTTGTAGAAAGGTTTAAAATATTTGCTTAGGAGCAGTTGTTCACGGGTCCTTCCTGATGGGTGAGGGAAGTGCAGCTTGCCATGGTGTGTGAGCTCCACTTATAAATCTGATGGATATTCCCAGAGGTCTGGAGACCACTGTGAGGACCTAAAGATCCATCTCCCAACAGACAGGTTGCCTGAACTATAATTCTAATCATTTACAAGAATTCTGCCAAAGGCAGAATAAAACTGCTTTTTTAATTTTTTTTTTTAAAGTGCAGGAATATGGTTTAACTAAGCAATATGGAAAATGTCTGCAGTGGTGTGTGCTGGATGTTAGGAAATAAGTGGCTGCATTGAAACCAAACCAGTGATTGGGTTTTCCACATTTCTCAGGAAGTTAGTGAACTTAAAATAATTTTTGTTGTTTTAATGAGAGGGTAATGAATAAATAAATAAAAGCACCAGGCCAATCTGCAAACCAACAGAGACTTTATGTTTTATTTTATTCTTTGTTTATGAGGTTCATAAAGTTCAGTTTATGTTTTACTGGAGCTGAGCCTCACACACTTCCAGCTTCAGGGCCAGATGTGGAAAGTACCTAAATGCTGTAAAAAACAGTTTGAAAGATTATCTGAGTCTGGTGGAGTTGAAACCCACAGAGATCTCAGACTCTTGGGAAACCTCCAGCTGAGATTCCCAGATAAACTGGGAAGAACTGCCTTGGAGATGGTGTGACCCAGGAATCAGACCCTTGGATCAGTAACCTCTCCAGGAAAATGTCCAAAGCTCTCAGAAGTTTTCCTAAGGTTAAGTGTGTGGGGAGAGGAACTGAGATTTTCAAACAAATTGAATGATACAGTGTGACCGTGTTCACTGGGGTCTCAGGATGAGGGAAGAGATGAGAATGTTCACTCCATGTTTCAGAAGGCTGATTTATTATTTTATGATATATATTACATTAAAGCTATACTAAGAGAATAGAAGAAAAGGTTTCATCAGAAGGCTGGCCAAGCTAAGAATAGAATAGGAAAGAATGATGACAAAGGTTTGTGGCTCGGCCCTATGTCCGAGCCAGCTGACTGTGATTGGCCCTTAATTAGAAACAACCACATGAGACCAATCCCAGATGCACCTGTTGCATTCCACAGCAGCAGATAATCAATGTTCACATTTTGTTCCTGAGGCCTCCCAGCTTCTCAGGAGGAAAAATCCTAAGGAAAGGATTTTCATGAAAAGATGTCTGCGACAACACAGCGCTTTGTATCTTCTGAGTTCAACAAAGCAAGTTCATTTTGGAGATCAGTGTTCAACAAAGCGAGCTCATTTTGGAGATCAGTGGTCTCTGTCAGATCCCTTGGGGCTGGGCTCAGAGCTCACTTGCATTCAGGAGTGATTCCGCTGAGTGAGCAAACTCAGACACTTCCTCTCAGTTTTGAGAGCCCTGCCAGCCTTTTCCTGCTGCTGTAATGGCACCAAACCCAGAAAATGTCATTTGCTGCTGTCCCTGCAGATGGGCTCTCAGCCCTGCTGTGCTGCCCAGAGATGCTCCCACTGCAGTGCTGGGGACTGTTCAGCTTGTCCGAGACAAACATGAGCAGTGAACCAAAATTACATTTCAGTCTCAGCTACTGCTCAGCCCTGAAGGCCCCTGGGGTCCTGGGGGGTCTTGCTGCCCTCTGGGTTCTCCAGGTGTCTTGGATGGGTGCAGAATGTCTCTTGCAGGGTTCACCATCTTTCTCTGCACCACAGGCGTGAAACCCACATCCAGGGGTCAGGAATGAAGTGTTTCCTTCCCTCAGCTCCCAGAGAGGCATTCAGGAGCATTCTCAGAGCATGACACACTCAGGCTACAAATCTCATCCATCCCTTTGCATCCAGCACCCAGGAGGAGTCAGGGGTGATGCAATGGCAGGGTGAGGCCAGCACATGGGCTAAGGACAGGTTTTGAAAACTGAATCGAGTCAGGCAGCACATTTTGCAGAAGTATGTGAGTGCTGTGCATGCCAGGTTCTGGCTGATTACAACAAGCCAGGTGAAACTGTCCTTTAATCCCTCTGAACTCAAATCCAGGACAGACTTATCCTCCCCACTCTCACTGTGTTGGATTTACCTGTGCAAACACCTCTTCAAACCCAGCCTTGCCTCTTCTGCCCTGCAAATTAGTGCATTTCTTCTATCTCCATTCCACCCTAATTTTGTGGGCTTTTAAAAGCTGAAAATGCCACAGTCAAGATTCCTTGGTAGAGCACAATGTTGATAACCACTTAACAAAAAATGTCCCTGGCAGATATATTTAGTTTACCCAAGAGTTAATGGAAAGCAGTGTCCAATTCCAAGTGTTGACATGATTTGTCAAGTTTGCCATTCTATATGCTTGAAGTTTCCTTTGAGGGGAACTGACCCAAAACTGTAACACTAAATAAACACCCTCTTCAAATAACCAATGGTGGTTTTCCTAAATTGCCAATCAAATCCATAAATAAAGACACAAACTCTGAGTGTGTTTAAGTCGTGTTTAGCAGAACAGAGCTAAACAATAACATTCTTGTTAGAATGTATTTTCATTTCAAAGCCCTTTTCCCATGAACATTCCAAATGTAAACAGCCCTAAAGATTTCTAAATTATCTTTGCCTTTGCTTCTTGGGCGGATGGGAGAAAGAATGAATCTGAAGCTACATTAGAAACACTGAAGTTGGATATGAAAGTCACAGAGACACAATGCTGCATATTGTCATAATTATCACTTCGTAAAGAAAAGAAAGAAAAGACCAGTTGACTTGGGTTATGAGGACTGGGATCTAAGCAGCATTTGAAGCCATCTTATGTTGCAAAAGAAAAGGAAATGTGTCTTAGTTTTGTTCACAGAAAACACAACACCCCCTGGTCTGAGCTCAGACATCCAGGACTGGCTTCTACCTTCGGGAAATCAAAGCAAAGAGGAATTCTGCTCCAAATTCTCTCTGTGGTCAGGGCTAAGCAGGAAAAAAGGGCCTGAAAGGAAGGCAGGAGAGAGAATTTAAAGCTGAATTTGGATTCGAGGTCTGCTTTTCTGCCAGGTCAGCCCGGATGGGTTTTTCTCTCCTGTTGCTCAGTCCCTTCCCTGTGTGAGATTAATCCCGTTCTCCACTTGATATTGTGCTGTTCCTGATGTCCCCGTGAATTAGGCCACTGGGAGGATGGAGAAATGCCTCAAGGAAGCCAACTGCCCTGAAATCCTCCTTCTCCTCCCTGGATTTGGTATTTTCCTGGGATCCCTGGCTGCCGAGCTCTTCCCAAGGCCACTGGAGTTATCAGACCCTAACTGCCTCCACTGACCCCACTGAGATCTTATCTCCCACAGACTGAATTCTTACTTCAAATGCCCTTTCTCATTCAAATCGCGTTTGGCTGGTTCCGGGAAGATCTCAGAAATCCAAACACATCAGTGGCCCTAAAAAAGGGAGGGATTTCTGTGCAGAAGGATGCCCTGG
Organism: Zonotrichia leucophrys gambelii; assembly: GCF_028769735.1. Classification (NCBI taxonomy): domain Eukaryota; kingdom Metazoa; phylum Chordata; class Aves; order Passeriformes; family Passerellidae; genus Zonotrichia; species Zonotrichia leucophrys. The sequence continues at coordinate 2,538,444 of NC_088189.1, forward strand.
ACCACAGGCAGCCCCATGGCTGAGCTCCCTGCTCGGGCCATTTCTATCGGGGCACACTCTGACAGCCGCCATAAAATCATAGAGAATGGCTTGGGTTGGAAAGGACCTTAAAGATCATCCAGTTTCAATGCCTCAAGAAGGCTGAAAGCCGGCAGAAAATCCCTTTTGCCTTTAGGAGTCTTACAAAGATTAATAATCTCCATCAGGCTCTTCCAGAGCTGCAGCAGCAGCACTGATTTAGACCAGGTTTTACTCTCTTTATTTCTCAATTTTCAGTCCATGCCATTATTTTGTTGGGTTTTTCCCCTGTTCTAAACCAAACCCGTGCCAGAAACCTCTGCAGCCGTGTGGAGGAGGGCATGGACCAGGGAAGGACCTGCCCAAGGCGCTTTTTTCCTCTATTCTCCATTTCACAGCATCAGCTGTGCCAGCACCTCCCTGGGGCCGTGCATTCCCCTGTCCCCAACCACCAGCGAGTGTGACACCCTGGGCACACACACCGCAGCAATCAGTGTTGGATTAATGCTTTTTTATTTAGAGATAGGGTAATCGAGAGGTGTTTTAAACAGTTCTATTTTATTTTTAGTTTAATATGAAGGGTGAGATAATACAGATGTTTTAATTTATGTTATTATAAATTACAATGTATTTTTTTTAAATTACAATATATTATAAGTTGTTTTGGTATTAATAATTTGGTAATAATAGTTTGGTATTCATGTTTTTAATATTAGGGGTGAGTAATAATTACATTATTATAGTGAGTTGTTTGATGTTGTACGGACAAGGTCTGGAGGTAAATTCCAATTAAAGAGTGTTTTCCCACTCTCTCCAAGATGGGAGTTCAGCACAATCCCCAAGGATGTGCAGAAGAGCCCCTTTCCCACTTTCCAGACCCTGGGGTGACCTCAGGATCTCACCTGTCCATCCCCGGTCCCAAACCCCGAATCAGCGTCCCGGGAGATGCGATTCTGGAGCGGAGAGGGTTAATTTTGGCTGGTGAATCAATGGCTCCATCACATGATGGGGCTGAAACCTCAGCCCCGTGCCAAGCCCGCGCTGCGCTGCGCACACACCTCTGTTTTGCCCCCAGGGGCATCGCGCAGCTCGGGGAGAGCAGAGATGCCAGTTTCTGTGCAGGTATTTCACATTATCATTGAGATTCGCCCCCGGCTAAAAAGGAGGAGGGAATCCTCCGTTTCAAAAGGATATTTAAGTCTCTGGGGCCACTGGGAATGTGTTTTTCTAAGTGCTATCTGCAAGCGACGAGAAACAAAAGAGCCGAGAAAGACTCAAACCGGTCTTTGTCGCGCACGGGGAGCACCACAAAGAGCACGTTTATTTTTAATCTGGTATTAAGCCGCAAGAATTAATCCCCGATATTTAAACACTTAAGCATTTAAGTCTCATTAAAGCTCGCTGGTTTTTCGGAGCGCTTCACATAAATAATTGTGGGTGCTGGTGGAAACAGTAGCTGGGGAAAAGCTGGGAAAAAGAAATCGGGGGCTGAAAATGCCTGCTGCAGTCAGTTAAGAACTCACCGAATTTTAATTTTCCTGGAAGTGTTTCTGACCTTTCCCAGAACCACTGAAACCCCTGAAATCAGTCAAATCACAGGGAATCGGTGGTTCTAGAAAAGTAGGAAAAATATGGATTTAACTTTTAATTTACTCTCTCCTTAGTTTATGTAATGAGCATTCATTTGAGCTTGTAAAGTGTTTTAAAACTTTGTGTCTGGGCACATAAGATATTAAAGAACCCCAAAGTTATGATTATCCAATAAGAAAGGTGAGCAGCAGTAGGGATGGAAGAAAAAACCACCCCAAATTACCCAGCTTTTGGCATGGGGCAGCAGCAGGCACTGAGACACCACCTAAAAGTGCTTAAAGGATTTTTTTTCCTGGCTTTTCCAGCCAGAAAATCCCAGTGACCAATACATTGGCTTCAAGATAAAACTCTCAGTACATACATATCTTCAGGTTTGAGCTAAAACAGTGAATATTTTCTACTTCAGAGACTTCTCTCTAGGTGACTTTTTGCTAAGAAAATTCTGTCAGCTGAGAAGAAAGAGTTGGCAGAAAGTTGTGTATCACAGCAATAAATCTTCTGAAATGTATTTTTATAGCACCTTTTATCTGATCCATAAACTCTGCGAGGCAGAAGAACGACTTCGTTCCACAAAAGCACTCTGAGGTGAAATGATTAACCACAAATCACACTGGTTCTAATTTTATATTCAGGATTGTAACCTGGAGTAAGGTCTTTGAAGTGAAGACATCCTGAATTTGAAATGAAGACATATTGAATTTGCACCAGGTCAGCACCTGGCCAGTAGCCTGAAATGAAATTTCTTGAATCTTTTCTTGTAAGGATGAATACTCTCCATTCAAAAAAAAAAGCAATATCCTCACAGTGGTGTTTCCAAAGGCAGCTTTTTGGGTTTGTCCCACTTGGTTTTGTGGTAATTATGAATTTCATTCTGGTTGTACACTCATGTGATGCAGGCCAAGATGAGAACTCTGGATGTGAGGCTGGGGAGCTGCATCATACAGATTTCCTTTCCAATGTATGGATAGGTTTTACTCCATGTTTTATTTTGAGATCCCCTCTAACATCCCTAGGTTGAGTAACTCAGCTGTTGTTGAAATGGAGTTTAGCTGGTAGAAGTCCAGGCTCTGATTCAGACATTTCTTTTAGGAATAAGTCTGGATTTCTATTTGAAAAAAGTGTTTTCAGTAGTTTGTTTCCTTCCTTGGAAAATCCCTATATCCTCAATCCCTGCATCTTTTCCTCCATCTCCTATAAACCCATTCCTGTGCTTGGGAAGTGGCACCCAAAGCTCTGATGGTGGGGCTGGGAATTTCTCATTTGTGTTTGGTTTTGGAGGAGGCTGCGGGCATGGCCTGAGCTCCAGACAGGCCAGGGATATAATAATATATTTGTCAGCTCCATCATTTTCTAGGCAGTTTCACAAAGTGTGCAGTGAATGTTAAAGAGCCAGTGAGAGCCTTGGAGAGGCGGGGTGATAAATCATCCCGTGAAACTCAATAGGAATTGTTTCCTTTGCTGTGTGATATGTGAAAACTCTGCTAGAGGGGATGTCTCTCAGAGCTGCCCATTACCTAAATTCCCTTCAGCTCAAATGTAAATCCTTTTAAGAGACTAAAGATGCTTTGAAGTTGAAGAGCAGCTCCCAATGACAAATATATATTTTTTTCTAAATGTTGTTAGTCCTTTGCCTCTCCCAGCAAATCCCTTCTCCCACATTCTGTAAGACACAGCAAAACAAGCCTGCAGTTATTAATAATTTTTAAACTGTCGCCTCCTGATTTTTCACAAGTTTGATTGCTATTGTTATTCTCACTCTGTTTTTCTTATGTCTTGTCATATTTAATGCTGTTGGAGGGTGTGAAAAATGAAATTTGAGGAGAGCCCATGGAGCTGCTGAGCAGCAGTGGTGCCAGCAACCAGGAGCAGATGAGGACTCAGCTCCCTCCTGCACAAACTGAGGTGAAAACCTTCCCTACATCAAGGCTTGAGGCACCAAAAATTAAATGTATGGAGGGCTGGAGCTAGGTATCATAGAAATTTCTTGTTGTCTGAGATCTGCAGTTTCAGTTAACAATGAATTCTTCTAAGAATTTTCTTCCACAAGTTTTCTTCAGGAAATACAATTTTTTTTTTTTTTCCATGGGGAAATCTAAAATTCTTGTAGACCTTTAGCTGCCTACTTGGGTGGAAAAAAAGTTGACTTTTTTACAAAGCAATTTTATGAAATAGATGTTGTTTGGGTTTTTTTTTTTTTAAATCCAAAGGAGAAGAGTTTTGAAACTGCCACTGTGTTCTGTGGGATTCCTCAAAACACACAAACAATCCTTGAGTCCCCTGTGGGACCAACGTGGACAAACAACTCCCACTTGGATTAACAGGACTCGGTAAAGCCTCTGCAGGGCTGAGCCCTTTTTTCTTTGTAGGGACAGAATTCCTAGAAGGAAAATCACACCCAGGCTGTTGAGAAACCCCGAGGGTGCAGAAAAAAAACCCAAACTTGGTAGAAAGCAGCATAAATGTTGTGGGATTCATCTTTGTGGATGGAGAACCTTCCCAGGAGGAGTCTCTGACCGGAGAGCAGCAGCGCTGTTCTCCCACTTCTCCTTATGCCCACTTTGCTTTCTTTCCATGCAGTTGCCATTAGGGTTTCTTTATTTGGGAACTGGGGGTGAAGCTCTTCAGGAGGGGTGAAAATGAGCTTGCAGAGCCCCAGTCTCTGGAGTTTGGGTGACACCAGTTGTGTTCTGCATCCTTTGGCCGTGCAGGGCTCAGGGTGACACTTCAGGTTTGAGCCTTCCCAAATTTCAGAGATTTTTCCATTTTGCTAATCAGTCCACCCTGAAAAGCCAAACTCAGATTCCATTCTGGGCTTTGTCATTTTCAAGACCTCAGTTCATTTAAGCCATGAAAATTAATGTTTGGACACATCATTTTGCCTTAAAGAGGTATTCTTTAAAACCTCAGGTAATATTTTCTTTGTGAGATGAGCTGCTAAAACCAGAAATTTCAGGATTTAGGATTTTTTTTCCTCTTCATAGGGCTGAGGTGACCATGACTAACCAAAAAGGTATTCCCAGGTCCTGATACTGTTTTGCAAACTGTTCTATATTAAATATCATCCCTCTAGTGAGAGCTGTCAAAACACTTTCATCTAACCTTCACCAGTAGAAAAATCTTAGTGATGCCACATAACAAACATTATACAAATAACTGTCAGAATTCATTACATCTCCTTTGAAAAAATTATTTTCTCATGTGCTTTGAGTATTTTAATTTCTTAAGGTGTCATTTCTAAGCACTCTAGTGCTGATTTGCTTCTGGAACCCTTAGATCTCATTTTCATTAATTTTAATGGAAGCTGTAAAATGCAGAACACTCGAAAGAATTTTCCTATTCCTGTTTGTGTTGGGTTTATGCCATTGCAGTGACACAAAAAGCACAGATGAAGCAGCTGCAGATGTTTTCATGTCCATTTTAAAAAGTTGTGTCCATGCTTGGGGCAGAAGTAGATGGAAAGTGAATATAGAGGCTTTAGGCAGCACTAAATTATATATGGTTTCAGTGCCAGCAGAGTGTAACAGCTTCTGAAGCAACTTGCCCATCTCTATCACTCATCAGCAACAAAAAAATCAGCTCATCTCAGAGATGCTCCAGCTCATGAAAAGGCCCAGATTCCAAATTAATTAATCTGGATCATTTACTCATTGTAACATTTAGAAACTCTGCTTTGAGAGAGCTGGAAAACTCATAGAACAAAACGATTGTTCCCACCCCAGACAGGGCAGGTGAATAAAAGAAAATGGTTGGGAAAATTGAGACCCTACTGGTCTGCAGCATCAGCAGGCAGAAATTTCTTCTCTTCTGTCACAATTTCTGTAAAGGTAGAACTAAATAAATTGCTGTTTCACACACATCTGAGTATTGGAACTGTGCAGGAGAAATCCTGTTCTCATCTGGAGTGGTAATGCAGGTGTGAGGAGGGACCTGCCTGCAGTGAAGCTGGGCTGGAGATTTCCCTGCTGCTCTGCTGCTCTGCTGCTCTGCTGCTCTGTGCCAAGGCTGCATGTGGGGGTGCCAGTTGTGGATTTTTTCTGGGGCTGCATTGAAGGCACTTGAGATGATAGTTCATGTTCACACTCAGGTGTTTATTATTTCTTATCAGTAAAACAGTCTCACTGCTGGGGGTTCAGCAGCTTTTCATTAGAAGGCACAAAATGGCCAACAATCTCTTGTTCCAAGGGCTTTTAAGACTGAACTATCCAATTAAGAGCTGACACCTGGATTATTTTCCCTTTTAACCCAATAACTCATCCCACAGAGCTGCAATGGGGACTTTTCTGCCCAATTACAAAATGCCACCCAAACCCATGGAGAAGGAGGAAGAAGAAGCTGAAGAAGAAACCCAGGATGACACCCTGTGCCCTCCATCTTGCTTCCATCCACAACACACTAAAAATCCCAAAAACCTCAATTTCTCACCCAGTGATGCACCTACACTGCTCTCTATAATCTACTTCACACTTTTGTGGATTCCAGTCTATTCTGGAGTTTAGGAAACTTTATCTATGAATGAGGGTCAAGAGCAGGGCACCCCAGAGCAGACAGAGAAATATTCCCTGTGGTGCCCTGGGTGTGCAGAGCTGCAGGTCACCCTGTGGTCACCCTGTGGTCACCCCTTGGGCTCTCCAGCTGCCTGGCACTGTCCTGCTGTCACACCTGGGGAGTTATTCCCTGTGTCCAGAATTGGGATTGTGATGGAGCTAAGCAAGCAATTAAGCCAAGGCTTAGACCTGGCCCTGCAGGGTGGTGACTCTGGGGCAGTGTCACCAGCACTGTCCCCATGTGCAGCTCTGGGGTTTCTTTGTGGTCAGAAGGACCTGGCTGGACTCTGAATGCACTGACATTTGCTCTGAGAACAGATGAAAAAAAGAAAAAAAAAAAAGACACATAAAGTTCCCAGAGATCTAAAAGCAGAAACATGTGTTGGAATATGAGCACAGGCGTTTTCTTCTTAACTAAATTGAGCAGTAGGAGATAGGAGTTTGGGTGACCCCTTCCTCACAGTGGGTGTTGCACAGACTCAGGCTTTAAGCACTTCCTTAAGGACTGTCAGGAGACTGGGAAATTACTCAGTCAAAGAGGGCAGCACAAACAACAATGTCGAGGGAAGGATTTTATATTTCAATTTAAGTGAATCCATTTGTTTCCTTTTCAATGGGAACAGCGCTGTGACTCTGCAAGAGTTAGGAATGAGCTCAGCAACTGGAAACTGAAAAGCAGAAAATCCTTTTGCTCCTCAGGCTGAGGTTTGGGCCTCACTGTTGCAATGGCTCTGATTAGCCCTGCCTTGGTGTCACAGTACCTGAGCAGATCACTTTAAATCACCATCCCTGGGCTGCTCATCCCCAAGGAAATGTGTGCTGCTGCTTGCATTCACTTCTGAGGGGTTTAGGGCACACAGAGATCTACACACACTGTTGGTCAGAATTCAGTGCAGAGGTGCTTCCATTCTGTGTGCTTTGTAAACTTCCCAAAGTTCCAGGAGAGCTGGAATTAGTCGCATTTTTGCTTTCTGCTCCTGCCATTTCCTCTGCAGCCACCCAGCACTGTGCTGGTTCATGGCTCACTCAGCTCTCCTGTTTGGTACCATCAGAGCTCCCAGAGCTGCTCATTTCCACCCAGAAACTTCCCAAGCCTCCTGACAGAGGGGTCTCCACTCACACAGGGGCTCCAGTGCTCCAGGTTTGATCAAGGAGCCCTGTTTTCATGTATTAGCTGGCATTCTGTTAGATCTTTCTGCTTCCCTCTCTACAATTTCTTAAGTTTTGCCTTTCAGAAAGGGTGACGCTCCTTTTATTCTAGGACATTCAGGGTTTCATTGTTTTCCTCTTCAGCCTCTGTAGCCTCTGGTGGCAAGACTTGGAGAGCCAGCAAACCAAGCTGGGGGAGTTTTCCAGGCTACTGTCGAGAGGATTATTTATGTCCATTACAAAAATAACTGGGTTTCTAAGTATCCATCTTGTGGGGCACTCTTAGCTCACTGTAACATTTTCATCATGAATAACCAATTAAAAACCCTTATTTTGCAAAGCTGTGTTCAAGTGCCCATCTGGGGAAACTGCAGGCACTGGCACTGCCGGGCCAAATACACCCAAAAAATGAACTTTACAATGCTCTTCAGAAAGTCATGTATTTTCACACTTTCTGAGAGTTTTATCATTTATCAGCTGGGCCAAATACACCCAAAAAATGAACTTTACAGTGTCGCAGACATCTTTTTATGGAAAATCCTTTCATTAGGATTTTTCCTCCTGAGAAGCTGAGAGGCCTCAGGAACAAAATGTAAACATTGATTATCTGCTGCTGTGGGATGCAACAGGTGGATCTTTGATTGGGTCATGTTGGATGTTTGTAATTAATGGCCTATCACAGCCCAGCTGGCCCAGACAGAGGGCTGTGAACATGAGAGTTAATTCAAGACTGAAGGTGCAAGGTATTGGACCCTTGCATGGTGTTGGTTTTCTCTCTTTGCCCTTTACAGACCCTCTGCCCTTCTCACCTGTGCTTTGAAGGAAGGCAAGAGGGAATTTTGGAGGCATAGCAATGACCCCTCATGGCAGCACAAGTGCTGGGCTGTGGGCCAGGTCAGTCTTGCATCTCTCTGGGATTTGCTCATGTGAATTTCCACAGAGACTCTGCTGGGCAAAGCCTTGCTTCCAGGAAAGCCTGGATAAATTCATAATTCCTGTTACTGAGAGGCTCAGGAGTTCAAATGAAGCCCAGAATGGCATGGAGTGTTCCAGTCAACACATTTTTGGTTTTCCTTCTTAAAACATTCATAAAAGCATTCTGTAGCCAGCTGTGTGGCAGCCAACAGCCCTTGCTTCCTTCCACATCACAACAAGTAGGAGCATCTTCTTTAGTTGGGAGAAAACAAAAAAATCACTCTAACTTGATTTTCCCTTTGATCCCTCATATTCCCTACATGCTTTCCTCTCTGTTTATAGCATCTGACATAATTCCTTTGGTCAGATTTTATGCCTGAAGTCATTTAGGCCAATTTTAGCTTCTTTTTTTTTTTTTTTTTTTCCAGGGCTTTGACGTCTCAAGCAACTTAATCTAGGTCAGTAAAGTACCTGCTGTTGAAAGGAATTTTCTTGAGTAATGTTTTGATGTCAGAAGGGCCTTCCTTGGCATGTGCAGATGAGAGGTCACCAAGCCCATACAGCATGGAAAGGGCAAAGCCACTAGGTGTTAAATATTGGCCAAAAAGCAGCCTGCAGGGATTGAAATGATTTTAGATTTTAAAGGAAGAATTTGGTGATTTTTAAACAGCTGAAGTGATGTAGGGTAAAAATGCCAGCAATGCTTCCTTTGGGGGAGAATGTGCATGAGAAATGTTTGGGTTCAGGATCACAGGAGCAGCAATTACAAAGGATTCCCAGATTCCCACCAAACCTAAGTGCTGAGTTTACAATTGGGGGAGCTCATTCTGAGAGCAGCCAGGGATGTGGGAGCCCATGGAGGAGCAAACCTGATGGAGCTGACACTGCACTGTTATAGTTCTGCTTTTTGGCTGCTTTAAGGAACATTTTTGAGGATTCTTATCACAAGTTCATTTATCACAACTAGGGCTGAAGGGCAGGTCTCCCTTCTGTCTTTCAGACACCCAATGAAGGCAGTGGGGACAGGGAATTATCACTGTAGCCAAGGCAGAAAATGCTGACAAAAATGGCAAAAAATGCTGGGAGAAAATGGAAGAAAACTACAAGATATTCCACAACCAGGACTAACAAAGATTTTTTTCTGCGTTCATATTTCATGATTGGTTTAATTTTGTATCTGTAAAAGGGAAGCTCTAAATGAAGCTTTTCCTCTTGTTAGCCTTGGGTATTTGCAGGGGCCTTCCTCCTGTACCTAACTGTTTTCACAAGAACTGGAGGAATTTAAATTGCTATTTATCTGACCCTCTGTCACATTTGATTAAGAAGGGCTCAAACATAACTGAGGTGGGTCACAGGTAAAATGGAAAAACTCAGGGAAATGTATAATTGCTCTTCATTTCCAAATGACAAAAAAAACCCAGGGCAGCCCCATCTTTCCCCTAAATCTTTAGAAAGAATATTGTGAACTGCATTTATGTGTTCCTTCAGTCATTTAAAGCAGCAGCACAAGCCAATGCTTCAGCACTGCTTCAGAGCATCCCCTGAACAATCTAATTTGAATGACATTACTGGAAGCTGCAGTGATTGTGGATGTGCTTGTTTAGCTCATCACGGAGGAGTCCATCAGCCCTGCACTAACAAGGAGTGATATTTTTGCCCTTCTAAACTGACTTGCCTTAATTTGTTTCATTTGGTGAGCTGGTTTCTGGTGGATTCAAGTGTGATACAATGGCTCTCAAGTCATGCTCTGCAGAGCATTTTTTGGTGGGCTTGATCAAACCCATGGTCATGAGATGCTTTTTTCCCCCCTCATTTCCAGTTGAGAAGTTGTATTATGAGGCTCTAAAAATATATTCACATGTTTTCATTAAATTGTTTCTCCATGGCAGCAATTGTTAGAGCTGCTGTGCTCATGCCTTTGATGACTATTGGGAGGAGTGGTGGCTTTTGTGATTGGAAATGGATGAAGCCAATCCAAATATGTGTTTGCATGAGGGATGTGTTTTGTGAGGGAGAGAGAATTCTATTTACATGTGCACTAAGCAGAATAGTTCTTTTTTTTTTTTTTCCCCTTTTCATCCTTCTATGAACTTTTAAAGTAGGAAGATTTACTTAAGTAATTTATTTTTCTTAAACATATGGAAATGAAAGGTGTGGGATTTATCTCTGGGAAGGTCTTACACGTCTGCACAAAATGTTTTGGTAGGCAAAGAACAACTTAAATGTAACCGTTGCATTTCAGCAAAGGTCTCTCTTAGTCAAACATTTCTTCAGGCATCTGAGTTTTACATGAGGTTGCCAAAACAAAGACTTGAAAACAGAGTAAAACACCTTTTCTTCTGCTTGTTCAGCTTTCCTCTTTTAAAAAGTGAGATTATGAGAGGTCACCATTCAGTGATTTTCTCTTTTACAATTTTCTTTCAAGTTAGGATCTAAGGAAACAAAAAGAAATTAAGGAAACTAAGATAGAAGCTAAGGAAAATGTACATTAAATAAATATATACACATGTAAATACAGAAAGGTTTTATATCACAATTTTAATAAATTAAGGAATAAAATATGATTTTTTTCTTTTCCACCTTCCCTTTCAGAGTTGAATTTAAACTATAAATTCAATCCAGAAGGTTTCTCAAATGGTCTTTTTTAACTAAAACTGGTCCAAAACTGCTTTCCCTGCCCTGAAATCTTTCTGAGATCTGTTAAGCAAAATCCCACTCCAAACAGCCTGAAAAGTTCAAATTCTATCCCCAAAATTTTGCATCTCAGAATGGAACATAAATCTATAAATAGAAGTAAATTAAAATATTTTCATACATGAAAGTTTTAAATGGAGTGATTTTAATAGTACAGTTTTTAATTAAATACCTAAATTAGAAGAATTTAATTTTGAAACAGAGGTCTTTTGATTTTATTTTGAGTGCAAGAACAGCCCAGTTATGTTTCACAGGGAATTCTTGATGTCAGCTGGTGTTCCCTGGAGAAGTCACCTGAGCTGAGATCTCTGCTGATGCAGCAAGAAGCAGAATTCAGCAGGATTTATTTCTCAGCCTTGCTCTTTTGCAGGGGTTAAAAGCGAGCCTTCCTCCTCTTCACAGCTATAAACACTGCCGTCCACATGAAGAGAAATCTATTTAAAAGTGGCTGAATAAAGTCAAGAAGGTAAATTAGAATCATCTGCTTCCCAAAGCCTTTCTTGTCTCCATGAAACAATGCCCTCTCCTGCCTCCCAGGCTGTGACTAATTCTCTAACAGTCCTTTTGTTCCAAATAAAACTCTCATGGAGGCTGACCATATTTTAATGAACAAATGCAGGGAAGATTGACTGCACAGGATTTTTTTTTTGTGCTCTTTAGTTCAGTGGCAGTGAGTGGAGGGGACAGGAGTCTCAGTGTAGGTGTTGAACGGTGCCCAGAGGATTTTTTTGCTGCTGTGTTTTTGGCACAGCTGTGGGTCATGCTGTGGATACAGTTAATTGGGTTCATAATTAGGAGTGTTTAGAACCAGCTTATCTGTCAGGGGTCTCTGTGAGGAAGCAGATGCTGAGGTTCCCTGGAAAACCTGTTGGGTGAGGGAAGACTCGGACACTCAATATGAGATCAGCAAGCTCTGTTTATTGAAGAGAGCATCAGACACTTATACAGCAAATAATAAGCTTATGAATATTCTGTAAGCCAAGCAATCTATTGGTTAAACTATACCATGAACTCTTCCTCATTCCTTTGGGCCTACATTCCCTATTTCTCACGTCTCTCTGTCTACTTGTTATCATACCCAGCTAGGCCCAAAGACACGCTATCTTGCAAGTGCAAAAACTCAAACTAGCTGTGTTCAGTACTTTCCCAACTCCTAGTCAGCTAACGAGCAAATGTCTACGTGACGTCTGTCATGTAGCCATTTCTCCAGAAAAACCATGATGTCCCATAATTTGGGCAGAGGCAAGAGGATGGGATTTGCTCCAGAGGGCCGTAAGTGGAGGGTCTGTCACATTCCTGCCTTTGGAGGCCACAGGACCAGGAGTGGAGCATTGCATGAACTCTCCCCCCTTGGTCAATCCTGAGCCCTCAGCCCTGCAAACATCAACTGCTTACCATAGATTTTACAGGAGTGTCCCCAGAGGGCTGCCCTGGGAAAGGCACAGGGAAATATCTGGGGTTTTGAGCTCCTGCAGCTCAGAATTAGGTGTATTTCTCCTTGGTTGGAATGGCCCACTCAGAGGAAAGGGTTAAAAGCAGGGTACTGTGGTCAAACCCTCAAAGAACCTGTGTCATTTAAATCCTCATCAGGAAAAAATCTGATACCCTCACATAGTTTAAGGGGAGCTCTAGTTTGATGTTTGAAAGCCTTAACCTCCCTTTGGGAGTGCTCCTCAGGCTCTGCAGACCCTCTCCTGAGAGGGACACCAGCTCTTGTGACACCTGGAGCAGCTGGTGAAAGGCAGGTCACAGGAATCTGGAACAACTGAGGCACTCTGGCCACCTCACATTCTCACAGATTTGACTCTTTTACACTGACTTGGCCCAAAGTTATTGAACCTGCTTTTCTAGTGACTCCACTTGCAGCTCCAAGACCCACTCTTCCAATCTGCCTTCCATCAATGATTCAATCCCTTTAATCATTGATGGCCAGAAGAACTATGTCTTCTTTATTCCTTCCTTTGCTATTAAAAATCAGAAACCAATTGCAAATTGAGCTCCAGGAATAAATCTAGAATAGTTCTTTTATTGTCAGCAGTTATCTAAAATAGTATCAGATGAGAAAGACCAGAAAACACCAACTCCATTTATTAATTTTATTTAAACATTTTGTTGCTGTTGTTGTTCCTAGGAGATCTTCTTAAATTGCAATCCCCTGACCAATATCCAGCATTTCAGGAAAGTAGGTCTTGTTTATATAATTTATATAAATCCATAATTATATATTATATATAATCCCATAATTTTTCCAGCTGCAAAATTTGGGCTGAAGCTGCAACCTGAATTCATGTGATTTTAAAGGACTACATAAATTTAAGAGGGATTTAAATCAACTCAGGCTAATTCCTCTGATCTTCTATTGAAAATGCCTGACTTCATTCCAGGAGAACAGGATCCAAGATCTCTTGTATGAAGAAAGGATCTTTGGGGGTGAAGAAATGGAAGCTAAACCTGAAATTTTCCTACCATCTTACATCATTAGAAATCCCCATGAAGACAATGGCAATTTTGTATTTGAGCAATGATCCTACAGAACATTTTTCCCCTAGTCACTTTTGGATCCTGCTTGGGCTCACTGTTGTTTGTTAGCTCAGGAATGTCAGAGATGAGAGAAGAACCTGCACACATCTTCCTTCACTCCCCCATACACTTTGTTTTCGTGTTCCCCAGCAAACTCCTCAAGCTTTGTGTTTGCTTGTTTATTTTTATTAACTATTTGCTCTTGTATCTCTTACTGCTTTAAAACTATGCAGGCTAAAGGTCTGAACACCCAGATGAAGCATCCTTGCTTTGCTGGTTGTTTCATGCAGTTGTGAGAGCATTCCAGCAGCAAACATGCTGGCAGCCCATCAAACTGGGGATGCAGAGCCTGGGAATGCCAGCACTGCAAACCCAGACAGCTTCATCAAGAAAATTCTGTAAAAAAAAAAATATCCCTGGCACAGAGGTGGCTGATACACTTGGAATCCAACATCTTGGATTGTCCCTTGGCCATAGTGCCCCAGGCTCCAAACACAAACAAATCAGCCCTTCAGAAGGAGATGCTTATGTGCTAAATCCTTCTTTTCCTTGGCTTTGGCAAGCACCAGTAAACATCTTGGCAATAAAGAGCAAGAGATTACATGTTCTCTATGGGCAGGCCTCTAACGCAGCCCAGGGAGGGACCATATCTGCTCCTGATGAAAGCAGAATGCTGAGTGTTATGCAATCAGTCATGTGAAATGCACCCAGAGCAGCCTGCTGGTCAAAACCCATGCTGGAGCTCAGGGGTGCCTTGCCAGGGCTTGGTGGACAGATGTTGTACCTTGGCTGGGTCATTTTATGAGATATTATCTCTTTTCAGTCTTCCTTTGCTTCCCCTTCCCTTCTTCCCCGCCGTTCATGACTCAGGCAGTCAAAATATTGCTTGAAAATGGCAAATGATTGCTTGAGAAAAAAGACAGTGAGTTGAAAATAATGTCTTATTTTTACATTCTGCAATTGTGTCTGTAGGGACAGTAATTGTTTGTTTTAGTGCCTGATGTATATGCTTAGAGTGATTTTTTTTTTCACATTACAAGTAGGACATCACTTACACTTAAGTTGCTTGTCATACCTTTTAGGCCAATAAAACTCCCACAGATGAAAGCTTGCTTCATGTAAAAGAACTGTTGAAAAAGTGTTTCTATGGACATAAAACCTGACATGATGATAATCTGAAACTGCTCACTCCCCAAGGATGACAAAACTCTAACAACTTCAAAGCGAAGAAAGACTTGCCAGAGGGGAAATTGTAATTAAAATTAGATAACCTGTATGAAAAGCATCCAATTTGTAGCCTGTAAAAGCATTTTAGAAGCACAGTTCTTCAGCCCCAGGACCATAGCTGTAACAATTATCTCAAGACTTTCACAGTGGAATCAAAACATGTTAATTTGTTAATGAGTCGGTATGTAGCAGTGAGGAAAAACTCTAATGAGGGAATGCAAACACAAAAACTGCATTTTTGTTTTTGAGTGAATGCACTGTTGAAGTCCATGATTTGGTTGCTGTGGAAGTTGCCCATCTCTTCTTGAAAAAAGTGGTTTTGAATTGAGTGAATGGATCTCTTCCCCTTTAATCCTAGCCAAAGTCCAGGTGGATCTGAGCCTTCCACATGGAGGGGTTTCCTCTGGAGCCTTTTCTGCGGGAATTTGGGATTCTGCAGAGCCTGTGCCTGGCTGGGAGCCCTGGTCACCCCAGAACCCCATCTCCCAGCTGGGACTCCTTGAGCCACCTTTCAGTGCCACCACACACAGCTCCCAAGTGATAAAGGATGTAAATTAAACACAACAACCTCTTTTGGCTGCACTCTGAGAAGTAAAACATCTTTATCTACCTGGAGCAGGGAGGCAGCAGCTGGACCACGGATTAGATTGAGCCCTGACATTGTGGCAGATCTCAAAGAGCAAAGAGGAACCTCAAACCCAGCTGGGAGGGCAGATTACTCCTTGTTTCCCCACTTCCCAGCAGAGCTTTTCATCCACCCTGTGTTTTGCAGCAGCTAATCCATAAATCTGGAATTTCTCCAAAGCGGCTGTGCTGCAGTGGCTGCTCCCCCAGCAGGGCAGAGATGGAGCTTTCCCTGGTGCTGTGCCAGCACAGAGCAACAAAAATATCAATTTTCAGCTAATGATTGTATGCCTCAGATTAGGAGAGGATTAGGGACTTGTTTGAGAGTTTGGGTTTTTGTGAGGTTGGAGGGCAGAAGTGCGGTGGGGAGAAATAGGCAATGGAAAGAAAAGCCTGAGGAGAAATATGAAAAGGAAGAAGAAAGGAGGCAAGAAGGATGGGAAGGAGGAAAGAAAACACTGCATGTGAGGAGGAAAGTTAAAGTAGTGGAAAAATCAGAAAACCCATGGTATTTTACATTGGTTGGGACTTGCTAAAACAAAAGAGATTGAGCCTCAGGTCAAATAAATCTTATTTCTTTCTTCCTCCACTGCATTACAGCAGTCACTCTTGAAGTAAGAAGAGTTAGGGCCTGGTCACATTCATACTGCCAATGAGTGCAGAACTAAGGGAAGTTTTAAGGCCAAAATGCCTTTTCCATCACTTGGCTGCCCATCACTTCATCTGGGAAAACCCAGACAGAATTTCCATAAGGAGAAAGTCTCCTCAGCTGGGCTGTTGGTAGCACAAGGAAACCCTGTGGTGTGAGGGCAGGATGGCTTAGTGGAATTATGGACTCTGGGACAACAAACTGGTCTGTCAATACCCAACAGCATTTGTGTCTTTCCCTCTGTCTGTTCAATCTCTTTGTTCTCTTTTCTGTGGTCAGTAAAATTTAGGATGCAAGGTCCATCCAAACCCACCTGCCTCTCACTCATCTTCACTCTTTGCAGGTCCATCCCTTAGCTCAAATCCTGTTTGCTGCTCCATCCTCATTCAGTAGCTTGTAATTTTGGATCCTGGATGAGCCACGGAGCCAATAAACACACGGTGTTGCCACACTAAAATGTGTGCCACATCCTTGCAGGTGACAGCAGAAAAGGTGCCCAGCATCATCACCTCCCTTCAGCAAAGAGCTCACAGAGCAGAGATGTTGAGAGAAGGAAAAGGGCTTGGAGGGAAAGCCAGAATAGCCTGGGTGTAAATAGTGATCTTCTGGAGCTGAATCTCATAATTAGCCAGGGCAGACTCCTCTTTGATGTAGGATTAATATAGAAAGAAAAGATTAATGTACAATGTTACTTCCTGAGTGAGCTGTTTCATTATCCTTGGTAGCTTCACAATATGATAATAATCATGGGGCTGGATCTGATCTTTTCCAGTTGAGACAATAGGGAGGAGGTGAGTGTTATCTCTGCCTTCCTCCACACGGCACAGTAATCCACTGTGCTGCTCCTGACAGCTGCACATCCTCCTGAAGGCCTCGCACACGGCCCATGCTTGCAAGCATTGATAATGATAAAATATTCATGATATCATTTTTGCTTGGGGCAAATAGACATTCTGGTGATCTGATGTAAATGCACAGAGTTATCTCCTGCTGGTCTCTATTTATGGGAGCAATGACTCCAGGTACTGCTATTATTAGCACTCTTATGAACACTGTTTGCTTTGTTGCAACACTTCTCATTTAATCAAACATCCCAAGGCACTTGGAGGAAAGTTGTCCTATATCAGTAGTGCCAATTTTAAGTAAATATTCTCCCAGCCAAATATTTGCCTTTACCTGGGAACTTCAGGCTGCTGTCTGCCCAGAATGCAGAGGCATTTTTTGGATCCCATTTTTAGTTCTTTCTGTGCTGGAAGAAAGGTTGTAAAAGGATTAAAAACTTTGAGAGAACAGAGAGATGGTGAAGCAAAGGAGCAAACTGCCAGGTTTTTTGCCTCTCTGAATTTTATAATGTCAGGAAGAGGCTTTGTGCCTTGCATGAGGTCCCTCCCAGTGTCAGGCTGTGATTCAGAATCTCTGTGTGCCAGAAACTTAAATAACCTGGTGAAGATTCCCACTCAGGAAACAGGGACAGCAAAGAGTACCTGCCTCAGATAGGATGGTTTTAAATCTGTCTAACCAGGGACAAATACATATTTCTTGTTGATTTTCTGTGATTCTGCTCTGGATATTCCACTGTACTTTATTATCAGCCTTGCTGCTGCTGCACACGAGATGTGGAGGGTCGTACCAAAGCCCTGAATCATTCACTCAGCAGCATTGTTTGGGTTTGGTTTGGGATGTTTCTCAGATTCAAGTTGAGGCTGGTTTGATGTTGTGCTCTTCAAAGTTTTTCAGCACCCAGCCCTTCTGTGGCTCCGTGGAGTTCAGAAGTTGGCTGGAGCCTTGTGCTCTATCAGAGCTTTCACAACAGCAGCCAAGCCAATTAATCTTCTCCAAAGATGCAACGTGGAACACTACTGAGCCTTCTATTTTTATGGCAGTGTTTTTGCTTTATTTCTCACTCAGATCCTAGGCTTCATCTCTGGATGCTGAATAACTCCTTACACGCTGAAGCTGTAATATATTTTCTATATTTTCTAACTGCAGATCCTATAAAGCAGGGAAATACGCCAGTCTGGGATTGTCTGTGAGTAAATTTAACTGACCTGCAGCCCTCCCAGCATTGTCCTTCATGGCACCTTTCCTTTGATGGGCAGAGTGTAGATTCCTGACCTTTAAATTAAAAGATTAGGGACAGAACCAGGGATCTCTCACATCCCAGACTGTCCATGTCAGCTGCTCTGGGTTGGACCACAGGGATTAGAGAGAGGCAATAAATAGCATTGAGATCTTGGGGGCTTCAGGCTGGACATCAGGAGGGATCTGTTCACTGAAAGGGTGGTCAGGCATTGCAAGGGGCTGTCGAGGAAATTGTGGAATCTCCATCCCTGGAGGTGTCCAGGGAAAAGCTGGATGTGGCACTCAGTGCTCTGGGCTGGTGACAAGGTGGGGACCAGGCACAGCTTGGACTCCATGGTCTGGGAGGTTTTTTCCCACCTCAGAGATTCTGTGTTTCTGTGACTCTTTTGTGGCGCTGCCCATTTGCCAACACCCATTAACCACCCACACACTCACTGCACAAGTATTTACACAAATTTGTATTTGCAGTGAGTGTGCAGGAAAATAAAATTGTGGTGTGCATCTTTCTCATTCCACTAAGAACAAAAAAACTAAAAAACTTTTCCCTTTTTTTTCTTCAATCATGGCAGGGCTCCTAATCTGAAATTAGACACTAATAATATTTTGTAAGTAGCACATAGTGCAGTCTGAGTCCACTGTTAGCTGCTGCATTTCCTGTGGACCACAACCTCAGGAGAAGCTAAAATAAGAAAGTTGCTTTAATAGTGAGTTTCCTCATGGCCTGGACAATGTGGAGCACCACTGGTGGGAGGTTTGGCTCCCTGCTCCACAGCAGGTCATCCCTACAACATGGGATGGGCAAAAGGAGGAGGCAATGGGATGCCAGGAGGGGTCCAGCAGGGCCCAGGGGTACCCAATACAAGAGCTGCCACAATTCTTGCACCTCTCCAGGTGAGCATCCCCCCAAACAGTGCCAGGGAACACCTGAGCCCTTCCACTCCTGAGCCACCACCTCCCCATGGGATCCAGGGGCAGCTGGAATTGCTCCTCCTGATGACTCCAGCAGCACAAACAGCGAGGGAATCTCTCCCCTTGTGAATCACCAAAAATGGAAAATAATCGTCTTAAATTAAAGATATAATCAGTCTGCAAGCACTAAAACTTTGTCAGCACAAGAATAAGACATTCTCCTTAATCCTGTCCGTGCTGAAAGAAGTTTATTCAAGTATTTATCTAACCTTGTATTTAACCAGGAAATCCAGCTGAGCTAATCACTTTGTGCCAAAGAAGAATTTGGGCCCTCGTCTGCCATGACATTTCTGAGTGATTCTGTGCACTGTGGCCGTCCTGCTAATGCTTTAATCACACGCAGGAGGAGCCACACATCTTTCAATTATGTTTCCTTCAGAAAATCAAAGAGCCTTGTCATCGAGGAAGACATAAAATGATGTTGTGCATAATTTGTAGAGGTGATGCCTCGAGATGAGACACCAAGGGTTCTGCCTGGTGTGCTCTCCATGGGCCTGTCCAAGTTCACATCACTTTACCTCTCCAACATGCACTAATGCTCTTTTCTTCTGAGGTTTCAAACAAGGGGCTCCTTTTCTTGTGCCATAACACCCAAGAGTCTGATGGCTTGGTTACCTCTGCCTCACAAATAACACAACAATGTACTTTGTGTCTCGTAAAGAACAACATATTCTCTGTGCACAGACACACGTGTGCTTCCACACTGAGACTGTGATGATTTTATAGGTAGAAAGACACAAAAGAGAATGAAGAAATTATGTTTTTCACAGAGATGAAATTATGTGGCTAACAGCAGCAGCAGATTTGTGGTTGTTCTGGGCAGAGGCCTGCACACAGAAAGTCTCAAGGACAGTTCACTAGGGCAGTTCCACCTCCAGGCCTGCAACACCAAAGAAGGGATCATGTGCCTCAGTTTCCCTGCAGGAAAAGTGGTGGTGCTTGAACTGACCTCATCCAAGGTCTCTGGACATCTGCTATGGACATCTGCTCCTAATATTGGTGTTCTCTCCCACCATGGCAGTGCCAATGGGAGAAAAACAACCCAAATGGGCCCTTGGATTTCACCACTTTGTCCTACTTCTGTCTGTGCAAGACTCACATGTCAGGATCATGAGAAAAGAATGGGAGAATGTGCCAACTGGAGAAAAACAACCCAAATGGGCCCTTGGATTTCAGCACCTTGTCCTACCTCTGTCTGTGCAAGACTCACATGGATTATGAGAAATGAATAAAAGAGAAAGAAATTTTAAAAGAAGGCAGGCACTGCAGACTCACCCCCCTCCTTGCCTCTTGAAACAATTATTCAACAGAAATAATTGTCAAATAATTAGCTGCCACCACCCCCTCCATTGTCCCCTCCCAGTCACTGCCTTGCTGAGTCACGCTGTCCCCAAAGCATCCTGCAGGGACCTTGCTGGCCCAGCCTGGAGCCCCCCATCCCCAGGGGCCCAGAGCTGCCTCAGTTTCCCCCTGGACATCCGCAGGAGCCCTCTGTGCCCTCTGCACCCTCCAGCATCAGGTCTTGCATTAGAAATCGTGCAGATACAGCCACAGCCACGTGTGAGCCACTGACAAGGCTGCAGCCAGGCATGGTGTCTTCAGACCAGGCCCTGGAAGAATTAAAACCAAGTGTGAGATGTGAGCAGGCTGAAACGAGCTCCAAATGCAACTGGGCTCCCTAGCAGGGAGCAGGGGATTGGATTGTTAGGGTTTAATAAAGTGTGGCCAGTGCTTTAATAAAGTGTGGCCAGTATATTACCCAACATGCTTTTACAATTACTGAGAAGCAAGGACAGGAACTTCATTAACACTTTACAGGGGAAAGAAAGCTGTGCTACAGGCCAGTGATATATTGCTGTTGTGACTGTAGGTGTCCTGCCTTTAAGAAAGCAAGGAAAAAAATCTGGGGAAGGGAGTAATTACACTGTCAGCAAACGTGTTTGTGTTCTCAGTGAAGCCACCCTCCCAAATCCCACAAATTTCTGGGACAGAAGGTGACTCTATAAACACAGCCAGAGCCGTAATGTGAGAGACAAAACTCCTGAAGGGGAAAAAAGCCCCAAACATTTAAAAGCACATGTAGAATCATTTACAAAGTGTGTTTTCCTGGGCAGGGTTGCACTCCCCGCTCCTGAAGCAGAGGGAGCTGCTTTGATAAAGCACAGGTGAGCTGCATCTTGTGAGCTGCGTGTCAGGCAGGATTAACTCCCTGGCAAATTATCAAAGCCAACTGATAGCAAAACAAGTTGGGACTCTCCTACAGTGGCAGTTTAAAACTAGGTGTAACTTCACCTAAAACAAATGAATAGAGCGGGGGTGTAAGGGGACTACCTAACTAATTAACCCCTTGATTAACTCCCAGGCGGATCTCAGCGTTTTGTGGAAATCAAGGAGATCTCAAGAAACTTAAAACTGAGTTGGGTACGTTCAGAGTGAAATTCAATCACTGGGAGAATTCTTTCTGGGTGGTTTGGGGATTCAGGGAGGAATGGAGGTGAAATGTCTCCCTGGGTCTGCTCCTGCCTTTTGCTGCTCAGCTCTGCACAGATTCCCACGTTGCAGGAGCAAGCTCACAGCAAAACACACACAGCTCAGCAGCTTGGAAAGAGCAGTTCTGAATAACCCCTGAGAATGTAAAACCACCCCTTGAATTGCCACACAGAGCTTTGAGACAGTTTTTTAATGCTGTTTTGTATTAGAGCAGCTGAAGCGCGCACACACATGAGGAATTATTAATTCCTCCCATTAGTCTGTAACCCCTGTGACAGCACAAACCATCACACACAGCCTCAGAAATGCTGTGTTTTCTAACAATTTCCTACTTTTGCACTGCAGCAGGAAATACAAACCCTTGTTAGGTGTTCCCAGGGAGCTCAGGGCATCCCTGCTGCCCCAGGAGATCCTGCAGCCTGGGGAAACTCAGGGAGCAGCCAGGTCTGTGGCACTGCACATGGGAAAAGCAGGCATGCAAAGTGGGATGTTGGGCTGAAAATGTGGCTTGTCAGGGCTAATGAAGGAGAGGGGAGGCAATTAAAAAGGAGAAAAGTGACAATCTGACAACACGCTCAATTAACGTAATCAGATTGTACTTTCACTTCATCAGTGGTGAATCAAAGAGTGGTAGGAATGATATGAACTTTTTAATATTAAAAACTACTCCCATAATATGCAAAGTCAGGGAATACCAGTAAATTTCTGTCTGTTGCCGATCATTAACTGATTTAGAATAGACCTTGTTGAGTAATTATGTTTAATAAGAGCTTGTCCATACAAGCTGCTATCAGATGTCATTTTGTACAGTTTCAAGCCAGATATAATGGGCAAGATGCACATATTAACTTTCTGTAATACTGCACTGGCTTTTTATGGGAGAAGGGTGGGAAAATTCAAAACTGATTATTGTGTGGCTTCCTTTCAGACAGTTGTATTTGATCTAATTTGATTTATCGCTGCACATTTTGAATGAGCAGAAATGTCTGCAGGGGAAAAAAGAGACTTGTTACAGTAAATGCTTGTGTTAATGTATTTTCACCTGCTTGCTTGGTGGGCTCCAGAGCTGCCTGTATTTATGACTGTTTGGAGTCTTGTGGATTAAAAAAAAAACTCCTCTCTATCTTTTTGCTCTCTGTTGTAGGGATGCAATGAGCTTCCCACACCCTCCAAAGCAGTGATTGTGTAACTAATCCATGCTGGCACAACAATGTCTTCACCTAGATCACTGATATTGCTAAACAGAAATACAGGATAAAGGCTGGTGTCTATTTTCCTGAGGAAAGCACAGCTGTTACTCACAGGCAATTTTTTCCAGGTGGTTCTAGAGCATAAATGTCTTGAGCCTTGTAGAGAAGTGAGCCCAGAGGTTTGGAGTTCCACTCCTTTTTAGAGAAGTGCGGTAAAGTTTTGGTGCTAGCATTACTTGAAGGCACAAAACCACAAACAGTTTTCCTGATTGCTTGAGGGTTTCTGGGTCCCCAGTGCAACTCAGCTGAGTCTTTAATGAGCTGCCACTGTTTTTCTTCAGCAGCGAGACTTGGGGAGATGAACCAGTGCCTTTTCCATCACACTCTTTCCAAGAAAGGCACACACACTTAAAAAATACCATAAGGAAATGCATAAATATCTGTGAGTCTGAGCCACCCACCCTGCAGCACGAGGAATCAAGGCTCTCCTGCAGTTTGAGCACAGAGTTAGAAAATGAGAGCTGTTTGGCCTTTCTGTGTGATGGGTGGAAGGGCTGGATCTCTGCAGTGACTTGTTGCACACCAAGAAGCATTCTGAGTTTTGGATTTATCAGCATCTGCACTTCACAGGCTGCTGGACTCTGTGATCCAGGCCAAGGCAGGGCAGTACCACAGCTCAGGTTCCTTGTGCCTGCACCTGCACCCCAGGGTTGTGTGTCTGCAGGGCCAGGGGTGTTTCTGGTGGGACAGCAGGGTGTGTGTCCCACTCTGGAGTGATCCCCACCATTTCCAGGCGTTGTTGGCTCCTGCTCAATCTCCCCTTTGAACAGCATCACTGATGGGCACCATATATGGGCACCATTAGTGCCCATCTGAGGGGTTTCTGTGCTGCTGGAAACTCAGTCAACCCAGTTCCCCTGAAAGCAGGAGAGGGGCAGGACGTGCATCTCTGCACCTGGAAACAGCAGTGAAAACAATACAAACCCTTCCCTTCCTCAGGTGGGTTTCGAGTTCAAATTAGGCTTCCCTGCCTTATCTAACTCAGGTAAGTGTTAGTCACTGGCATTGCAAGAACTTGTTATGGTTTTGTTTGGCAGAGACTCTTCACGTGTTCCTGTGTGTGGATTGCAGGGACACGTGTTTGCCTTGCCAGGGGAGATCTCACACATGAACACTGATTATCCTGGGAATTTAAGATTCCCTGCTGATGTTTTCTGGCTTTGTTTGGGTGCTGATCTGCTTGGGTCAGCCCTGGCTTTGCTCTGTTGGTTACATGGACAAGGTTCCTTCTCTCAACTCCTCCATGGTTGTTGCTGGTGGTCAGAAGAAATCCTCCTGAAATAGGTGTTGACCTGTTAGGTGTTGGTCAGGGAGGTAATTTGTCCTTCTAACACTGATTTAAAATAAAAAAAAAAGCAGAATTTACATAAACCTAGAGGAATAGGTATTTATTTCAATATAAAAGTGAGGGAGGGCTAAGAAAAGAAGGCATTGCAGACTCATGTTCTCCTGATGTGTTTGGTAAGGTTTCTGTTGACATTTCTCCTGTTACAGCATAAGTTTATGGGGTATTTCCATATGTCTCATAGAATGGCCTGAATGAGAACAAATCTGTGGGAACCTCAGATTTCTATCTCCATCGAGATGCAAAGCGCCATTTTCTCAGCCGTATTTGCATTCCCAGATATACAAAATGCAGCAAACACAAACGTTTGGCACCCAGGGGAGTCTCTGTCGTTTGCATTCTCATCTCCAGCCCTGCACGTGCCACCACGGGCTGGGCTGGCCCTGCATGATGGGGTGACAGCACTCCCAAACCCAACGCCCTGCACACAGACTCTGCTTTTTCTCACATGCATCCTCGTCAGAGAATTTCTCTCATTACCTGGGCTGTAATCCCTCCCTGGGGGGGAGGCCTGGTGCACAGAATTGATTTCATTTGGCCACAGAAACTCCCTGTGCCTTTGGCATCTCGGTCTTTACGCCAGAGGAAAAGCTGTCTGAGGCAGAGCTGCTGCCTTTACAGGGCCCTGTAGGAAATATCTGACACCAAGCTGGGCTGGAGGTCACTGCTGAGCTGAAAACCCTGCTAATGCTTGCTTTAAAGGGGTTTTTTCCTCTCCTTTCAGAATTCTGTTTGGGGCTTGATCTGCCTTTATTGACTGAGCTGAGTAATGTGCAGGAGGGAAAAGTTGAGTGTGCTCAACTTTAGAGATGGACTAAAGGCAAGTCCACACCTGGCATCTCCTCTACATCATTCCTTACAGCTCCAATGGGGTGAAAATTTTCCACATTTCCTTTCATTTCTTTCTTCCCCTCCTTTCTTTCAATTATATCTGGCATTTTCAGGGGTCACTGTTTTCGAGGATTTCTTCAGAGACAAAATAATTCTGCAGAACGTACATGCCTTTTTTTTTTTTTCAAAAGCATTTTTTCATGGAAAAGGAAAAATTAAAAGCTTAGTTGAAAATATAAAAACACTGCTCAGTCCAAAAACTTCTTAGCTTTGAGCGCAACTGAAATGTTTGAACTGTTGAAATTCCTGCAGAAAATGGAGGAAAACAAAAAAGTTTTCACTATTTTTAGTCATTCCAGTATTTCACTGAAGGTATTTTGAGGGGGAAGTTGGTTTTCCCACAGCAGTTGCTACTTGAGTCCTCTAATTCCCTCTTTTTATTGCTTTTCCCACATTTTATTCTAAATTCTAATAGTTCTTATCTCCTTCCTGTCTTTCTGGCTGTGCAACACTCAAATCTTGCTGTCATTTTGTATTCATGAGGGGGGTGGAGGAAGCAGACACAGCTGTAAAGTATAATTTCTAGCAATGATAACAAAAATTAGAACCATGGCTCAGATTTTACTTTTTTGGGGGGAAAAAGTCTGGGAAAAAAGGTTGTTCCCCCTCTCTGCCAAAACTTGATAGGCTCTGCTTGAGCGTTTCTTAGATGGCGTGTGGATTCAAGGGCTTCACATTTCATCAGCACCCTTAATGAGATGGAGGAGCCTCTAATAAATCTCAGCCCTTTTAATGAATTCTTTATAGCTCTTAACTGCTGCAGATAGAGATTGACGAGTGTAACCGGTAGCACAGAATCTTGGCAGGCAATAAGAGGAGCGGCCCCATCCTTCCCCTCTGGCGTCCCATCTGAATTTCTGCCGCAGAGATAACCAGGAGTCTGTCACTGCTATGAAGTTTGTGAAATTTAATTAGGGAACTAATAAAACAGCTCTCATCTAGGGCTGCAGTTACCTAGGAGATGCGATGTGTTGTTTGAGGGCTTCTCCCAAGGGAGCGTGTGCTGGAGAGCTGTTATCTGAGCAGAGGCCTTGATTGACCACTTCTCTGTTGTAAACCCCTTTCCAGCAGGGTTAATACTTGACTAAAAGACATATTTGCACTACTTGAGCGAGCCCTTGATGAGCAGAGGCTGATGGTTGATATTTAAACACCACTCACTTTGGAGAGGCACATGGGGTTTTTTCCTTTCTCCTCATTTCTGTTCTTGGTCACATTCTCAATCAAAAAGTTCTATTTCCCAGTTCTAACTCCAACGTCTTGAAATCATCTTAGCATAATTGAGGATTTTTTTCTTTGGGCTTTTCAGAGGTGAAGTTGTCTCAGCTGGAGTGGAGGAGCCAGAAATGATGGTGAGAGTAGAATCAGATCAGATTGAGCCCAGTGGCTCTTTCTGCAAGATCTGCTGCTGAGAAAAAGCTGGGTGTGATATGTCCAGACTGGTCTTTTCAGCTCAGTGAATGCTTTGGCACTAATTTGAATCAAGGAAATTTCACTTTAATGCAATTATTGTTAATATATCTCATAGTTAGTAGATTAGATTTTGGTTAGTTGGTATATTCTGGAAAACATAGTTCTGTCTGTTAGTCCCCAAGTATTTGCAATTTATATCTAGTCTTAGAATTCAGCAAAAAATGTGTTCATTCTACCTTGAGACCTTTTCAGATTTCGGATGTTTTTCCCATACCACAACAGAAAACCACTCATCTCTGTCTTTAGATTTTTTTGGTGATAAGTCAACTTATATTTGAAAATTAATAGCTGCTTCAAATAAAGGGGATTTTATTCAGTTCTGAAAATGTCAAAGAAAGCTTCTTTGACCATTTCAAAGCCATTGTTTTTAGAAGAATAATTGAAATGCAAAAAAATCTACTGAAGCCATCCCACCCCTCCCAACTATATCTGTTTGGGCAAAGCAGAATATTCCAGCAATAAAAAGAAACCACATTAAAAACTATTGACCAATTCTATTTAATATTTATTCTTCTTTGATAACTGAAGAGAATAGAAAGATCTTCTCAGCAAGGCACCATGAGAAGGATTTCTTGGAGAGCAGTTTTACTGAGAAAACCACGGTTCTGTGATGAATATCTCAGCTGCAGACCTGGCCTTTTGGCACCTCAGAAAATGAGCACTGAGGAGGTTTTTGCACTTTGTGTTGTCAAAGGATGTAGATGGCACAGTGAGCTGAAATTGGGGCAGTGGTGTCCCCAAAACTCTTGGATGGAGAGGGTGGAACGTGGCTTGTGCAATAGCGGAGCCTTGCAGGGACAAGGTTGTTAAAGTGATTTATTATCAACATAAAGGGTGTTCAATAATAATAAAACAATGACCAATCCTCACTTTCTGCTAAAAGGGAGCTGCTCATGGCCCGTGGCAGGCAGATGGCTGAATTTGTAAGATGGATTCTGCGGAGTTCAGAACAGCAAAATCAGTTTTTTTGTCCCTTAAAAATATTGAGAGATCTTTGGTATTCCAGTGCCCCAGAATAAAACACCCCAAAAAGAACTGCATTTTCATAGCAGCTCACAGCCTGGTAAGAGGTTTCTCAGCTGTGGCGTGTTTGTGGTGCAGGAAGTACCTTTATCTGGTTGCATCAAGGTTCTTGGGACTGGCCTTTATTGTTCCATCTCCTGCAGAGGTGCCAAGTGACTCATTTGACCTCGATGAACAATGCTGAGGTGCTTGAGCAGCACCTGAGTAATGAAGGTGGCACTGAGCTCAGCCCTGAGCCAGGTTTATGAGATGATGCCCATGTTTGACCTATCAAACCTCGTGCTGAACTGGTGACAGTGTTTGACCAACACATCATTAAGACTTTCTCATGGTTAGGGAGCAATTGAGTGAAATTAAATTATTTTCCTGCAGGCTGAAAAGCCCTTGGGAATGTTATTTGATTATGGAGCTTCCTGGCTCTCAGGTATGGAGAGCTCTGAAAACCACCTTTATTAATTCTTGCTGAAAAATTTCCAAGTCCTTGTCTGAAGGGGCTCTGCTCCAAAGGGATGTCCTCAACATGACTTAAAGTCACCTTTGCCCTGAGGAATTTTGGGTGGAATAGATGGATGAACATGGGCCACAGGCATCACCTAGAAGTGTAACATCTCTGAGTAAGGATGGAGTTAAACTTCCATCTCTGGTGTAATTACTGAGAGTAATGGGCTGTTTGTAATTATGATGATATTAAACCTGATAAAATTTTTGGGCCAGATTCTTGCCTCGTTTATAGTGGTATGAAGCAGGAGACTGTGAGAGGAGATCTTGGCCCAAGACAGTTCTTGAGATAAACCTCAGGCTAAACAAGATTGAAATCTCCCACACCCATGATACCCCTCCAAACATCTCTTTTATTCTTGGGTTAAAGGCCAGGTATATTTATGGTGCAAACTACATTAAGATTATCACCGTTAATTAACTATGTTCTGAAGTTTTTAATCTCAACCTCTTCAAGAGCACTGAAATAATTTACATACCAAAACAGAAGTGTTGAAAAAGTTTCCATCTGTTTTCCATCTTTTTCCAAGAAATTTTTAAACGCTGGCCATTTTCCCAGGAGACCATGTCCCCAAGGAAGCGTATCCTGACCAGCACTCCTTTCCAAATTCACTAATTAAGGTGTTTCTGTGAGTCATAGGGACTTTCCTCTTCTTTCATAAGATATGAGTGATGCTCTTCAGGGAGAATAAATAAATAAATGAATCCAAAGAGTGTTACTAATGGGCTGGAAGAATGATAGCCTGTAAATTCACCTGATTTTAGCTGATCCAGGCAGAATCCTGTAAAGGTTAGACTTTCAGGTTATCTCAATAGATTAATTCCCCTGACTTTCTGAGCTGTCCTTTTATACATTCAATGTAGAAAGCAAATAGATGGCATCAGTAAATCTGGTATGGCAACGTGGCTTAGGATGTAAACCATTTTAAACTCTGAAGAGATTTAAAAGCAAAATGAAAAGGTATTTATGAAAAAAAAAATTATCAGAAGAAAAATCTAAATAAGCAAAACCTTATTTGTTTGCAATGCATAATTTCAGCAGTTTTATTTATAACAAAACCTTAGTTCTCTTAGAGATAAAAGCTGTCATACAATGTTTTCTCAGCGACTATCTAGTAATCATTCTTAATTTTATTTACTTAAACACTTGCAACTTTTCTTAGCACATGCAAAGTGATGAGAAAACCTTGATTGCCAAGTGTAATTTCTCTAAATTATTGCTCTCATAACATGAGTTCAAAAGAAGAAATGAAAATAGGAAGCTCTCCTACAGCAGGCCTCTCTACTCCTAAACCCTCCTTTCAACTAAAAAAATATAAATTCCCATTTTTGTACATTCTGTACACTGTGTACACAACCAGCAGTGTCAAAAGAAAAGTTTGCAATTAAATTAGTGGTGTTGAATTTGTGACAAAACACGACAAAAATTTGGTCTGTGCCAAGCAGAATGAAGTTTCTAAAAGTTGTGTGTGACAAAGAAAGGGGCAGAAGCCGTGTAGGGAAGAGGGTGTATTCTTTTGTGGGGTAGGCAGTGGAAGATGGCAAGAACCAAAACTGTTATAGTGACCCCAGGCTGCTGTGGTTTTCCCAAGTTCAGAACTGTCCACCAACTGTGGTCCAGTCCAGGTCACAACTGGAAAAGAATTGTCTCCAAAGCCAAGCTTTGTGCCCAAGGGCCCAGGAACATCACAGGGGGAGCTGATACTGCAAAATTTTATTATTTGGGACAGGTTCTGTACGCACTTCACTCTTCTGCCAAAAGAGAGTTGGGCACACCAAGGTGGGAATTGGTTTTGCCCAGTGTAAGAATATTTTGGTTTTGTTTGTTCTGGTGCCATTCAGGTTTGCCTCCAGCCTGTGCTGGATGGGCCGTGCTCTGAACTGGCCCCTGTGTTAAAGAGGAGCAAAGCAGCAGCCAGAGCTGCAGCTGAACCCCCTTTTCCTCCCTGTGCCTGGAGCTGAGAGGGCAGGGTGGGAAGGAGCACCTGCCCAAGGGAGCCTTTGGCCAGCAATGGAACTGTCCTGGGAAATGGGAAATGGGAACTGTCCTGGGAAATGGGAAAATGGGAAATGGGAACTGTCATGGGAAATGGGAACTGTCCTGGGAAATGGGAAAATGGGAAATGAGAACTGTCCTGGGAAATGGGAAAATGGGAAATGGGAGCTGTCCTGGGAAATGGGGAAATGGGAAATGGGAGCTGTCCTGGGAAATGGGAACTGTCCTGGAAAATGGGAGAATGGGAAATGGGAAAATGGGAAATGGGAACTCTCCTGGGAAATGGGAGAATGGGAAATGGAAATGGAACTGTCTGGGAAATGGGAGAATGGGAAATGGGAACTGTCCTGGGAAATGGGAAAATGGGAAATGGGAGCTGTCCTGGGAAATGGGGAAATGGGAAATGAGAACTGTCCTGGGAAATGGGGAAATGGGAGAATGGGAAATGGAAATGGAACTGTCTGGGAAATGGGAGAATGGGAAATGGGAGCTGTCCTGGGAAATGGGAAAATGGGAAATGAGAACTGTCCTGGGAAATGGGAAAATAGGAAATTGTGACGGCCACAACACAACAGAAAATGAGAACTGTCCTGGGAAATGGGAAAATGGGAAATGAGAACTGTCCTGGGAAATGGGTATTTCCCCTTCCTCCACCTGAGTGACATGACCCAGACATGGACCAGGGCAGCAGCAAGAGGGAAAGGACTTTGTTCCTTGCCTCCCTTTGAACTGGCAACTCACATCATCCTTCTGTTTTCACACAAAAGGGTATTTGGTAATTTTGTATTCTATAACAATGAGTCTGGTATTTCCGTAGTGATGCATATTGTTATAATCTCTCTGCTTTGTTTCCTTGACATATTTTTTTATTAAAAAGTCTTCCCAGCCTTAAATAAGTACAGAATAAGTGTGGTCATTCTGGGAACATGAGAGGCCTGATTATCTGACCATCAAAGGCTATGCTGTAAACAGGATACTAGTAAACAGGAACTGAGCCCCATATGGAGAGTTTGTGGTTTTCTTCAGCCTCTGTTTGTTATGTCTTACATCCTGTTAATTATAGAAAAAGAGCTGGAAAGTTGGAAATAATCTTTTCTCCAGATTATTTCCAGCTTCCCTCCGATAGAACAAAATGCAGTGTAGTGCTGCCTTACCTTGCTTCCTTCAGATGTAAAGAATTAAGACTTTTCAGTCCAAGGGGATCACTTTTCAAGAGGATTACAAGCAGATTTTTTTTTTCCTTTTAATTACAAAATGAAAATTTAGATCTTAGCATCTTATGCAGGGAATCCTCTCGATTGTTAGAACAGCATTTAGGTGTATTCTTTGGATTTTGTCTGAGGGCCTTTGGTACCTTTTAAATGCCATTTGTATGACTGGTGTAAATCATATCTCAGTAGGTGGGTTCTTAAAATTAAGATTTTGTTGCACAAAACAAATGGCAGAATTTAAAGTCATGGCTTTCAAGTTATCTGTGTGGTTGGGTGTCTTTCCAGGCTGTCCATGCATGCAGAGGGATTTCTCCAGAGCTGGCTGAAGATACTCCTGCTT
This sequence comes from Zonotrichia leucophrys gambelii, assembly GCF_028769735.1. Taxonomy (NCBI): domain Eukaryota; kingdom Metazoa; phylum Chordata; class Aves; order Passeriformes; family Passerellidae; genus Zonotrichia; species Zonotrichia leucophrys. The sequence goes on from NC_088189.1 coordinate 2,569,942, forward strand.
CTCCTTGACCTTTGATTTGCACAAATGATTGTCCTTCTTTCCTTTCACTCCATGCTTCCAGTGCCAGCAAAATCCTGGAAAGTGCTCAAATCTGGGGCTTTGTGTTTTTGGGGTACGTTCCCACTCTTCCTTAAGGACCTGCTTTGGAGTTTTGGTGCTTGAAGGAGCCACATCAGAGGAGCAGTGTGAGGGGGGTCACACTGTTTAGACTGCTTTGTTTAGATTTATTCTTACCAGATCAGGCTTTGGTTTTGCAAAACAGAAAGCCAAAATCTGTTTGGTTCAAGGTCCCACGTTAGCTGTGACGAGCAGAAAGTACCAACCACTGCTTATATTTCTTAGACAGCCCTGCCCCAGAGACCACAAATAAATCTCCTGTTATGTTATTTTTCAGCTCTCCGCTCTCAGTGCTGTCTCTTTAAGCTGCTCTCTGGTGCCAACCATCTGCTCCCAATTGCTGTGTGTTACTCTTGAGATCTGTAAGGCCAAGTCTGTGCACTCTGCCCCCAGCAGCAAACTCAGCCCAAATCCCTCCATCCTCAAAGCTCCCACCAGTTCTCATCCTTGAGGGGAGGAAAGGGAGATTTCTGCCCCGTATTTCCCCAGGCCCAGGGTATTGCAGCACCTCCAGTCCTGGGGCTGCCACAGGGACAGGGAAATAAGGTCAGGATTATGGGATCACCAGAAGGAATTAAAGAAATGCCGAGAGAATTGGCTGCTTGTGAACAATAAGGTTTGGATGCTATAAAAATGCCCTGTTCTGGCGTAACTCTGCTCCCATTACACTCAAGGAATAAAATTCCTGCCAACTTTACTAGGAGCAGAGTGTGGCTAGTGCTGAGAGCTTTTGAAAATCCCACCGTATAGCTACACCCACTTCATGGATCCATTTTAATGACATGATTAATAAAATACCAATGGAGCCCCAAACAGTTCTGTGTTCGTTTTCCAAAGCACTTTGACTCATCCGTAATCATAACCAGACTTTCAATTACACTGGATTTTAATTGTTCTCCTTTAAGGATAATTGCTAGTACTCTGAAAAAAATTACTATGAGTAGCTGGTGATGAGTAGGAATAGGCATCCTCGCTTCTCTCAGTCTGTTCTGTCATTTGAGTTACGAGGAATGTAATTGGATATGTGACACCCAGACACAGAGTGGTTTCCAGGATCTGAGAGGGCTCTGTTTCAGTTAATGTGTTAATTTGGGTTCCATCTCCTCATTTGTTCTGCTTTGATCTATCATTTCATAAAGCCAAAGCACCAGATTATTAAGTGTGTGTGCTTGATTTATGCGCAAGACTCCATTTGCATACACATTAATATTTTTAAAGTTTTGGTCCAAATTTCTGCAAGCCATGGTATGGAGTAATACGAGCTGTAATTTCATACTCCGTGGCAACAACTGGTGGGAATAAAATCATCCTGTGATTTGGCCATATTCACACACCAGGAGCTATTTTCCATTTGGAAATTTCGAATATTGCCAATTGAAATATATCTGTAAGCAAGCTGTAAAGAGAGGCATTGCATGAGCTGAAGGGCTCGGGGCAGGAGGCTGAATCTCATGCTCAGTGTATGAGATTATCAAGAATATGACATTGAAACCTCAGCAAGTAGGAGCTACAATTCTACTTGCCTGAGAATAGACAGCAAGGGACTCATTTCCCTGACTGGGAAAAGAGTTGGGGCTGAATTTGCTGAAGTGTTGCCCAAGAGGTTGGGTTTGTGACTGCTCCCAGCACAGGGCTGGCTTTTGGCATGGCTGTATTTATGCTCCCCTGGTTAAAGTGCCAGGATCCTGCTGCCATTCCTCCATAAACCCAGATTATACAAATGCAAGGAGGTGTCATTGTGAAAAACTGGGTCTTTACACTTTTAGGCCTCTGAGAAATTAAAGATTTACTTTTAATCTGACACTTAGCCCAGAGAGTTTAACAGAGCTGCTAAAATCCAGCTCTCCACCAGCTCCTGTACTTCTCAAGTACTTTCTTTTTCAAATTTATGTAGGATACCTTCAGACATAAAATGTAAATATGATCATTTATTCTTTTTAAATATGATTATTTATTCTTTGAAGTTTTATTATAGTAATTATTTGTATTAGGTGAGTATTGTTTTAATAATACTCTTTTTCTTCAAATTACTCCACAAAATCCATATTATAATTAATTTTATTGTTAAATACAAAGGTTTCCAGTGGAAAATACTGACCCTGAGAAATGTATAATTTTCCTTGTAAAATATTTGTTCCAGTGACATTTCTATTTGCCATGGGAAAATTTTGGAAAATTTCAGGAAAAAAAAAATTGGGATACAGATCTCAGCCAGTACAGCTGAGGGGAGAGTGAAGGTCTATGGTTCAACCTCTGCCCACAGCCTTCAGCTGAGACTCTGGAATTTGGCACTCTAAAATAAGGTGTTCCTTGAGCTATCAGATCAGCTGGATCTGCCCTGCTCTGGTTGGTAATACTTGATTTTGTCCTCTGCTGGAACTCAAACCTTTGGTTTGGTTTCTGACTGACCAGTTAGTGTCACAGATACTGGTTTGTATTTTTACTGCAGTAAATCTGTCCCATCACTGCCGTGGCTTTGCAGTTATGGTGGAGACAATCGTGGAATTTGAAGATCTTTGAATTTCCTAAATGTGCTCAATGTTTGTGTTTGCCTCCCAGTGTCCAAGATATTATTCCATGGGAAGATCACCTTCAATATGATCTCCTGGATGATGGTTTGAGTCTCCCACAGAGAGATGTGGTTGTCCTGCTTCTCCATGGCCTGGCCCATCACTGACTCTGCATTCTGAAGGTCCCTGGCTTGCTTGGAGCTGCCAAACTTTGGGTTCAGATCTGGAATTAGATGGTTTTGTAAGTTACTCCTTCACTTTGAAGCCGTTGCTTCCCCTCCATTTCATTTCTGCTTCATAAATGCACAGCACAGTTTTGCCTCCTTTTAGCTTGTCAGGATAATCCAATCCAGACCCTTCTGGTTTGAATTACAGCCTTTTCCAACTCACAGCCTTTCAGAGCCGGCTTTCCTTTTAATCCCTTTTTATTTATTTATTTGTATGTATCTTGTCTCAGCAAATTATGTTGCTTCATGTCATCTTAAACGATGTGGTGTAAAATTAAAAGAAAAGCCACTTTGTAAAGTATCAAAATGTTATTTAAAAAAACCCCCCCAAAATGTTTGTCATTTATTTTGCTCACAAGTAATCCCAAGCGGCAGCACACTGTGAGGTTTTCTGTGAATGCACTTACAATAGGAGCCAACCACACATTTCACTGAATCAACAGGCTTGTCTCCAGATATTTATGACATGAATGTTCAGACTTCTGTTTAGTCAGCCATCCCCAGGGTAGGCAGCATTTTTGATAGCGCCTAAAGGAATTAGGCACATGTTGTCAGAAGGCTCTTTGAAACTCCTGAAAAATCACTGCGAGCACGGCTTTGATGGCTGAGTCATTTGGGGTCTTGCAGATGCTGTGCTGAGTACCTAATTCCCAGGGCACAGGGGATGGGAGCGCAGCCCTGCCTGCCTCGCTGCCAGCAGCCGGGGCCAGGGCAGCTCTCTCTGCTCACAGACAGAGCGGTGACAAGCCCATTTTGTCACAGGGGCCGAGAAGCTGCATTAGCTCTGGATGTGTCACCTATAAAAACATCATTGTCTGTCTGCACAGCTCCCAGGCTGACTTTGTGTCAGTCCCAGCGAGGATGCTGCCCTCCCCTTGCCCGGGCCAGGCTGGATGGATGCCTCCGAGCTGCCTCCTCTGCTGCAGCTCCTTGCTCCTCAACCATCCCCTCGTTTTGTTTTTGCTGTCTGAGTTACCTCCAGAGCAAACAGGAGTTTTCCCCTGTTTGGGGTTCATCCACAAACCCCTCTGCAGCTTTAGCTCCAGTTGGAAAGCAGAGCATGCTCTGCATGAGGGCAGAGGAGGCTGATGCCAGCCTCGGTGCCAGCCCTCCGCCAGCTCCTCTCACCACAGCCCCTCGGGTGCCATCTGAGCTATTTTTCCAGCCAGAGCCAGACTACTTCATCATGTCCTCGGTATGAAAAGACTTGTGAAGGGGGCAACCTTTGATGGCTGAGAGCTTTCAGAAGTGCTAATGCCATGTCTGGGATATTGTCACGGAGGGCTGAATTCCAGCGCGGGCGGCGCCCGGGGTGGAGCTGGGCCGTGAGCAGAGAGAAGGGCATTTCTTGCTAAGGCTTTGTGCTCAGGCTTTTATGATGCTTTTAATACGAGAGACTCTTATCATGGTTCATTTGCTTCCATGCCTGTGGTTTTGCCACTTGGGAACAATTATAGGAGTCTGATTCGTGCTAAGGGAAGGGCTGGCGTTTGGAGGGTGAATTATGTGGCTATTTTTTGGTGGACTTTTGCTGATATTGAGCTAAAAGACATTAGGCAATTTGGTCCAGCTCAGATGGCATTTGTCTTGTGTAGCCACACTTTATTTTGTTACCTACACTCCTGGACTGTTTGGAAATGAAATACTGATAGAAGTTTGAACACAAGCTGTTGATGATTTGCCTTTGCCATAAAAATGGCAGGCTCTTAATTAAGATCCACTATGGGGGTTTTTAAGTGCATTTTTAAATTTATTATTTGCTTTGACTTTCCAGAACATCTATGCTCTAACCAGTTCATTTTGTTTCTGGTTTTGTCCCACCAGTATTGATGTCACTTGAAAATCTGATTGTCAACATCATGTAAACAGTGCTAGGAAAAGCCACAAAATATTGCACAAGACCCAGAAGGACTGAAAGTTGGAGGATTTCTTTCAGGGGATATATTGTTTTCACTGGTGAGTAGGTGGAGCCATTTTTTCCCTGATTACATTCTAGAACAGCTCAAGTTGCTGTGACTGGAATTTTGATTCTTGCTAAAATAATTTGACAGTAGTAAAGTTTTTCTCCAGGGCCCTTGCTGTAAATTATATGTGTTGCATGCTCCATTATTAATTGAAACCAGGGTTTTTTCCATTTGAACGATGTAATTTCTTGAGGTGGGAAGAGGGTTTCTTTGGCTGGCGGTTGTTCATTAAATTGGGAGTAGAAATGGTTTGCATCTTCTGAAGTTGAAGGTAAATCTGGTAAAACTTTTATTATAAAATCTGAAATTGGGCAGAACTCTGGAGCCCTGAGACTCAGATGAAGTCCAGAGTGATGGTCAGAAAAGTCCTAAAAGAAGCCAAAGGCAGGAATTTTGAGGAGGAAAAAAATTTGAATGTTTTTTCTCCTCTCAAGCATTCAAAGGAATTAAAAATTGCTCCCAAAGTGGAATGTGAAATTCAGCCTCAAATGTGGAGACTACAGTTCCCATGGTTGCAAACCATTACTCAGGCAACAGAATGATGGGGTTTGAGCAGGAGAGATTATCCCCAGATAAATTGTCCATTCTGAACATTTGTGCATTCACTACTCACTGTGTCTCACACTGATAATATTCTTTCCCCAAATTTATGTGATCCAGGGAGAAAGGAAAAGTAGGGGGACATGTTTTGCCTTTTTTTAAAATTTTATTTTGTTATCTCCAGAGCTAAAAAGAGTTTATTTTGTAAGAATTTCAGCCTCACCCTTACTCCATCTGCATGCCACACAATGATTGAAGTCCTGTTCTTGAAGTAGCTCTGAAATCTTGAAAATCGCAGGAAATCTCTCTCACATTTGATTTTTTTTTTAATGAGAAGAATGGATAATCAGTTTGAGAACAGCAGAGGAGCAGAAGGCAGAGCAGTGATGTCCCTTGCATGGTAAATGCCATCTTAATACTTTCTAATTACACTTATTAATATACTTTCTAAATGACAAAATGGAATCAGTCTTTGCTGCCTGACATCCTAACCCTGCTAACAAAGCAGGGCCATTTGATTTCCACCAAAGGAATCAGAAGAATTAAGACAATTCCCTAATAGAGGATTTTTAAGAGGATTTCTTGAAAACAGATCCCTGTTTAAAAGTGACCTGGAGTCCTGTGGGGCAGCAGGGACAGAGAGCTCTTGGAAGGGGAAAAATGGGAAGTGGACCTTCAGCTCATCCAGGCTCTCCCATTTTACACCAGCCTTGGCTTAGTCTTTCCCTGCCTTGGCTTCATCCAGATATTTGTGCCAGATGAGCTTTAAAAGAGCAAAGCAGAAAGTCTGTCATTTGTGTTTAACACAGAACAGTTTCACCAGGTATCCTCCTTGTGCTTACCCTAAAACTCCATAAAACATCCTGTCAGTTGCGGAATACATACAAATATCATCCCCTCATGGGGCTTAAAGGATGAAATCCAGATGCAAGCACAGAAAGCACAGGCCAGACCTTAATGTGCTGCAGCCTGGCACTGCCACCCCAGCACAGTGCCAGTTTGCTCTGGGAGAGCCCAGACACATTTCCCTGCACATTTTCCTGCTCAGGTTTGCTGAGCTGCATCCCCAGCACAGCGTCTCTGTCTCAGCTACCTGCCAGGGCTGCAGAGGGGTCTCAGGATGGTGATTTCCATCCAGCCAAGCGTGGGGATGCTGGGGATGGGAGCTGGGGCAGCAGCATGAGCAGAAGTTGTGTTTATCCCCTGGGCTGTGCAGCCAGCAGCTGCTCCTATTAGCACGATTTGCATTTGGCCTTGGCAGGGCTGGGAGTGAATCAACTGCTCTTCAAGGGTGGGGACAGAAAATCTGCCTCCCTTGGACTTGCAGGAACATTAAACCCGAGTTTGGGGATGGGAGAGAAAGATTGATTAAAAAATAATGGTCTGTTAAAATGAGGGGTTTTAAAGTAATTAAAGCCAGAAAATAAGCTCTGAAAGGAGATGAGCAAGGAGCACCTATGCGTATTCACAGTCATCTAAATACAAACTTCTATTTTTGGTGCTGATCTCTGCCCATCCTTCCATGTCCCCTGGCAACAGGGCAGTGTAGGCCTGGAGAAGTAACAAATCCAGCAATTAGTGTCAGTTTTATTAATTCATGTCTACAACCTGAGTAGATTATTGCTTTGCCATATAAGATCTGATTTCTGTGCAGGTGTGTGCGGGAAGGTACAGCTCAGATAAATCCAGGATGAGTAATGGGTATCAGACACTTTTGAGTCAGCCCTAAAAAGTTTGTTTTGTTCTTGGATGTCTCTTCTAAGAAAGCAACTAAAGGGTATCAAAATTAAATGAGCAGGTGGCAGATTCAGGGTAAGGAGAATGAGATTTTTCCTAAGGTGTTCTGTATTTAATTTATAGAAATCCTGCTAGGGGACACTCTGAAACTTGAGTGCAAAATTCAGCAAATTAAAGTCACCCATTCCCATGCTCCCCACCAGGCAGGGCAGCTGCTGCCCACTGCCAGGGACTGCTCCAAGGACCCTCATCTGGGATACCTACATCCATTCCTGATGCTCTTAGGGAAATCAAACAGGTATTTCACAAGGCAGCTCTGAGACCTGACTAATATGGACAAATCGCTTTGAAAATTTTGGATTACAGGAATTGCTAAATCCAGCCCAAAACCCACTTTGCACCCTGTGCAAACCATAACTGAGCTGGCAAAACTCATTAAATGCAGCAGCTTTATCACAGGGGATAATCTGTGAAAATGTTGCAACACCAAATGTTGGCACGTTACCAGCACATGCTCACCCATTTCAGCGGCAGAGCAGTGACCTGGTGATAAGCTCCTACTTGCTCAGCATCCAGCTCTGCTGGGATGGTGCATTAGGAAATTCCCCACCGGCTGCCTCAGGTTTTATCCCAAGGGCTTTGTGCTGGACAGGAGGGATGGGGCTCTGCTGCTGTCAGGGCAGAGAGCTCCTGCAAACACCAACACACACGGGCAGCACCTTCTAAAGCTGCTTTAAAAACGCTGTGTGGATTTCACAATTAGGACAGATGTCAGTCTTTTGGGGATTAAGGCAGCCTGGTCCTTCTCGTGCAGCTGATCTCTACTTGAAGGACATAAGGGTTGTTTGTCTGGTGTTGTTACAAGCAGACGTCATTAAGGTCTGGATCATCAATATTTTGTTGTGGGGCAAGGAGATTGAAGAGGCCTTTGGCATGGTGGTAGCATTTTGGGAAGGTTTTGTGAGAATGCAGATTTTTTGCTGCCATATGAAATAGAGAAAAACTAGGTTGGCATCCCAGATTTTCTTATAGTAAAATAAATTTTAAGTAAAGAGCCTAGTGTTGTAGCAAAACGGTCTGCATAGCATGATCTTATAGTTGAGCTCATAGGGAAATGTAACAAACAGCATTTTCAAGTGGTTTTGTATTCCAGCTATTTCACAAGCTTGTTCTGAGTACTTATGGAACCCTTTATATTTTCAGAGCTCCTGAAAACAACAAGCTTGCTAAAAAAACACATAGGCACTATTTTTAGTGCTGCAATGTCTAAAATAATAGCACATTGACAGGAACTCCCTCAGTTGCAAAAGGAAGCCACAGTGCTTGGTGGTTTATGGTCCCCCTCCAGTTCCCAACTGGCTGAGCTCAGAGATGAGTCCAGGGGATCCTGGGTGGATCCTGCAATCCCTCCCCAGGGCTGGAATGCAGCCACCTCTGTGCTAAAACCTGCTCTCTTTGACCACCACCAGATCTTCAGCTCCAGCTGTCTGGTGTGAAGCCCGAGCTTGGAAAAAAAGTGTTTTCAACTGCAGCGCTTTGCCCATTTTACTCATTTTTTATCCTCTCTTTGACTTCCCAGTGAAGTCTCTCACTGTTCTTTCTCCCAATCCTGAATTATTTTCTCAGCATTTTGTGGCAGAGAGCAGAGGCTCTCTCCAAAAGAGATATAAAGATATCTGCACATGGAATAGGACTGACACACCATTCCCATCCCGTGGCTACCTGAGCTGCCACCCGAGCTGCCTCTGGGCAGCATTTCCATTCCCACTGTAACCCTGGTGTTTCTCCCAAAATGTAACATGAATCCAGGAGCAGCTTTGTTGAACTATAATCTGGGTCAACAGTGTCTGCTAGGTTGAAAGGTCATGCTGAAACCCCATCTGTTTTAGCTCTCCGTTGGAACCATGAAAGTACTTTAAACTTGAGATGTTCTGTAGCATTCCTAAATTATCAGTAATGTGTAGTGACACCAAGAACTGTGGTCTAGAAATGCCATGTTTCTCTCTCTTTTTTTGTGTGTGTGTTTTGATCTAACTGGGTGAAGCATCAGATTTAGGAAGTAAATTCAAATCAGCTGGACATAGGTCAGTGGCTGTGTGTGCAAAGGACAGTATAGTAGGTGCCTCTGGCCCATAAAAAGCCTGTCCCACTGAGATCTGGCTCCAGGGCTTATTAAATACCAGCCATTTTTGACTAGTAAAAGACCAAACAAAACGTGCTTTTTCTCCTTTGATGATTAAAATCAGCCTGAAGTGAGTGGCATCATTGATATAAACACTTGCTTTTATGCAAGTGCTGTCCTAAGAGATTAGAGCATTGCGTGCTTCCTTGTAAGATTTTTTGCTTTCAGGTGACAGCAAACATAACCTAACAGACTGAGGGACAGCTTTGCTAGGCCAGGTTGCTCAAAGCCCTGTCCAAGCTGACCTTGAGCACTTGCAGGGATGGGACAGACAGATTTCCATGGGCAGCCCTTTCTTGGGATGTGTCCTGCTCCCGCCAGCCCTTGGTGCAGGGCAGCTCTGTGCGCCCAGCGCCTCCCTGACAGCCAGGCTTTAAAGCTGCTCTATAAACCAAAGACCACACTGGCTCCTGTTATTTATGGCTAGCTCAGGGCCAGTGACACCCTTGGTGACCTCCTCCTGGCACCTTTAACCTCCCAGCTCTGTCTGCTGCCTCCCCATCTCACAAAGATGAGAAGCAACCCCTCGCTCTGGACCGGGCGCGGTAATTGCGCGGAGTCACGCTCACGGCGCACAGAGAGCCTGCAACTGATTATGAGGTTTTCTTCTCAATTAATTATAGAAGCAAAGGGATGTTTGATGTTTAATGTCGTCTTCTTCTTGTTAAATGCATCCCCCTTGCCACCCATCCTCAGACACTGGGAATAGGCAGAGCTGAACGAGGCAGAGCTGCAGTTTTCGGTGTGTTGGTGTAAAATCCGTCCCCAGCATCCCTCTGTAACACACAGCTCTGTAGGAGACCTTTGCTTGGGGTTTGTTGATAAAGTAACACTGACATCTTACTTGGAGGCACTGAAGGAATCCTAAACCAGGGAGATTTGGATGCTGTGTGTGTTCTCTGGGCCGGGAGAGGGAGGATGTTCCTCTTCTGATTGTAAGCGTGTCCTCACGGATCTGACTTTGGACACAGGAAGACAATTCCTCTGTTTGAAAATCCTCCTTGGAGCTGATGTTTCCTCCTGTGGTCTGAGCCCAGCAACAGCCCTTTGGCTGTCAGGAGTTTAAGCAGAGAAAAAGAAAACAAGAAAGGGAAACAGCAGTGGCAAGGAGATTAGCTCCCAGCCCTCTGCTGTGTCCACAGGTGGAATTGAACTGATTACAAAAAATCTTTGGGAGGTTCGTTATTTTAGAAGCAGTATTTTGAACTGTTAGGAAGATCTAACGTAGATCAGGAAGCAATGAATGATTTTATGAAAAGGTACAATACAGACTGGGCTCTTGTAACATGGAAATTGCCAGAGATAAAAAATAGATAATTCTGCACTAGGCTGTATTTTAAGTTACCCATCACACCAATTATGTAAAACAAATCTCTTAATTTGTTCTGATTTAGAAACATCAGGGATGCAGTATTTCACTCGAAAAACCTAATAAAAATATATTTGAGGTATTATACACCTTTTTCCAGGTTTTTATAGAGGATCTCATGGTATGCTAATGACAGTTTATATTCTGCTTAACCATTTTATTGCAGCTAGAGGGGTGGTTCCTACCTGTATGTGTGTGACAGAGGTGTGCAGACCAATCCCCCCACAATGCTGGATGAATTTATCTGTTCTTCTTTCAGGTTTATCAGACAGACCATCACTTCCTGCATCCCAAGGTTATAAGGACAAGTTCAACTTGCATCATGCTTCTCCATTTCCTCAGCTGGCATTTAACTTCCAGTTGGATGCATCATGTAAGTAGACACAAAACTGTCCAAGAGACTTCATACAAAGTCCTTCTTTGAATTCCTGTGGGCAGTATAAGATATATAAGGAAATATTGCTTCAGGTTTATAGTATTTTATTCAGGTTACGTGCAGCAATTGAAATGTGTGGGGAAAGGAGGGAGAAAGAAGGGCTTTTTCAGATAAAACCAGGGTAAATGTATTTATTTTCTCACTGGAAGCAAGAATTTGGTATTTCTGTTCTTGCTGAAATTTGTTCGCTTAGACAAGAATTTTCATGCAGAATGTTCTGTAAGAAAAGAAAGGTCCAAAATGTAAGCCCAGCACCAGGAATCACTGGCCTGCAGCTGGAGGTGCCAATGTGTTCTTGTCTGCCCCAAAATTCAGGGTAAGAGAGATGCTGGGAAGCTGCATGCAGCTCCATCTCTGCTGTTCTCTTTTGGAAACTAATGAACAAGCAAGATCCTGGACCCCAGAAATCACCCTTGCCATCAGGTTATTTCTGTCTTTTCCAGGAGTCCCAACAGCTCCTGTTGGAAATGTTCCACTAAATCACTTCCTAAAATGGTCACTGAATCAGAGGGGGATGATAAAAGGTGGTTTGGTGGATTTGTGCATCCCCCCAGCACTCTGAGGCTGGATCTGCCCCTGCCTTGTGCCCGCTCTGATCACTGACCTCCAGAACAGGGAATCATCTCCTGGCTGGGGGACACCCATCTGGGCAAGACTTGTGTTTAAAATCCTTAATGTTTAAAATTCTTGTGTTTAAAATTGCAGAAATGGAATTTTTAGTGAAAAAATAAGGGTTGCCCATCTGGTTCTTAACAGATCAAATCAGCTGTTTGATGTTGGGGTTGAAGCAAAGTCCTGCCCACGCCTGTAATGCAGACAGGCTCCCACACTGGGGGTCTCCCACCACCACCAGCAGCAGGTGCTGAGGGTGAGATGTTTTGTGCCCCCTTCTCTGCTCTCAGGACGTGGTTCTGGGTTGGATTTTCTGTGTTTAGCCTTTGTGCTGGTCCAGTTGTGGCTGTGGGAGCTCAGTCTGGCTGCGCTGTCACACTCACACTGTCACTGACTCCCACATCTGTCAGGGAGGCTGATGAGGTTTGTTCTGTTATCTCTGTTATCTCCCAGCCTGGACAGGGAGCACTGCAGGCTACACACGGAGGGGCTTCCAGAACTAAGCCTCAAATCAAACAGAGCAAATTAAGCCATGGCATATGCAACACATCATTTCAGTATTTATGTTTGCAGCCTCCAGCTCCGGCATCAGAAAGCCTCGGAGACGAGTGCAATAAATAGCCAGTTCATGGAGAAGTTGGCAAGATTTATTATGTTTATGATTCTGCACAAATAGTGTTGACAGAGTTCTTTTGATACAGAGATAGTTTGTGTGCTCAGATCACAGAGGAGAGCTGCACTTGGGAGGGTTTGCCCCCAGCTGAGTCTGGGTCTTTAGGTGCCTCCATCTCCTTGTGTGCTGTGTTTTAAACTCTACCATGTGAAGGAATTTTATATAAATCACTTTATAGTGATTTGTGCTGCCCTTCTGAGATGGCAAACTCAGACTTACCTCTTTGCCTGGTGTTATATCACCACAATTTAGTGATAATCACTGCTGGCATTCAGAATCCCAAACGTGCCCAGTGTGCTGCAGTAATAAAACAAGAGGAAAGCATCCCATGAAATTTCCAATCTGAGCCATGGAATCAATAGGAATTTTTTCCTTAATTTCAGTGGGAGCTGGATCTTGCCCAAATTGCACAAAGCAGCCTCCCACGCTCCAGAACAAATCCAGAGGCATATGGTTACTGTCAGGGGAACAGGTGGATGTTCATATGGTCTGAAAAGGAGCTGGAGACAGCTTGTTGCATTTTGATAAGATTATTCCAGGCAACTGGAATAGTGTAAAAGCAGGGAGAAGTGCAGCACAGGCAGCAGAGGCAGCAGCAGCAGGCAGGGATAAGACTGGGACATGAGGAGATTGGAATGCAGAGATTTGGAAATGAAGAGGGAAAGCTCTGATAAATAGGTGCTGGATTTGGAGGGATAACTGAACATATTTGAGGGCTTTGTGGTGCTGTTTTGCCAGGGATGGAGAGACCAGGATGGTCCACAGGTGAGGGCAAGTTGTCATTCAGTAGATCAGAGATCTATCCAAATCTATTGCAAAATATTCCGAGTGGCAAACTCCAGTGCATAACTTCACAAGGGAGCCATTGTATTTTTTGCCATTTGCAAAATGAAGAATCCTGTGAGTATGAGAGAATTTTGTAACTGGAACTCCTTGCTTATACATGTTCAGCGTTTAAGCTTCTGTGATGCTAAAATAGAAATGTTAATAATTTGGGAATGCTAAATCAGCACCATAGCAGTTACTCTTCTAAAGGATGTGTTTGGGAAGATATCAGGAGACATAGCCCGGCCTTGTTGCTATTGTTTGATTAATTCAGAAGAAGTTTGAAGAGTCCTCTGAAGTATTTATCTGTTAAAATTGCCAACCCCAAGGAATGATTTCTGTGTGAGCAAGGCAGTGTTCCTCCCAGAGAAGGTGCTAACCAGTTGTTTAAAAAACTCAGAGAGAAAACCCAGGGAAGAATCCTTTCACAGTGATGCTGAGATGGCTCAGAGGTCACTGTGAGGATGCTCCAAGAAAAGTTTGAGATGCTTGTCTTTGAAACTAAATTTTCATTTCATTCTGACACGTAAACCTTTGAGCAAAGTGTAAAGATGGATTATCCACTGGGAGGGAATCCTTGCTGGCGCTGTGAGCTCGGGCAGTGCCCAGAGCCCGGGTGGCACTGCCAGCACACGGGGTCCGTGTTCCCCCCAGGCACTGCCCGGCACGGCGGGGCCACCTTGGCTCCGTCCGCCCTCCCAAAATAACAACAATTCACTGTGCAGGGCTTGGGGGCTCTGCTTCGCACCGGGCTGGGCTCTTGGCGCGTCCCGTTTGCTGCGGTTTGCAGCAGGGACAGGGATCTGCGCTCCTGCCCCATTCCCTGCCCCATTCCCAGCCCCATTCCCAGCCCCATTCCAGCCCCATTCCCTGCCCCATTCCCTGCCCCATTCCAGCCCCATTCCCTGCCCCATTCTCAGCCCCATTCCCTGTCCCGTTCCCAGCCCCATTCCCTGCCCCATTCCAGCCCATTCTCTGTCCCCTTGCAGCCCCGTTCCCAGCCCATTCTCTGCCCCATCCCTGCCCCGTTCCCAGCCCCATTCCAGCCCTATTCCCAGCTCAATTCCCGGCCCATGCCAGCCCTATTCCCTGCCCCGTTCCCATCCGCATTCCAGCCCCGTTCCCGTTCCCAGCCCGTTCCCGGTTCCCGGCGCCGCTCCAGCGCCGCCTCCCGGCATCCCGCGGCACTCGCCGCCCGCTCACGGCAAACCTCGGGAAAATCGCAGGTGTTTGGGGGTTTTTACATCCATCGAGCACAGATAGCCCTGAGGAGGGCACAGGTGGGTGAGGACAATCCTTCCCGGTGCTGCTCCACTGCTGCCCCTCGCTCCCTCACCAGCAAGGAAACCATCAGAAAGCGAGATCTGCATCTGGGGCATCTGCACGATACACACGGGAAAATATTTACCCAGGAATGGCATTTCAGTGAGGGGAAAGGGCTGTGGGCTCTCACTGGGAGGTGGGTGAGGACAAAGCCACAGCTCAGGGGTGGCTCGGGGATCCTGCTGCTGGGAGGAGGGAAGAGGGCTGACAGCAAGGAAAAATCATGTATAGAGATATTAAGATACAAATACATCTGAAGATAGATAGATAGATAGATAGATAGATAGATAGATAGATAGATAGATAGATGTGTAAATGGAAGCATAATGTACCTGGAGTGACAAGCAGCCCAAAGGAGAGGACCTATGGCTCAGACTGGTGCCCTGAGTGATGGCAGACACTGTGTTGGATGGTAAGGTAGAAGAAATCCAGCACCCACATAAAATGTGATTAAATATGTATTTTTAAGTTAAAGCAGGACCATTTATGGTGAGGCTAGGTAAATTTTTGATTCTGAAATTGTTTCTGGCTGTCCTCCACCAATGCAGGAGCATTTCTATGGGATGCAGCTGGCACGTGCAGCTCCTGTCCAGTTTAGGAGCACAGTAATTTTTTTCCTCTCCATCTTGTGTGAAATATAGAAATGGCACAGATGTTATCTCGGGCTAACAAAGCAGAGTAGTTGGGAAATGTTTTTGTAAGGAAGATAACAAACACACTTGGCTAACAGCTGCCAGTGTGGCAGTGCTGGTGCAGGTTCCCTCCCTGGCAGCCCGGGTACTGCTCTGCCCTGTGCCCCACACCAGAAAGCAGCAGCCCCACACCAGGCCTGGGGCAGAGGGTGAGCCAAGGCCCTGTCAGTGTCTGCTCCTGCTGTGCTCATGGGGTTTGGCCTTCCAGGAGCTGGGCTGGCCTGCACAGCTTGTTCACACTCAGAGCGCTGAGATCTGAGCCCCCTGCCCTCATCTCCCTCAGTCCACCCCACACACAGCATGGTTTGGGATGGCTTTGTATTGTGGGGTGCCTTACAGAGCCCTGCTGCTGCAAACAGACCCAGCCTGGAGCTGCTGCAGAGCTCAGTGAGCACCTGCACAGAAATGCAGGAATGCAGAGCTTGGTTTGTTCGGAGAGCGGGGTGTGCGAGCTGAGGGAGGGGATGGAGCGGGGAGCCAGGGGATGGAGGAGCCAGGAGTTAGGGGATGGAGTGAGGAGCCAGGGGATGGAGGAGGTCAGAGCTAGGGGATGGAGGAGCCCGGAGCCAGGGGACGGAGTGAGGAGCCAGGGGATGGCGGCAGTGCTGCAAGAGGGGTCAGCAGAGATGCCCTGATCTGCTGTTTCTGCGCCCTGCTCTCTCCATTTCTCACCCTTCCCCTTAACACCTATTCCTGTACCTTGCTGGCTCTCCCCAGGAGCTGCTGCCTTTCCAGCGGCTCCCGCAGGGCAGGAACAGGAGCCGAGAGCCCCCGCTCGGTGCCGCTCCCCGCTGTCCGTGTCTCGGCTCTCAGCACGGGATTCCGCATCCCGGGGATGCTGCGGCGCTGCCGTTCCCTCCTCGGCCGCCAGAGAGCGGACGGGCATTTCCATCCACCCGGGACCATCCCGGTATCCTGGGATATCCCAGGACATCCCTACAGCACCCGGAATCCCCCCCGGGACATCCCGGTACGTCCTGGTCCATCCCGGTACCGTCGGGACCCCTCCGGGGCATCCTCGGTGCTGCCGGGGTCCCTCTGGTACCGTTCTCTGTAGAGCCCTCTTTTATTTGAGAGGGCACATTTAATGCCCTCTTCCTCTTGCTCTTCTTTTTAAGTGATAAACTTAATGCGCAAAAATATTAAAAAAAATATATTTTACCCAATATAAAATTCTCATCCATTCCAGGGCACTTTACTCCTGTCCACGGGTGACAAATTCTTCTGGCCAAGACATCAATTGTTAATTATTGTGTATCGTATAAAAGCTGCCTAAATTGGACTAAAATTAAGGCATACAATATAATATAAATATATATAAATATATTTATGTAATAATATACTATACTATACTACACTATACTATACTATACTACACTATAATATAATATAATATAATATGATATAATATAATATAATATGATATAATATAATATGATATAATATAATATAATATTAATTAATGTATATAATATAAAAGCTGCCTAAATTGGACTAAAATTGTGGATCTTCAGCTCCTGCAGCCTCACCCTGTGAGCAGTGTAGAATGATTCCATTCCAGTCACATCTCCAGGAGGTAAGAACAGTTTGGCTCAGTGCAGTTTGCTAAGATAATCAGTAAAAACATGTTTAGCCTAATGGGTGAGATGATTTTACCTCAGCAGAGCAGCTTCTGGCATTACCCAGTGAGATGGTCCATGTGAGGGGCAGAAATGGCAGCTTCTTCCTCCTTCCACTCACAATGATTCCTCATCAAGAGGGGAATTCTGGTGCCCCAAATTTTCTCTGTCTGTAATTTAGGTCTAGTTCTGGCAATCACAATAAGCAATTTTGGTTTGGAAGTGTTCAACAGAGATAAAGACTGAGGAAGAAACTTAGATCACAACAATAAGGAGTCTGAACGCTTATTCCTGCTTGATTTCTGAAATTAGAGGTGATGTAAGGAGGAGCAGGAGTGGGAGCTGTTGAGGTTCTCCTTCAGCTGTCTGTTGGGAATAACAAATAACAGCATCCCTTGATTCTCCTCCAGGAGTTTTGGACTGATTGCAGCAGGATTACACATTTTCTCTGGGTTGCAAACATCCCCACAGAAAAACAGGATTATGCGGTCCCCTCAGCTTAAACCACTGGCCCATAAGATGAAAGAGAGTTTTATTCCTGGAGATCAGGATTTCCTGAGGCCAGGGCTCAGCAGGGCTCCTGCAGTGGCGCTGGGGTGAGCTGTCCCCAGCCTGTCCCCCTGGCACATTCCACAGGCCCTTCCACAGCCTCTCCTCAGCCAGAATTAACGTCCTTTGCACAGATCCCACCTGGACAGGGGTGAGATGAGGGGAGTTGAGGCTCTGTGGCACCTGTGTGGAAGCAAGGCTGATCCCTTCAGAGAAACTGAAGCCACACTAAAAATTAATTATATATTTCACTTCTGAGGTCATTTCTCATCTCCATGCAAAGTGAGGAAACGTTGTGTGATGGATAAATCACAAAAGCAGCACTGAAAATCTTTTCCTGTTTCCTCTCTGTCCTGTAGCATTGACCAAGTGTTTTAATCAGTGCCCATTCCCAGGGGATATAAATGAGCCCCGCTCAGCTGCCTCCTGGGTAAAGCATTTATTTCCTGGGAATCTGGTACTGTGTCTCAGGTCCTTGTATTTAGCATGGGGATACAATTACTTTTTTTTTGTGGAAGGATATTGAAATGTGCTGGTTTTTGTTATTAATTTAATATTATCCAATTATATAACATTATAAAATTTGCAGATTCTGCCTCAAAGGTTTTAATCTCAGATTTGTGTATTACTTTGATACTTTTAGATAAATATTGTAACAAAACACTCATTTGCACTTTGAGAAGCACTTTTATAATGATTGTAGAGAGTGTGATGTGATGTTAATATTTTAAATTCTGTGTTAAAGAGCTGATCATAACTAAAGTAGGGAATATGTTTTTCACTTAGATTCTTTTCATTGCAATTAGACTCAGCATACCAAAAATAGCATGGGCAAAAGCAGTTGGGCTACTTAAAAAATGCCATGAGAGATTAGCAAAGTATACCTAGACACAAACCATATGCAGACAAGAAAGAACCAGGACAAACCCAAACAGTTTCAGCAGGTAAGCAGCCAGCCAGCAGCTTGTGTCAGATATCAAAGAGGCTGTACAGACTGTAAAACAGCATCCTGCAGCTGGCAGAGGGTAAAACCTCTCCCAATAAAAGCTGGATCATCCCTCTTTGGTTTCACAAGCTGTCCTGGGCAGTGGTTGCAGAATGGAGTTGTGAGCATCAAAAGGAGATTGGAGCATCCTGGAGCTGATCCTGGGTGTCCCTGGGGTCCAGGAGAGTGTGAGGGCTGGGCAGGGAGGGATTCCTGCTCCCCTGGCAATTCTCCCTGGCTGCCCATCCAGAGCTCCTGCACACACTGTGAGGTAAAGCCAGGCAGCACCAGGGCAGTTCTGCTTTCTCCTCAGCATCCTTAATGTGGGTGACATTCCTAATTCCCATAATAATACCAAAAATTGAGCCTATTGCTGAGTGGTTAACACATGAAGTGAAAAAAACATATAAACCCCGTTTTTGTTTATATACAAACACATTGTAGTAATACAATAGGAGAGAAAAATGCTATTTATTGTTTAAGTATTTATCTAGCTTTCAACTGTTTTAGCTTGTTTTCAGGATCCTTCACATTTTCATTCCTGATGTAGGTGAGCAGCAATGTGGGGAGACAATTCCATGCAGGCAGGAAGAATATGCAGTGAATCTTTTATGGAAATACCCCGTGTTTGGTGGTTTCCCAAGCTGGAATGGGGGTCACTGACTTCCCCTGTGCAGGATGGTCTCTATTTAGGGAGGGGTTTTGCCACTGTGTGAAATTCAGTGGTGGTTACAGAATTATTTTTTAAGGTTAAATTTATTCCTCTGCCTCCCAATCCCTGTGGGGATCCATTGGTGCCTGAGGACACATTTCTGTGTTTAGGAAAGGCACAGCAGAGAAAATGTGAGGTGACTTCCAAGTACTTGGAATCACTCTGCTGACCCTGGTGGAAAGACCAGGGCCAAAAGGTGGAGGGACCTGATGCACCTCAGGCTGCTCTGCCAAAGAATGGGATCACAGCCTGTGCAAATAAAGGTCAGCACAGCTGGGAATTGTGCAAAATGTGAGCAGCTTGGGCAGGTATTGCTCGGAGATGGGAGCAGGCGCCCAGTGCCTGGGACAGCCAGGACCACTCATCTTCCCAAGGAGTACCCAAATCCAGCACCTCCCTGCAGGCCAGAAGAGCTCTTTAACTGCAATTAGGACTTGGGTTACAGGCTGGCTTTGCCGTGTAATTATCAGCATTAGCTCAGCATTATCAGCGCGGGTTTCAGTGCTGATCCCAGGATAATCCTCACCCGTGTGACAGCAGAGGCTGCTGCTCCTCCCCAGCCCCGCCATCCCCTCCCACCCTCTGGGCTTTGCTGCCTGCTGAATTTGCTGCTGTGGTGTGAGAATGGGCCAAAGAGGAGCCTCTCACTTCAGCCCCACACCAGGGTAGGAGAATACCAGCAAAAATTAGCCAGAAATATTTGTCTTTCCTGCCAATCCCTCTCAGTGATTTCTTTCTTTTTTCCTTCTTTTTCTCCCTCCAAGTTTCACACAAAGCTCTGTCTTTAGGATTAGCTGTCTACAGGCAGCTCTTTGTATTCAGCTGAATTTAAGATTATGGCTGAGCCATAAAAGGGGAGAAAGGTGACACTGGAGAGTTTTCTGCAGCTGTAAATCCTGAAATATTCAGGCCCGTGACATTTTTGTAGCTGGCAAATGCTGAGTGAGGCATATCTGGTCAACACTGGGGCCCAAAACTGCTTGGATTTCACAGAAGAACCTGCTGTGAGTCTCAAGTTTGGGGAGCATCAGATGCATTTAGAGATCTTTCAGGTCAGGTGATGAAATGCTGGTTTTATTTTATTGTTTGCTGCTGTCTGCAGTGATTGCCAGGAGGTTTCACACTGGTCTCCAAACAGTCCTGAGCTGGTGGTGGCTCTGGATGTGCTTTGCCTGAGCTGTAAGGACATGTGTGTGATGAACTAAATCTGTCTGGGAAGGTTAAATGGGCTGGGGCTGTGCAAACCAGCCTGATTCAAGTTCCAGTTCATCATTGGATTGGAATTAAATCAAATATTATTTACAGACACATGTATAGTCCCTGGGTTTTGATTAACAGATCTTGAGGTGAATCTTTGGGATTTTTACCCTACCACAGGCCTCCCCCCTGGAATCTTTGGGCTGGAAATCATATTTATACAAGTGAGCCTCGTACAGGCATTGAATTTTAACTCCAAAGTTCATGTCTTTGGTGTTCAGAGACAGGAAGGCAGCTTGAGATGTGGTTTCTCCCCATATCTAATGAATGTTATTATGAGGAAATCTTCTACTGGATCAGATGCTTCCAATGAGTCTTTAAAAGGCTTTGGATGTATTTAACAGGGTACCAGAGCTCACCACAAACGGGAAGAGGAAAAAATTTATGAAGTCTGAGGCTTTGTCACCATGGTGACATCTATTTGAGTTTGGAAGCTGCATTAGCTTGAGCTTGAGCTCACAGATTTTTTCTTTTCCTGTCATTAAAGGCACGCCTCTTATCCTCTCTCAGTTCCCTCCTCCTTCTCTTCTTACTCCACAATGACTGCATTTAAAAACTAAATTTCCTTTCAGGGTAAAAAAAAAATATACAGGGTAAATTACCTCCATCCATTACTGCCTCCAGCGAGCTGCAGCTGCTGAGTCCATTTCCAAGTGGACTTCATGTGTATAAAGTGAGAGAAAAAATCTCTTTTCTGTGCCATGCAGTTAACAGCTATGATCAGATATGACCAAGTGTGAGAGGCCTTTAATGACCACAGGGCTGAGCAGATTCACCCTGCAGTCCCTCCCCAGGATGAGGTGGAGCTCCCACAGAGGTGGATTGGGCCCAGCAGAGAACATCAGCTGCCTTTGGGTTTGCTCTGCAGAGCACACAGAGCTCTTCAAAGGTTTGTGGTGCAGCATAACCCTGACTTCAACTCTGCTTTTAATGGCTACTTGGAAGATGACAACGACCACACTCCTTGGGAATCTGTGGTGGGGTGAGAAGCCTCAAAACCACAGGGCCCAAATGTGAGCGGAGCTGCAGCCGGTGCAGCCCACACAGCTGCTGTCAGGGGATGCCAGAGCCAGCCCTGCTCCTGGCTGCCAACTGCAGGGCACAGGGGCTGAGCACAGCTGAAGGAGAGAGCTTTCTTTGATGGGCATCCAGGAGGGGTGACTGCTTCCTTCCAGGCCAGCCTGCTGTGCCTGGAGAGGCTGATCAGCTCCCACACAGCCAGCATGGATGGGAGGCATGGCAGGAGCCTGATCCATAGCAATGGTGCTTGGGGAACCTGGAATTGATCAATTTGTGTGGAGCCTTGATCCATAGGAATGACACTTGGGGAACCTGGAATTGATCAATTTGTGTGGAGCCTTGATCCACAGGAATGGTGCTTGGGTAACCTGGAATTGATCAATTTGTGTGGAGCCTTGATCCATAGGAATGACACTTGGGGAACCTGGAATTGATCAATTTGTGTGGAGCCTTGATCCACAGGAATGGTGCTTGGGTGACCTGGAATTGATCAATTTGTGTGGAGCCTTGATCCATAGGAATAGGACTTGGGGAAACTGGAATTGATGAATTGATGAATTTGGATGGCGCCCTGATCCATAGCAATGGCACTTAGGGAACTTGGAATTGATGAATTTGATGGAGCCCTGATCCATATGAATGGCACTTAGGGAACCTGGAATTGATGAATTGGGGTGGAGCCCTGATCCATAAGAATGGCACTTGGGGAACCTGGAATTGATGAATTTGAGTGGAGCTCTGATTTCACTATAGGACACGAAAGAACACAAGCTCACACCGCTGCTCTCAAGGTGAAGAAGAAAAAAAGGAAGTTTATTTTCTGACACCGACATTTATAGTTTTCCAAAAGTGGCAGTGGATTGGAGGGTGACAGTGCCACCTCTCCAATGACACTGGACAAACCAAGAGTCCATCAGATTTCTCCTCCTCCATAAAAGAATGCAAAACAATGAGTTATTTACAGAAAGTGTGTGAGAAAGTTGTCTGCAAGAATGTCAACACCAAATGGCTTAGAAAATCTTAAAAAATCAGGGCGACACCGTGATCCATAGGAATGGCACTTGGAGAGAACCTGGAATTGGTGAATTTGGGTGGAGCCCTGATCAATAGGAATGGCACTTAGGGAACCTGGAATTGATGAATTTGGGTGGAGCCCTGATCAATAGGAATGGCTCTTAGGGAACAAGGAATTTATGAATTTGGTCATTTGTTTGACTTGTCAGAGGGAGAAGCCAAGTTGTGGGTGATGGCTAGAGGAGGACTGGGCTCGTTCATCTGCTAATGGTTTTCTGCCCACTGGGAATCTTGGTCCTGAACAGCAGGAATTCTGTCCAGGCCCTTGGTTTTAGCAGGAGTTTTCTGCCCTGCACTGAGCAGCATCACACACCATCCCTCCCCGCCTCCATCTCTGCTCACAGTCTAGTTCACTCTCAGTAACACGTATTTTATTAAATTTGGCTGTGAGAATGTCACCAATTATGAAGGGGAAAGCAAGAGTGAAGGTTAGGGGGGAAAGGTGAAGGTTGAATTCAGACATTCATGAGTTTATGGGGCAGTTTGTCCTCAAATCAAAGCCAGGCATTCATGTCGAGCTACGTAAACAGGAATAAACACTCATGTGAAAGTCACTTAAGGAGCAAAAACCCCTAAGAATGTTTGCTGCAGAATATGTGCTTTCTTCTCTCTCCCTTCCCCTGCTCTTGGCCCCACAGGAGATTGCTCAGAGTGTTTCCAGCATGGACAGTGTGATGCCTCCAGAGATAAAGACAAAACCATCCCTGCCACAGACACATCCCGTGCTCTGAGCCACTGCTGGCAGCACGGCCTCAAAAAACAGCAGAGGATTCCAGAGCCCTGGGGTTAGGACACATCCCAGTCCTTCCTGAGGTGCCCACTGATGTTTTTCCTCAGTACCACACTCTGCAAAGGTTTAGCTCAAAGTAAAGTTTGGGGAAGAAATGTGAAAACTGGTGAGAACAGTTTTTTAAAAAGCAGATTAACCTCAGATCCTCAGCTACCTTTTATTTACCAAACAGAAGAAGTTTCTCTGTGTGATACATTTTCTCAAATTATAGGTTTCCCATTTCCTGGCATCCCAATAAAGTCTGGATGAATGATGAGAGAGTCTGCTGGGAGAGTGAGTAAACATCTCCTACTGTCTGGAATGCAGGACGACTACTGTCTTATCCTTTGTTACAGGTTGTTAAGATAAAATTACCCTATATATCAACAGCACTGGCAATGAAATTAGAAAGGGCATTCTACCTCCACACTGCCCCCGAGGGTTTGAGGAGGGAGGAGGGAAGGCAGTTGTTTCTTTGTTTATTTTGTTTTTTCTTTTGCAGTGAAAGAAAGGAAGAAAAGGGGTTTGTTTTGGGTTGGGGGGGAGAAGCTTTGTTTTGCTTCTTTTTAATGCAAATGAAAAAAAGAGGAGGAAAGCCAAGGAGAATGTGCAAGGCAAGTTTGGGTATTTCACTGACTGTGCAAGCAGGAGAGGGAAAAATTATGGTTTGATGAGCAATGTCCCAGGACAGCTGAATGCAGTGGCAGCAAAGTTTGGGTGCAAGGAGATCCTGGAGCTGCAGGTGGTGGCTCCAAGCAGGGCAGGGTCCCCAAGACAAGGACACCCCAGGCTTCTGTCCCCATCCAGTGTGTGCTCTGAGCAAGGGCTGCTGCAAAATGCTGCAGTTTGGGGAGAACCCTCTTGTACATCTCTATAATCCACTGACCTGTCTGGGGTGTCTTTTATCAAATCTTGTTGCTGTTAGTTTTCCTGGGCTTTAGAGAGATCTACTTCTGGATTTTCTGGGAATGTGAGACTCATGAGTGTGCACTGGATTGCCAAAATACTAGAAAACACTGCATATGATCTCTCTGTACTCAGAGAAATCCAGTTCTCCTTGCAATTAGGCTGTATCACAAAAATAATTACCTGGTTTACATTTGTTACATTAATTGTGTCTTCAGCTGTCACTGCCCTTGAACCCCAGAGCCATGAGAGTGGGATCCAAAACTTAAACCCCATTGCCTCTTTTCCACAAAAAAAATTGATTCTCTGTTCCAGACACCTCTCCCAGATGATCCCTAAGCTGCTGGGCTGTGATGGAGCTCAAGGGTTCCTTGTGGAGGAACAGGGCTCTAGTGCAAGTCAAAGCCTCATCACTTCCATGTCCTCTCTTGTATCCATGTCAGCTTCTGTCACAATCTCATTCCTTTGCCTTTTCATTCTCCTGAGAACTTTGGATTGCTTCTTTTTCTTTAGTTTTTAAACAAAGTCATTTATTCATTTTTGAAACTCAAACATTTCACACTCCAAATGTTTTCATTTTGAAATAAGAAAAAAAATTAACTGAAAACAATACTGGAGAAAAGCAGGGCATAAACTTGGGTGAGAAATGCTCTTGGATTCACAGAGCATTCCTGATTCCCCCATCCCATCTTGTGGCATGTCAGAAACTTTACATGTCACTCTCCTGCCCTTACGTGTGTGTGCACACACGTGCACAGGAGAATTTCCTCTGACAAGCTGTAGGGCTTTGCTACAGATTTTCCATCCCTTACCAAGTCAAGAAGAAAATATCTTAATGCTCTATTCACAAAACACTTTTGGCCTGTTTCCATGTGAACGTTATGCTTGTTTGCATAGGCAATCCAGAGGGGAGTTCATAAAACCTTGTTTTGCCTGAATTTGTGAAAGTCTGCCCACTGCACGGTCTTAAAATGAAATTACATTGGAAAAGGGGCTGTTTTGGGATGCATACATTTTGCACATGTCCTTTAAATAACTCAGATGTGTTTTCTGAGCAGGATGTTTTTCCTATGCACTGAAGGCCATGTTTGTGCCACCTACGAATTTTTTCAGCTTCAAAACAGCGCTGAGTAAACAGCTGAGGGCTTTGCCAGCTCAGTGTTTCCAGCACTTGGGTCTTCCTGTTGAAGAGATCCCTCAGCAAAGGACAACGTCCTGCTTTAATTCTTGCTGCTTAGTTCCAGCAGAAAATCCTTCCCTAAATCTGTGATGATGGGGACAAAGCCTCTTCTCTGCCCAGCCCTGCCAGGAGCAGCCAGCCCAAAATGGATGTTTGTCTGTATTAATCAAACACACAAAATGTGCAACCTGAACTGTGTGCAGAAATGAGTGGAAAAAGTGCAACCTGACCACGAAAGTATTATTTTATAAGTAAGGTCCTTTAGTAGTAGTTAATTGGATACACATTTTGCTGGATTCGTGGAACATTAAGAACTATCATATCCAAATTGACTGACTGAGTTCATGTTACATCTCCAAATTGCCAGTGACCATTCTGCCTCACAACATCAGACCTTGGGTTCAGCAATCTCGCTCCAGGGCCTTTTTTAAGTACATGGTGCTTTTTTTTTTTTTTTCCCCTAATAGAGATTGATTTAGTGTATGTTTAATGGCCCCATAAATCACTCAACATGCCCAACTCGCATACAAATTCTGCCAAAAAAAAAAAAGTTTTCAAGGAAGCAGATGCCTTGTTGGTGGAACCAATTTGCCTTGCTCTCTGCATGTGCACGAACCCACCATTTCAAGAACCTCCTTATAAAAACGTTCTGCTCTCCCAAGCCTGCACATTGGTCATTTTCTCTGGGGCTGCTTTCTTACCATGCCAAGTTAAACTCGGGCGATTCCCCCGCTGTGCCCGTTCTGTTCGAGTGCCTTTTAGATCAGCAATAAATAAATTCATTGTGTGTTTCAACAAGGAGAAAGAGCTGGAGCTGGAGCAGCATTGTGCCTGCCCTTGTGAAGATCTATTGTGTGCAAAGCAGCGCGCTATCGGATGGCGTGGGTCATTTTTCATTACCCCACTGAGGATGCAGCTCAAAGCAGAGGATTATAGAAACTCATTTCCTTTGGTTAGGGGGGAAAAAAAAAAGAGTTAACATTCAATAAACTGGAGGGCTATGACGCAATGTGGCCCTCAGAACCTTCCGAGCAGAGCTGTTAATAGCTTCCTTTCCCAGGACGCGGGTTTGCCCCGCTCACTTATCGACTTTGATGCATTAGTAAAAGAAAATATCAACCCCTCATAACTCTCAGAAATGATACAATACATCACTTAAAAGTAAGCTAGGATCAACACATTGTTAACTGTTTGATCTCTCGAGTCAAAATTAATGATAGGTGTTTTGCACACAAAAAAATGAATGTTAAAAGCCTATTTAAGCTAACTAAAGACATCCCTACAACATCAGGGTTGAATTGGAGGTGATTTCCTGCAATGCAGCTGTTATAAGTTTATCAGTCTGCGGGTGGCAGTAACCAGTAATCATAACCAGATTGCAGAAGGGTGGGATGGAACTTATCTTTAAATAGAAGATCTATCTGACTAACTAACTACAGAAAGCTGGTTGGGAACTGAGTCCACGGTATTATTCACTGGAACACCCAAGGGTCTGGGAGAAGCCAGTTTTCTGTATATTTTAAAGAAATGAAATGATTCTGAAGGTTTAACTGCTAGGCAGGGAGAAACCAAGGTTCATAATGATTAACAGCAGACCTCCTGCGCTCTTGTACTTGCAGCATTTACACAATGATGATAGCTAATAAGAAATGGCATTAAGAAATGACTTCAACTTTCTCCACTGAGATGTTGCCATAGGCTGTTGATGAACTTTTAGCTCATTCTCTTGTGACATGAAAAGGAAAGATCTGAAATGCAGCATATACTTCAAGCAGAAAAGCGATTGAAAAAATTCCAAGAAATCTCTGTGAAGAGCCAAAGAGAAGTGTTGCACTGTGAGACAATGCCTCTGGACAATTACAGCCTGTTAGTTTTAATGCAGCTCCAATTGCTTCCGTCTGCAGCCAATCTGACCACTGGAAACAGGCACTTTTGCAATGCCCTTTAATTTTTCTGATTTGTGTGTGGGCAGTATCTGTTGGTATTAATACGACTCTTTTCCGGATTGAATTAGGGAAAACAAGATGAGCTTTCAAAGGAGCCTCAACTTTCTTTGGGAAACGTGAGCTGCAGAGCAGAGGATCCACGTGGATGGGTTGGGTCTGCCCAAGTGCAAACTCAGGAAGGAGGCACAGAGAAGTCCCATGGGTCCCCAGATGTCCCCAGCAGCACCCCACAACCTCTTTAGCCATCCTTTAGCTATCCTGAATCTGCCAGGTACTCCAGCTCCATCCTCAGGGCTGTGCCAGCAGGGATCCCCACAATTCCCAACTTTCTGGGCCACTATTTTCTCTGGATGAATTAAACAGCTCATGAGCTAAAAATCTTCATCCATCCCTACAGTCTGACAAATACACATTTTGTTTTTAAACTAGTTTGCAAGAGCCTTTCCCAGATCCAGCTCCCTCCCCTTGTAGGGATTGTCTTGTGCCTACACTTAAACCTGGCTTATGGAAACCACAGCCCCAGAGAAGCTCAAATTTGCTCTTTTTATGAGGAACAGACTGAAAAATGGCAAACATTAAGTTCTAATAAAAATGTATGTATATTTTAAAATTCTTCACACAGCCTTCCTTCAAACTGTGCTGCAAGTTTAAACCTAAAATAATTCTCCCCCATGTCTGACATCTGTATGTTATTTATACAACACCTTTTTTCATAGAGCTTTTTTAATTATTATTCCAGAGGTGTTTCTCAGTGGAGAAAAAGGAAATTATTGATGAAACTGTAAATTTGAAATACATTTCAATTAAGACCCTTAGTCATTTCCACTTTTTGTTTTCCAAGCCTTACTCAACAAAACCTCTTAATTATTTCTCCATGGCGATGGGATCAGCTCACTCTGCTGCCCTCCCTGCGGGGCCCATAAAACCCTCAGCTGGCAGATCTGTGTGTGCAGCAGCCTGAGAGATGTGACACATCACAAATATCTGCAGAGGATAAATTTTCCATTGGACAAAGCATCAGAGAGGCCCCTGCACTGCCTGCATGAGGACAGGTGGATGGGGGCCAAACTCTTCCCGATTTTTTGGCTTGGTGTGAGAATTCCCAGCTTTGGAGGTGACCCATTCCAGGCAGTCTGGCTGCCCTCATTCCTGTCTGCTCACTGTGCTCACTCCAGACTCCTCACCCCAACCCCTGCCCCCTGCATGCAGTGCTTTCTGTCCTTCACAGCCCACCCCATCACAGCCATGCCTTCCAAAATTCTGCAAAATTAAAATTTTATGGATGGGGAAACTGTGGCAATGATGGGCGAGGCCTCCTGCACAGAGTTATGCAGTGGATGATGTGAAACAGAAATCAAGACTCCAGGTCCAGCTCATTCCAGTCATACTGAGTTATGTCTTGTTAAAATGAGAGTGGAAATTATCAATATTCAATATAGGAACTTTTGCCAGAGTAGGCTCTGAAATTCTCTGATGTGTAAATCAGTTAGTTTATAGTAAGAGTTGTGTTAGTACAGGGTGTGTTTTGCTGCAGTCCTTAGACTCACAGCCCCCTGTTAAACACCCCCTGTGCAGGTGTGGGGTGTGCTGCCCATCCATCTGAACTGAAGGAAATCTCTCTGCAGAGATGGGGCACTGGAAAACAACCAGTTAAGTGACTGTCACCCAATCCCTGCTGCACTGCCAAGGGCTGGATTCCTAAATGTGGGACCCAGATGCAGAGGGAACAAAGACCACATGAAAGGGGTGCTGATCACCCGAGCTGCGGCTCTGAGCAAGATGCAGCAGTGCTTGGGAGGCTGACACAGGCTGGGGACAGCTAGCACAGCCAGAAATGGCTTTGGCAAGGCACATGTGAGGGGGAAAAGGTGTCTGTGCCTCCCCCAAACCTCCTTGTGTGCAGCCTTGGGCATTGAGACCATGCCTGCACACCCACACACGTGGGCAGGGCTCCCAACCCCTCTGCAGATGTTGGGCCCCCCAAGGATTGTTTTGGGAGCAATCCTTGCTGAAATGAGCCATGAGATGTGAAAAATCTACCTTTGTTACCCCAGGCTTTCCATGGAAGCAGTGATTTCACTGGGAACTCCCTCCCCACTGCCTGGCTGGACTCGTAAACCAGCCCAGAAGCTGCTTGGACCCCCTGATTCTGTGGGCAGGGAGAGGGAGGCAGGGCAGGGGCAGGTTCTGCCCGGTCCCCACTGTGATGGAGGGTGGAAAGTCCCCTTGCAGAGGGGCCAGGTGTGTGGGTGGCTTCTGGTGGCCAGACAGGCTGTGTGAGACCATAACCCTCGAGGTGAAGGTGATCAGCAGCATGGCTGATTGCTAATTAGTGATGTCCTTGGGGTGGGAGCCTGGGAGAGGGGCAGGGAGAGGCTGCTCCATGCTTGAGCCAGAGCACATGGGGGAGAGACAACCTAATTGTGCCTCCTAATTGAGAAACTGATGGGTAAATTATCACCAAATGAGGTGAAAATCAGAAGTTCCCAGAAAGGACTGGATTGTAGGGTTTTGAACCAGTCAGTCACTGAGGCTGAGCTGGGAGCTTGGTTCTGGGGCTTGGTTAGAGGGGCCAGAGTTTGCCCTAAGGAGGGGAAAGGTCTTGTGGCCTTTGGTGACTTCAGAAAGGAGCAAGTTCTCTTTTCCCTGGAAGGACAAAATGCTGGCACTCCCTTGATGTCACAGCCTGCTTCTCTTGAGAACACTGCATGGAGGAAAGGAAAAGGTGACCTCTGGTACTGGAGAGGTAAGAGTTATCTTTTGTTGTCCTAAATAAAATGATGCAGTGGTTTGCAGTGTCAGAGAAACAGGTGTTTGGGTTGATCACTGAATAGGCTGCAGCTTGAAATAGAGTGTGAATCCTGGTAGAGGAGATTCTGTGCATTGTTTTTAGAGCTATGTTATTTTAATTATTATTCCAGTGATTTATTTGCTCTGGTTTTGCCTTCTTTTTGGTCCTGACCAGGACTGGGGCTCGTTGTGACAGAAGCAATTCAGGCAGTGCCCTCACTTGTTGGAGCTGGCAGGATTTGCCTGCAGGTTCTGTGTGTTGTGCCCTATTCTGTGCTGCCCACCCTGCTCCACTCACTGACAGGGGTGAGCTCTTGAAATTGTGAATTTTGCTGCTGGAGCTTGATCTGCAGGGAGGAGTGGAGGTTGTTCTATCCGTGTAGGGGACCAAAAGCATTGCTTGGAACCAGGGGTGCAGAAACAGAGAATAAGGAGGTGCTCTGCCTTTGGAAGCTGGTTTGCTCTTGTCCTGAGGCCAGCAGGGCTCAGCTGCAGCTCTGGCTGGGGGGACTCTGAGCTCCATCCCAGAGCAGGCTGATCCCAGCTTCCTGAGGGTTGGAATGGTTGGAATAAGCTCTCCTTTGATGTGGCAGACAGAAGCCACAGCAGCTGCTGAGCAGGGGATGAGGACAGGCACTGCAGGCTGATGGTGCTGGAGATTATCCCCAGCATGTTGTGCAACAGGAGCTCTCCCACCTGCAGCTGGGACAGGGCAACCTGTGTGCTGTGCACAGGGCTCAGGTGTGATGTGAATGGAGGAGTTTCTGCTTTGTCCTTCTCTGCTGTGCGCCCACAACCCCTTCCTTGGGCAGAGGCTGGGACAAAAGCTGTTCTTGCAGTAAAATGTGTGAGCTGACTCTGGAAGCTGCTGTAAAGATTTTTTTGGTTGGTTGGTTTTTCCCCTTCTATTGCTTGGTTACAAACTCCTCTCTCACAGTTTTTTAGCGAGAAGTTCCTGACATTTATTATTCCAAACAGACTCACTATAATTCTTTTTTGACTCGAATGTTGATTTGATCTTGTGGGAGAGGGTGATGTGGCTGGTGTGGCCCTTTGGCCTTTGCGTGTGACACAAAGGTGACTCACAGGGATGTGTCACACCTTTCTGGACACCTGGGGATGCTGTGAGCTGACAGCTCAGTCCCCAGTCAGCAATGCCAGCTCTCTGTGAGCATCAGCCCTCGGACCTGGGGCTGCCAAGGTGTGGGTGAGGCTGGAAACAACCTCTGCCTGCAGTCAAAGGTGCTCAGGAGTGGTGCTGGACATGACTTCACCGTGCCCACTGCTCGGCATGAGTAACCAGTTCCATGATTTCCATGCCAACCATTAATTTCCAGATGCAATGACTAGCACGGTATTTTCCATTTCCAGATCGTGTTTGTACTGGCATGATTTAAAATACTTTGTAATTACAGTGGTTCCTATAGTCAAACTTCTAGAGCAATGCAGGGTGCTTAGAAGTTCTTCTCTAACCAGCAATTTTGGTAATGACAGTAATTCACATACTCTATCTTTGTGGCCTTGTGGCTTTCAGAAATATAGGGTTTTTTTTCTTTAATTTTTCAGAGATGCAGCTCTATCTCTATATATAGCTCAGCAGATATCTGGTATTCTGGATGTGTTAAGACAAACTCCACTGAGGAATTCCAGTCCCATCACCACAAACTTTCTGGTGTGGCTGCTGCTGTTAATGCAATTGAGTAAATGGCAGAAGAAAATGGAGTGGGGAGGGGGGATATGGAAGTTTCCTCTCAAAGATGAGGAGGCCTCAACAAAAACAACTTCAGGCAGCAGTGGAGCTTCATTTTGGCTGACAACTCACAGCACAATAAGCAGTTTTGGCAGCCAAATGTGACAACATCCTACTGAACAGGGAAAATCCTTTAGTTTGGGGAAGATGGCTGCATCCCAAAGCTGCTCTCATTTACTGGTTTAGAGTAACAGAGGCACTTGTGAATGACTTGAGGGAGAAGCTGCTCAGACAGATCAGAGGCAGACATCTCCCTCTGTGTGCAATCAGATGTGCTGCCTCCTTTGAGAAGGGGCCAAGGCAAATGGGGAGCAGCAATTAAGGCAGACACCAGCAATGAGGACCTGAAGTACAGGGCACAGTGTTTATCAGCTGTCACTGCACAGGAAAGGCCTTTAATTTGACTGAGGAGGGAGGGAAGAGCTGCAGCTCAATATTTTTGTGAATTGATTAACTGTTGTTTTTCCGCAGAAGATTCTCATGTGTGCCGGGTGGGAGGGACAGCTGTTGATTAAATGTAAACGTCTCTGCAAATGCGTGTGTGACCTCTGGTATGTTGTTCATTCACACTCCCTTCAGAGGCAGGGAGCAGAGCTGGGGAGGGTTTTCCATTCCTCTGTCCAATTAACCTGTGTGCTTTCAACCAGAGGCTGACAAAACTGGGGGATCCTGAACCTAGAAAAGCCCCTTAGTTCCCTATTCTCATACTGGCAGTAAATCGCCCCAGATAATTCGGTTTTTAAGCTGTAGGAGCAGTAAATGCAGTGTCTGGTGTGCCAGGGTGTGCCCTAGATGGTGACACCCTTGGGATCTGTCCCACCTCTCCATTTTCTGAGAGCATTTCAGGAGGAGGCAGGGGAAGGACAGACCTGAGGCACCCCTGGTGTTCCACCTCTGTTGATAAAGGGAAGGAGGACACTTGAGGGGACACCAGGCTATGTCTGACCCATGGTCTGGAAAGGAAGCTAAAGCCACTCCATATCCTGCTGTGCCAGCAGAGATGTTTTCCTTTGCATTTTCTGAGAGGTGCTGCAGCAGAAAGCCAGATCTGCTTCCTCAAAGACTGTCACTCCCATCTGGAGAACATAATATTTGACCCGTGGGCTTTATTTGCTGTCAATCTCCCACAGCTCCCAGGAAGGAGCCTCCATCTCCTTTTAACTTGAGGCTGTTACCTCTTGCCCAAAAAACAGGTTTCTCAAGGCTCGTTCTTGAGCCAGATGAGAAACATGAAATAACTGAATGCAAAACATAAGCATCTTCCTTTTCGACTGCCATCAATAAAAGCTCTTTGAAGAGGGGATGCTGAGCAAGTGTTAATTAATAGGACTGTCAGTGTGACTGCACATTGCCACTGCAAAGTGCACTGAGTCACTGGAGACACACAGGAGGCTCCTTTTGGCTGTGATATTTTTTCTTTTATTGAGCATCTTGTTCTCAGCTGCTACTAGAAGCAGGAAATCTCTCAAAGCTGTGAGGAGCTGATGCAGTTTGTGCCTTGAATTGGTTATGCTTTTCCACCTACTCCCATGAAGAAGTGCCTCCAGCAGCTCTCTGAGGGGGCTGGAGGAAGGAAATTTCTTCCTGACCAAGGGAGAAATTTCAGGGTTTTGGGACCCCCTGTCTCTATCAAGTGTGGTCTGAGCACATCCCTGCTAATGTAGACTATGAGGAGCTTTGTTTTTTCCTGCAAACCAAAAATACCAATTTTTTTGTTTTTTTTTTTTAATATCTGGAAATAAACAGTTACATGATCCACTGAAATTCATAACAAAGAACAAATTGAATCCTTCATGCTGTGTAACAGCCATAAATAAAGGCTTTATGGCTGAGAAGTTGTAGGCAGAGCTCCAGCAAAATCAGATTTATTCCCTCCCCACCCCCTGCACTGTAAGTCTCTGGAAATGGGGGTTCCAAGGGCTGTTCTGACACAACATTAACTGCAGCTTCTTAAAGCAGACTCCCTGCCAGTATTTACAGTTCACATTCTGTGCATGGTATGTGTCTGTGTAACTGCACCAGCTTTTACAGTTGATTTCTCAGTAGTCATGTGAAACCAAAACAACTCATGGGCTGAACTTGGAATCACTTGTGCATTTTTCTGATTTAGAATGAAAAAAAAAAAGTCTGCCTTGGTGTTAGGGAAAAAGATCTCCTGGTTAAAGTTGCTCCAAGCTGATGGTGGCTCAGTCTCTCTGAGTGTTGTGTTCCTTCTCCCCAGAACCACTGGCTGGGTTTCCAGGGAGCCCTGCAAGGTGGAGTTCAGAACTTGGTTGTACAATTTAAAATGCAGTATCTGCATTCTTTCTTCTCACAAAGTCCTGGCCCTACCTCTACTTGCTGCCTCCTCTAAAACTTACCCCTGAGGTGTCACAAAATCCATTTTGGATTAATTAACCTTGGAGTAATCAACTCCTACAACTGCAATTCAGCCAGGTCATTCCCTGTTAAGGAAGAACAACTCATTTCAGTGGATTTAAGAGCTGGTTTCTCACTTCAGGAGCCAAATCCAGGTCAGCAGTGGCAGTAGATCACTGTGAGAAATGGATAAACAAACTGTAAGCAAAGCTCCTCCCATGTCAGTTTTGGATCAGCTGATATTTTTGTTTGTTCTCCTTTCTTGTGTTCTTATATGTAGCCTAAGATAGAAGCTAAAATGAGGAACTTGTTCTCATTAAGCAGCTGCCCAAATATCTCTTTTTAAAGAGTCTGAGAAGATGTAGAGGCACTGACTGCTCTGCTCTTGTCTACAGCTTGTGTCAAACACTGAGCAAAATGACTTAAATTGTTGGGACCTGAGAAAGGATATCTTTGAGCTCTGACCCCTCATAACTGAATCCAGACACTCAATGTCTCTGCTTCCACCTATTTGATATGAGGCACCTGACACAGCAGCAGCAAATAGGGATAAATGGGGGTAAATCCAGCGGCCTGCAACATTCCCCTTGATTAGCCAAGGCAAAGGGCACCTGGTTGGTGTCACCATCAGTGTCTGGCCACTCCTGGGGCTGCTGTCCACTCTGGATTTAGAGGAGAGATCATGCAATGGAAGGGAAGGTGGGGAGCCAGGCCAAAAGAGCCCCTGTGGCCCTTTGTGCACTGCACAACCACAGTGACAAACCTGCAGTGCCGCTCTGGGAACTGAGCACAGCCCCAGCACGCTGGGCCTGAGCCCCAGGTGCTGACACACTAAAGCACAACAGATCCACGGAGCTCCTGGCATCCCCTCCTTTCTTCTTAAGAGCTTCCTAAAATAAGCCCATTAGGCCCAAGTTATCAGCAGCTCACTCAGGAGCCACCTCAGCTCTGAGAGTGGTTTTAATTACAGGCCCTGGGTACAGCACTCACCCCAGACACGGCTGCTCCACTCCCCAAATCACTGCTGCCTGCCCTGGGACCGGGGTTATTGCAGACAAGCAAGGCAATTCTTTGAGGGCGATGTTAATTCAAGCAGCCCCATGTAGAGCTTTAGCCTGCAAATGGTTAAATGCTTCACCATGCCTGCAAAAGCTGGTCAAATGCAAAGTTGGCTTCCTAAGGGTTTGTGGGCCCCCTTTTTTCCCCCCAACATTCCCCAGTACCTTTCACTAAGGGAAAAAAGTCTGAAGCTGATGGATCTGTCAATGGCTTGTCCTGTTTTCCTTTTAAATGCAAAGCCAAACTTCAACTGTTTAAAGTTTGTGCTGTCTTCATTTATGGAATTAATTCATACACAAGGATTCTGTTGGAGAAAGCAGCAGATTTATCCCGAAGTGGTAAACCTCACAATACCAAGAAACAACTTTCCAAATTTTAAAATTAAAAAGTTTGTTCCCATTGCCTGGCAAATGGACCCTTGGAAAACCAGCTAGGAAACAAATCAGTGTGTTAAACCTGCTATCCTAAACTTCTAGTCTTTCTCAGTTGCTGATTTAGGAATACAAATTCCACAGCATTAAGCAGAAAAAGGGAATAGATATTTTTATTTAAAACAGAGCAACTCAAAGTGGCCATAATAACCCATTTCTGTTGCTTTTGTACTTGGGTAATGAGTGACTGCAGTATAAAGTGCTCCTAGTTTTTGCCTCGAGGTCTTGTCAATCATTACCTGATAAATAAAAACTTCAAACTGGTTCCTTTTAGCTTAATTGGGCAGAATTTCTCTCTGAAGGAAGGTTGGATACCGAGAATAATGTGTTTGTGGCAGCAGTGGAAGTCAGCAAGCAGGGTGTTTGGATGGAAGCATGTGGAGGATGTGAACTCTGAACTCAAAAGATGAATCTGAGGGGATTTTTATCCAGCAGTGCCTGTTCCCATTGCTGAGGGACTGAATCCAGCAGCAGAGGGAATCCTGCAGCCCCTGGCCATGGGCTTGTGCAAGCCCTGCTGGCCCTCTCTGGTTTGGGCTTTACAGCTGACACTTCCATAACAATCAGGAATTTAAACTTGCACTAAGGCTTATTTAAATCATTATTTTTTATTACATGAACACTGGCAGCAGCAGAGGCAGTTTCCTGCATAGGGACAAAAGGATTTTTTTTGTCAGTACTGGAACAGATCTGAAACAGCTCAATTAAGCAAACATAACATCCTCAAAGCTTGGCCTGAAAGGAAGCTAGAATAACTGTTCTATAAAATGTTTTAAATGCACTTTAAAATGTCATTACTCAGATAAATCTAGCTGTTTGGAAGCTCATCCACCAGGGTTTTATGGCCCTGCCAGTTTATGGCAGTGGATGCATTCATGTCAAGAATTCCTCTTCCAGAACAGTAGATGAGGAGACAAAGCCACAGGAGTGCTGCAGACCAAGGGGAGGCTGCAACCAGCTTGGGAATGGAGTTTTGGCTCCTGGGCTGGGAAAGCTGCTCCAAAGCACATCCAGCAAGTTGTGTGTATTTGTGGCAGAGCTGGAAACCAGCAGATATTTCATGGCTGAACGTGTTGAACTCAGTGGTAAAGCTGTTGTTGGCCGCAGGACTGGCCCTGCAAAGCAAAAATATTTATTTTATTCTTGCTCTCCTTGCTGGCACCACCCCTGCCTTACACCTAAATGAAGAGAATTGGGACCATAATGAGAAATACCAGAGGATCCTCCTTCTAAATTTAGCCCAGGCCTAGAAAAGCTGAGTAGGTCTTGTTTTACATGAGCAAAAGTCTTTCCACTGATGCTTTACTGCACTCTCAGAGCAGTGCTCAAAGCAAATTTACTTATGAATTTGTACTTGCTTGTGGAAGATGGCAGATTAACTCCCAAATGCTGATGATTGAATCCTCTGGCCCAACAAATATATCTATGTAAGTTGGCACAACTCTGCTCACAGTTCAAAGAAAACAAGAACCCCAAAATTGCTGTTGTGCCCTGAAGATATAATGCTCAGTTAATAGAAGGATTTAGAGCATTATTTTTTTCAGCTGCCTCCATAGCAATGCAGTGTGGTATCCACAGTAGGAAACCTCATGCCAGCAGCATCTCTCAAATATGCTAAAACAATCTAAATTAGAAAATGTCAGCTTCTTGGCTGATGTTTCTTTGGAGTTTCTTTCTTCCTTTCTTGTGCCTCTATAATTTTATTGGGATGACTAAATCTCTGAACTATGTTAGCAGTAAACAGAACTAATTTACCCCCTGCTTCTTTGAAACAGCTGCTGACAGCTGCACTATAATTCAATCATGGATCTTTGCAGCACAGACTGCAAAACACATCCATATTTTTGCTATTCTTCCCTCCCTGTTGTATTTGGACCAAAGGAGCTGCCCCAAATAATGACATGTGACAGTTTTGCCCATACATAGAGACTGAGCTGCATGAAAACAGAGGCCCAGGATGAAATATTGTTCAGCCAGAAAGGTTCTTTGAATAAAGGGAGAATAACCACACAGATACACAATGTCGTCGGGATATCTTTTGTAAAGTTGCAATGATTTATTTTACTAGTTTGTACAAAAAGGCTTCTGACAACTGCTCTATGAAAAGAACCAGAAATGTGTATGCATTTTTGCCAACTGTTAATAAATATCTTCTTAAATAAGGAAACAAATGTGTTTAGGAACCCAGAATCATTTTTCCTGCATGTGATTGAAAAGGAATTCAGAGATGGAAATAAATAATTCTTCTTCCGCTTGTGACAACTATTTACACAAAAATGTACAAACAGTGAAGCTGATGTTGAGCCTAGCAACAGAAATCCTGTTATTATGCTTAAAAACAACAACAAAAAACCAAAACAGAAACAATCCCCACATAATATTTAATATATGAGTCCCATACAGCAAGACACCGTGGTCCAAGTTAAAAACGCAATACACCAATGCAGTGACCACCAACACTGAAACACCCAAGAGAAAACTAATCCTTGACTACTAAATAGTGGAAGCTCAGGCATGATTAGCTTTTAACTTCCTAGGCAGCACCTTCACTTCCTTTAGGAGGTTTACAGAAGCACTGGTGTGTATATATGTATGCAATGTCAAAAGATGCTTCCTCCCTGTGTGATTTCAGTTCCTCACCCTGACCAGGGATGCACTGAGGGCAGGTTTGGCTGGTTGTGGTGGATGGTGCTGTCTGCAGGCTCCATGAGAGGTGGATTTTTGGCTTCAGCTGTTGTCCTGCCGTGTTTCTGGCTGTGTTTGCCCGTGGGGAGGTTTGCTGCAGTCCTCCCTGCTGCAGCCAGGCTGCTCCTGCAGATGTTGGGGAGGTCTAGGGGGATGCCAGGCACATCTGGCAAGGTGGCAGCTGCTCACCAAGGACCCCATCCAAAACCTACCAGTGTTGTAGGTTTTTCCCCTTTCCCATCAGCCTAATCCTGCTACTGAGAAAACTGCTGGGAAAACACCAATTGACTGAAATGAGATGAGAATTAGGCCATCAGAAACAAGTTTCCAATTTATTTCATAGACAGTAGGGGTTTTTTTCTTCCTTTGCTTATTCTTTTTTAAGTGAGGCATCTGGTCTGGATTTGATCTGTGACTTAAAGGGAGAAGAGCAGCGAGTGAAGTCCAGAATTTCATTTATCTTCTTTCTCTAACTCTCCTCTAAGGCAGGACATGGAGCCAAGTCCCTACTGTGGCTGCATGGCCCCATCTGCTCACTGAGCAGAGACCCATCTCCAGGGATTTGTGCTGTCCTGGACCCGTCTGTGGGAGGCTTAGCTCTCTGAAGTTTGGAGATTTAGAGCTGGGTGTGCTGGGCATGGTGTTTTATTGGGCATTATTTTCTTTTTATCTCCCTGGTGAAATTTATACCAACCCTACTTTGGTGCGTGCCAAAGTGGGGAATTGGTTTGTGATTGGTTACTGCAACTCTTTATCCTTCTTTGCAGCAACTTTAATTGAGCCTTAATTACTTAAGTGTGATGTTTGTGTAACCTGTGACTTTAAAAGAAGGAAAAAGAAAAGCCTTGAGGGGACATTTTCTTGCTTCTGGTTCCAGCTCCTTGGTGGCCCTTGAAGGGGATTGTTGTGGGGTTTTCTGAGGTGAAGCCAGGAGAGCAGGGGGTTTATCAGAGGCACTGGCCCCAGGAAGGTTTCCCAGCTTGTTCCCAGTCTGTGTGGGGCTGGGTGTGCATCCCAGCTCACAGCACCTCCTGACTTGAGTCTCCATGTCCTTGGAAAAGGGCTGGAACTTGTTCCCTCTGGGAGGTCAATGGACATTTTCCACACAGCAGCAGGATCTTTAGTTACAGCTCTTACAGTGACTGCTTAGGGCACCCCAGCTACACGTCAGGATTAATCCCTGCTTCTCAGCATTTTGCTGCTTTCCTGTTTCAAGTTCATAGCAAATTGAAATACCTTCTGGCTGCCAGAGGAAATCTCCTTCCTTGTTGACAGAAAAAAGTACACCCCAAAATTCTCATTCTTTGAAGCACTTTTCTTCAGCTCTTTTAGTTGCCAATTGATTTGTTTTTCCTTACCCTAATCTGTCCTTTGAATTTGTGTCAATCCACATTCAGTTTTTGTTACTGTAGTTTAAAACTGGAAGTTGCATGTAATTCATCCTCGGTTTTGCCTATGAAATTGAAGCAAAGGGATGGAAGCAATAATTCTCTAACAAAATACCTGTTCACTCCAGGTATATTTTGTTCACTTATTTTATTGCAAACCGTGTTACAGGAACTACACACACTTATTAGTCACAGCACAGTCTCACCTTGGATAGATTATTACTGTTTTACTCACAATCAACACTGGTGAGTTTGCAATCTCCAGAAAGACTCATTTGCAAAAGTATGTACTGTAGGAGCCAATTTTGTAAGCAGATTTGGTTTTAAACGGTTTCTCTGGCTTGTTTCAGTTTACAAGCTCATTGTCTGTTATAAACTAAAACAAAATGTGTTCAAATGCCTCTTCAGATCCAGAAACTGCTCCATTGTCTGAACTTTCAGAGGCCTGGTCCTAAAATGGTTTGGGACTTTTTTAAACCCATGGCTGGAGCACCAACCTTTCCCCCAACCCCACACAGCCACACAAACCCACTCTTTACAAATAACTTCTTTTTCCTTTTTCTTCCTCTGTCCTACAAACCTAGTGGCAGCCACATGCTCGTACCACCATGTTCCTGTATTTTTTTAAGATAACATTGGAGCTGTCATCAAAATAGAGCACTGAGATGGCGTTGAGTTGTGTAGGAGCACAGCAGGGCTTCGGCACAGTCTCTGGGTTTATAAAGTGAACCTGGGGAACGAAAATAGAGCAATGTTAAGATTTCATTCTCCCCTCTCCTCCCCCCACATCCTTCTTTCCTGGGCAACCTTCTGGTTGTCCTTTGTCCTCACTCAGCCACTGAGCTGTGTAACTTTGGGATTCACTGATTCTCACTTTTGGTGGCAGCACGTTGTGGATCCTTACAGAGCTTCCCCAAGAGGTGCTGACAGTGGGTCTGGTGTTTTGCTCCCTCCTTCCCATGCAGTGGGACCAAACCCCCATTGCAATATCTATCACAGGGCCCTTTCCAACCAGAGAGAGCCTGCCACTGCCTGCAGCAGAGACAGGGTCATTTCTGGCCAGGTTCTAATTCAGACATGTGGGACCAGGTGCTGCAGGCACCCTGAGAGCTGAGGCAGACCCTCCTGCCCCTGTTAGCTCAGACACCTTGTGTGTATTAATTTATTTCTGAGCAGCAGCTGTCAGGTATAAGGCGGTGCTAGGAGACAGGGGGCACCTACCAGTGTCTGTACAATGGCATGGTTTGTAGCATTCATGTAGGAATTCAGGGGGAAAGCACATTCTCCTTCACAGTAATAGGCAGCGTAGCCCTCCGGAGCAATGATCCAGTCCTTGAGTCAATGGAAGCCATTGGATTGTGGAGAAGGACAGAAATGCAGTGAAACAAAGAGCCAACCAGTTAAACATATAAACCAAACATATAAATCTAAACATTAAGACACAGTTACAGTGGCCTGCAAAATAAATAAAAATCTGCCCCCTTGGCCTTTCTGAAGCTCTCTTAGAGGCCTCTGAAGTGCCTGCCCTTCCTGCAGGGACACACCCCACATTGCAAATGTGCCCACAGAGCAGCTGCACATCTGGGTTCAGTTGTTTGTCCATTCAGCAGTGCCCTGCCTGCCCACGAGGATCACTTCACCCAGCAGCACAATGCAGACACAAGCTTTCAGAAAGGAAAATAGCTTTAACCAGGTCTAAAAAACATGTAGATGAAAATGGAGAGCCAAGTGTGCCTCCAGCACTGCCAGAGGACCTGCAGGCTGAGCTCAAAAGGACCTGACTGTGCTGAGCTCCCAGCCAGCCTCCCACTAAATATTTGTATACCCAACTTAGCAGAAGCCCTTAAGCACGCTAAAGGCTGTAAACAATATTTTTCCCCTTCAGGATTTAAAATAAAAAACCTGTTGGTGGCTGTATCTCAGTGCTGCAGTGATAAATGATGTGCCAGGGCACCCCAGGCCTTACCTGCCACCCCAGGTCCCTGAAGCTGACGTAGAGCTCGTGTTTCTTGCAGGCCTGTCGCTGGTCACTGCTGCTGTTCTCTGTGAGGGGACAATGGTGGCCATGAGCTCAGCAGGGAGTGAGGCATTGCTGCTCATCTGGTGCACTTACAGCTGGCTTTTTAGGTGTTTTGGTAATATAATAATGGCTGGGTTCAACATATATGAAATGCACTTCTGGCTTTTTAGTGCAAAGCCAAAAAAGACCTGGGAAAGTAGGGGTTTTATCTTAATTTTTTTCCCCTGGACTTCCTCTGACCTCCTAATAGCAACACACAGATCATTCTGATTATTGCCTATACATAAAAGGAGAATCAGTGTAGTTTTAAAGTTTTGTCCATCCTGAACACATAGCCTGAGCTGAAGGCCCAGGTAGAAAGAATGGCTCAGGGAGAATTTCATCACTGACAGGGTGATGGAAGGAGCTGCCAGGAATGCAGTGGAGCTGCCAGGGATGCACCCCCATCTCTGGAGGTGTTCAAGGGACTGGACGTGGCACTCAGTGCACTGGGCTGCTTGGCAAGGTGGGACTTAGTCACAGGTTGGACTTGATGATCTTGGAGGTTTTTCCAACCTTAATGATTCTATAAAAATGTG
The DNA here is from genome assembly GCF_028769735.1 of Zonotrichia leucophrys gambelii. Taxonomy (NCBI): domain Eukaryota; kingdom Metazoa; phylum Chordata; class Aves; order Passeriformes; family Passerellidae; genus Zonotrichia; species Zonotrichia leucophrys. The sequence continues at coordinate 2,612,225 of NC_088189.1, forward strand.
ATTGGAAGCTCTGTTTTGCTTTTCCTTCTGCTCCTCACAAGCTCTCCTTGCGCTCAGTGAGGCACTCCCAGAAGCAGCTGGAATTTGCTGCTGCCTCAGCAGAGCCAGCCCTGAGCTGTGGCTCCTGCTGGGACCCTCATCAAGGGCCAGAACCTCCGAGGTATCACATAATTAAGCCACATTTCTATTTCAAATGCCTGATGGAGTTTTCTTCCAAATTAGGAAGCACAGCTCCCCCAGAATAGCAGTGGTTATCCTGAGAATGAATTGGTTTTCCTCTTCTATGCAAGAATTTTGGGACTACTGTGCTTTTTAGGGCCTAAACTTAAAATCATGAGCTCTGGAAAATGAACAGCATTTGGATTCAGATACACTGATCACTTATCACTGATTGTTTTAACGTAATTATCTTCCATTTCAAAATGAGAATTTATTTCTTATGGGAGAAAAGGAGTTTTTCTGGGTAGGTGCTTGGGATATTTTTTTAAATTTGAATTTAAGAAATCCCTCCATCTAACATAGGGAAAAGAATGTTTGTTTGAAGCTGCCATTTTTGGAACAACCCTAACCCCACACCATTTCAAACCAGCGGTGAACCAAAGTGACAACAAACAGATAACATGGGAGAAACCATTCCCACACCATCCCAGAGCCAGAACCGTGCTCCCAGGCAGCTGTGCTGTACCTGCAATGTTGGAGACCCGGAACGCCTCCTGGTTCTTTGGTGTTTTGGATCTGTTCTGGCTCCTCTGCTTGCCGCCCGTGGAGCGGATGCTGCGCAGGTGCACCTCGGTGGCCTTGAAGAAGGCCACGGTGAAGGGCTGCTTGTTCTGGGGGCCCTGCCTCCCAATGAGCCCCGCCAGCTTGGGGTTGATGCTTTGTCCTGCAAACACAACAGACTGGTGAGAGTTTTGTCCTGGTTTTATTCTGGTTTTATCCTGGTTTCATCTTGGCAGCCACCAGGATAACTCCTGGGAATGCCATCCACCCTCTAAAGACCTTAACGGGCAAAGCTGCTTCTGACACGAGCCCGTCAGCACAGCTAACTTCATTTTATATCTGTTTGTAAAAGCTACATTAACTAGTCCTACACATAATTGTTTTAGCCCAAATCCGCTCAGCATTAGCTTTTCCTGCATTCTTTAGAGGGGTTTCTTCAAGTTCACCAACCTATAATTTGAAGTGATCCTGTAAAAGGAGCCGTAAAACTCAGCCCATAGGAACACTAAATTCCCACTGGAAGGTTAATAGCTTAAAATAAAAATGCCTTGTATGAAATGCTGACAGAGTTCCAGATACAGCTCAGCTGAGAGAAACAAATGTTTAGAGGTATTTTGCTTATTGCTGCATCTTGCCACCGCCATACCTGATAACTTTGTACAAAACTCTGATTATCATCCATGATAATCATCATGATTTCATCATCATCCTTGTGCTCTAGAATAATTTGGTTTTTGGTAAAATTAGTAGGTTTCTCTGTAGAATTAAATCAATTATTTACAAAAAAGGCAAGGAGAGGGTGGCAGTGGGAAATTTCATGTTTCTCCTTGTTGCTTTTGAGGGATGTCTGGGTGCTGCTGTGCAATGCAGAGATAATATCCAGGATTATTCTGTCCCAAGACACTGAGTGCTGCTGCTAAATCCAAGTTATGGTTTTGTGATCCTTTTGCTAAGGCCTTGTCAGCCACAAATCAAACATGCCAAGGACAGCTGACATTTTCCTGGAGAAGCCCTGCAAGGCAGGCTGACCAGAGAGAGGGGGAAAAGGGCCCTCAGTTCATTCATTTTGTATGATTTTTTTTTTAATAGACTGTATTTGCTTCATGATTACAGATCATATAACAGCAGATGCAATGAAAGGATGGGAGTTGATTTACTTTGATATTTTACTTCACTTAAAGCCTTGAGGATTGCCCGAGCATAAAGTGTTGCATCAAAATCCTGCTGTATTTACAGCCTATGACATTTAGTGCCTCCCCTGTCTGTGAATCATGGAACAGTCTCTGGTTTCTGCTGGGGTGTGACACTCACCATCAATGCCCTCCACAGAGAGCTGCAGGCCCAGGTTGTGCTGGGGATTCACCACCCAGTGGTTGCTGGTGGCGGTGATGTCGAACACCAGCCACCCTTCCTCTGCAGCCCAGATCGTCCTGGAGTCCAGCAGGAACAGATCTGAATCCCTGAAACAAAGAGCAAATTCCCAGTTAGCCAGGATTTCCACTGGAGTCTCCACAAACATCCTTTAGGCAGCACAAGGGGTTGGGATTTCAGCAAGAGCTGGGCTGGTTTGTGTTCCCCTCCCATCACCCTCAGGTGAAACTTCTCCTCTATTCTCTTCAAAAAGGGAGGATGGGTTGAAGCAGAGCTGAGCTGGTTTGGGGTTATTTTGCTGTTCACCTTGAGCTCCTGGTGAAACTTCGAAAAAACTTTTGCCAGGCCCAGATCTGCAGAATTACTGTTTGCATATGCAAATCCGGTAATTGGGCAGACAATGCTGCTCATTAGCCTTTCCACACATAATCTCCTGACTTTTATGCTTAACTGTAGTGTTGGTGCAAGCCAGCTGGAACAATGGTGTGCATACATTATCATATGTAATAGGTTTTTTTTTAAATTTGCTCATCTGAGGTTACAGATAACTGATTGAGGCAATAACCCTCTGCACTGCTGTGGGTCACAATCTTTTTTCAATTCATTGCTTGTGTGTTTTTTTAAAGGCCACTGCTGGGTTACTCTAGCTGAAGAAATAATATCAGAAAATGGAAAAGATCCTAAATAGAGAGATTCTGTTCTTTTGAAAAAGGTGAAATTATTTCAGATTTACAAGACGTTTCCTGGCATATTTCTGAAAAATTAGAATTTGAGAAAATACAGGTTCTGTAAAGGAAGGAGCCTTCTCTTATCAGAAAAGGAGGAGATAAAACTCAGATTTAAAAAATGGATGCTGTTGCAGTTCTTTTATAAAAAAATTACTTTAAAAGAAGAACAAAGACATGAGGTGGAAGTGTCTAGACAAGTCCTGTAAGAGCCTCTTTTGTGCCTGCAGTGAACAAACATGATAACTTGTTCAAGTGTAATTATACCCTTTTGAATGAAGAACTATCCTTGAAAAACCCTTTAATCACATCCTCAAAGCTTTAAAAGGCCTTATGAATTCGGTCACTATAGATTTGTCAGTGCAAATATGTATATTCAGCTTGCTTTACACAGTGCCTCTTGTTTGCATGAAACATCAAGTGATCAGAAATGAATCTGAGGAGAGCTGTTGGCATAAGGGCTTTTGACTCACGGCTTTTAGTGATTCTTTCCTCTTTGGCATACCAAGAAATTAGAAGCTTTTGTGCCACACAGAACAGGAATGGAGGGGTTTTTTTTTGCAATGTTTTTATTGTTTATCTTTCCTTTCAACCTTAGTGGGACAGAATGTGTAAGAGGTGATGCTTTCTTCTGTGAGCTAAGGGGTGTCACCACCCACCTCTGATTGTGCTGGCTTATATGAAATTAAATTTCTGAAGTGAGTTCCTGCATGAAGGGCACATGGGCACAAGGCTCAGGGTGTGCAGGAAGAGGATTCTGTGTTTCTTCTCTAAAGTAGGAGAGATTTGGGTACCCCATGGCTGAATATGGAGCCAGTGCTGCTGAGGGTGCAATCAGTGCTTGGTTTTAAGCAAAGCTCTGCTTTGTGGAAGAAGGCCTACACCAGGGCTGGGTGCAATCAGTGCTTGCTTTCAAGCAAAGCTCTGCTTTGTGGAAGAAGGCCTACACCAGGGCTGGGTGCAATCAGTGCTTGGTTTTAAGCAAAGCTCTGCTTTGTGGAAGGAGGCCTACACCAGGGCTGGGTGCAATCAGTGCTTGCTTTCAAGCAAAGCTCTGCTTTGTGGAAGAAGGCCTGCACCAGACTTGCAGCACCACCTCCTTGCCAAGGCAGAGGGGATCCTGTGGGAGTGCCCAGGGGATGTTTGGGGCCAAAGTGGGTGGCTCAGGAAGGGCTGGGGTGCAGCAGTGCTCAAGGCAGGTGTTGGGAGCTCAGTCAGCTCTGCTCCCAGGAAATCTGCAGTTAAACAGGATGGGTTTAACTCACATTAGTTACAGCAATGCAAGAAGCTTGAACTCCAACCAGGGCACAATTCTCCTGGGGTTCCATCCCCACCCAGGAGCGGTGGCCCCGTTCCCACAGCACAGGACAACTCCCACCCTGCCCTGTTTACACCACACTGACCCAAACACATCCCACAGGAGCCAGGGACCAGGCCGTTGCATGGATGGGCCCGTCCCAGTGGCTGAGGCCAAGTTTCCAGGAGTAAAGGGTGTTTTATTCACATAGTCCATTATTTCAGCATGGCCCCTGACTGGAACTCATGATTCACACAAGGTTTGGTTAACAGGGATTTGGCTCGCTTGGTTTTCTCCCCTTGTAGTTTGCAGGTTGATGATAGCAGCAATCATAATAATTTTTTTTTGTTTTTAGCTACTGCTCAACTGCAGTATTATTACTCAGAAAAAACAGCTTTTAAGCTTCCCATGCTGACATGATGCAATCAGGGGTAAGCAGACTACAAGAGGCATCAAGTACCAGGGTGAGTCAGTCTGGGAAATTGTATAATACATTTGTTTTCCTGTAGTTACAGCAATGTGCAAACAATAGGCCTGGAGGGGAAGCCCGAAGTGAGAGAGATCAAAGGGAGCCACTGAAGGGAAATGTCCTTCCCACACACACTTGGAACATTTGGACCCCAAAAAGCCCCGTGCTGGATGCCCTTTGGAGGAGTTCAAGCACTCCTGGCTTAGTGTTTTCTGGGTGGGATGCAGAACCTCACTGGTGCTGCAAGCAGAGGCTCCTGAGATGTGGCTCCTGTTCAGATGAAAAGAAACCTCTCGTTCTTTTCAAAAAGAAAACCTCCTTCAAGTGGAATGTCCTGCTCTCCAAAGACAGGCAAACAGCATTAAATCACCAGCTAATAGGCAGCCAGCCCTCGAGATATCCTTGTTGGACAAGACACAGTAAACAGAGCAGAGAAATGTTGTTCTGCTAAGAATTAAACATCATTTATTCTGAGGGCTCCCATCTAATGGCTTGTCACAGAAGGCAGTGCTGGTTCAGTCTAACTAACGTGGCTGCTTTGGGTTTTAGCTGAGAGATAAAGATCTGAGCCCAAAGAGAAAAGGTTTCTATGCACATCTCACTCCTGTACCTCAGTTTCACACTGTGTACTCACAGAGCATGTTCCTGGTCAGTGTGAATGATGGTTTTGCAGTAAGGAGGCAAAAAAACCCCTTTGGTTCCTTGGCCCTGCATTCAGCTCCTTCACTTTAGAATTTCAGTGCATGCAAGAAACTGTACTTGCTCTTTTTCCAGAGCAAGAGATAGGAAAGGCACATGATCCTCCTTTTACAGAAAAATTAGGCTGGGACATGGAAATGTTAATGTCTAGATTAGAGTTACATAAATTACAAAGTCTGGGTCCAGACCACAAGTATGTTCTGTTGAGACCACATCAAAATGGCTCAGCCTTCAAAGAACTGACATCAGCGGGAGTGTCAGAGCTTTGAGCAATGATAAAATTTGGGGCTTTCTGCTCGCCTGTCTCAAGCACCAGGCTCTCAGTGGAGCCTGAGATGAAGACAGGAGGTTGGCATTTGCCTGATGATGTCTTTGGTAGTGTCTCACACTGGATGCCAGACAGGAGAGTCACCTCCTGTTAGAAAGCACTCCCAAAAAAATTTGTCTACAGGTCATGTAAGTGCTGTGTGGTCTGTGAAACTTCCTGAGTGAACTTGTTTTCTGGGCTAGGGCTGAGTAACCAGCGCTGCAGCGTGAGGGTGGCTGGGCAGGATGCATGTGAGGTCGTGTCTGGGGAGCAGCTGCAGCTATGGAGGTGGAAGGGCTGACGGTGGTGAGGAGAGGGATCACAAATATTTAGTGAAGAGGAAAGGGCTGGAAGAAGTGAGGATTGTGGGAGTAAGCACAGAAATAAGAGAATAAGGCAGGGAAGGGAAGGTATGGGATAAAGGGAATTGTTGCAACATGGCAATTCTGAAATAAGAGAAAGGATTAACAACCATGAAGCTTCATGAAAATAGTATGTATGCTTTCTTTGCTTTTTGCCTTTTCCATCCCTGGGATGCAGCTTGGTTTGAAGCCATAAACACTAGAAATATATGCAAAAATGATATTGCCTTGGTGAGTTGGGGCACAAGGAGAGCATGGATGAAAACATGAGAGACAGAAATTCTGCATTGGCAAGGGAACAGGAGATAAAACTCTGCATTTATCGACTATAATGCTGTAAGGTCTGCACTATTTTAGGCCAGTCCTGCCAAACAGTCCCTGCTTTTACCTCTGTTTTCTTCCCTCAGTGTCCCCATCCTGCTTGTCAGCCCTGTTATTTCAAGCTGCTGCTTACAAGTGGCAGTAAACACTAATGAGCACTTCCAAGTGAGATAAAAATAAATGGGAAAAAGGACAGGCAACAGCAGCGAAGGTGACTCTTGGCAATTTCCATTACAGTGTAAGACAAGGTGATTCCTGTGATCAGGCAGGACTCTGTGCTGGCAGCAGCAGCTCCTGCTGCCCCTGACAGCATCAGGGACAGGGAATCCCTCAGCCCAAAGAGCATCCCTGGCAGCTGGGCTGCCCTGATCCCCCCTCTACCTGCAGGAATTCCAATATCAGTGCTTTAAACAGAAACCATTCAGAGGCACCTTGCAACAGACTTTGGATGGCTTTACAAGTGTGGCTTAACCGTCCTGCTTCTGCTTTAAAGTAGGAAACACTTGAGGCATGGATATGTTGAATTCTCATTGATTCAGCATGCAAACCACAGTGTCTAAGGCAGGAGCACAATCCTCTCCTCTCAACTCATATTCTGACCCTAGAGGGGCTGTTTGGGTCACAGGCACAGGGCAAGGACAGAGCTGGCATGGGGAAAGGGGTTATTCACGTCCAGGTTTGAGCAGGTGGAGGGAGGAGAAGGCAAAAAGAGCATCCTGGCAGGGTGAGAGGAGATGTGGGGCTAGAAGACATCTGTTTGGATTAAAAACCTGCCCTATCCAGATTCCAGCTTGCTTGGTGTCATTGCCTAAAGTCAGCTGCAGCTGTCCAAAGACAAGCTTAGGAAAATATTTTTCAGACTTTCCTACTTTGAGAGGGCCCCAGGATCTCCCTGGGCCTCTCCCTGGCACGTTTGCAACACCCTCTGTACACAGACCTGATGCAGCCCTCCTCCCACACCTTCCCTGCCCCGTGCCTGGGATCCCCTGCTTATCCTCCCCTCTCCCTCCCCACTGATAAGAGCTCTCCCCACTGATAACAGCTCTCCCCACTGATAACAGCTCTCCCCGTGCCCCCAGGCAGGAGCCACCAGCAAAGCACAGCCCAGGGGCTCTGCCAGGTAAAGGGATGTCCACAGCAGGAATTCAGTTTGCTAGGGGTGTTTTCCAAGGGTTGGCCTGAAAACTGGCTATACTGGTAGTGAAACAGATCTGTGTAAATTCCGCTGAATCTAGGGGAAAATTAAATTCACTTTAAAATTGCAGCAGATTCTTAATTCTGCTTTGTGCGCTTCAAGTAGCTGTGTTGCCTTTCTTAGACAGTGTTGGTGAAGGGTAAGATCTCGATCTCAGAGGCTGATTAAAAGTGGCAATGGAAGTTTGTTACTGAGATGCAACATCTTTCCTAAACATGAAGCCTGTTGTAAAAACAGTGCTGGGAGAAATGAGGTTTTACACATATCCCTGACACTTTCTGTACAGCTGTTTCTGCTCAGCATTGAGGGGCTGTTCTTCAGTGCATCACTTCCCCAGCAAGGACCCACTGGGGTATGCAGAATGCCTCCTGCAGCTCCTCAGGTGCCTGTGAAGAGTTGTGCCTTGCCAAGTTCAAGATTTGTCAAAGGTTTTGCAGGCTGCAGTGGCTTTTAGGAATGGTCTGAAGGAGAAAACCAGATACAGTCTGTTCTTGGAGAGCTGCAGGATCTCTATGCTCAAATTCCCTTGTTACTTGCTGAGAGATAAATGACTGAATTGCAGATAAATCACCAAAAATTATAATCAAATTAATTGTTGGTATTTGTAGGTACTGTCATGGTGCTGGGGCACATCATTAAACCCAAATGTGCTGTGCTGCACCATCCTCAAAATGCTCACACTGGCACTTAAAAAAGTGGGGAAAAAGGACAGGCATCACACTGGCACTTAAAAAAGCCCCCAAAACGAAGGCACATCTGCTTTATGGGCTGGGTGGGCCCAAGCCTTTCTTAGGTACTAGAATTACATGTTTCAACCCACAGCATGGAACCAGACTCCAGGGAATGGCAGAAAGGGGTCTGGAGAGGGGCTCAGGTTTGATCTGCTGCAGCAGTGCTGTAGTTTGAAGCTCAGGCTAAAGGGTTCCAGCTGCAAGTCAAACCCAGGAATGCATCCTGCAAGATCTGATTTTTCTGTAGGGCTGGTAACATGAGCATTCAAATCACTGCCTTTGAAGCCCTGGAATCCATAATGGCCACAAAGTGAACATGTAACAACTACATTTCAATTACCAAAGGCTGGTCAAGTACCTGGTTTTATTCTCTCCAGTAACAAAACTCCCATCGACTTCAAAGGGGCTGGGATTCACTCTGCAGTGCAAGAGCTGGGTCCAACGAAATAGGAGATGTAACTCTGGGATGAGGTATTTCAGCTTCAAAAGGTGCAGACAGAAAAGCAGGATGGAGCTCTGAGCTTTAGGGCATCTCTACAGTCTGCATTTTTTCTGCAGGGTAATTAACTGAGGGGGATGCCCTGACTGAGCACTGGGATCTGCTTTGCTCTCCCTCCTTTTCTGGGGGAGGAGATTTGAGCAGCCCCAGGCTCCCCATGGCCACCTTCCCACTGAGGAGTTTGTCACCTCAAACCTGGACTGCATGTCCTGTTGCTCTCAAGCCAGGCACTGGCTTTGTCCAACACCTTCCCAGGCTTTTGGGTGAGTGAGCCCTGACGTCCAAACAGAAGTTGGACATGACTCACTGGACTTTGAGCTATGCACTTGAGAGCTTTGAGGCATGTTATACCAGTTAAAACATCATCAGTGTTTGTGATATTTGGGACATTTTTGTTCATGAATGTACTTGTTTGCCTAAAGTGAATAGCTGATGCTGTGTGCCTAAAGAATGCTGTGCACGCCTTTCCATCGAGGAGATGCTGCCAGTTTGAAGAGCTTGCCTTGCAAGGAAAGATTTGGAAAAGTGAGAAGGAATATTTGATCACTTAGCCTGATTTTCTACAAACACCTGTAATAATATCTTCAGTCTGACAGAGATGTAATTCCTGGCAGTCCAAAGTCATGAGTGGCATCGCATCTGCTGCAAAGGGAGGGCTGGGCCCTCATTTTTGCTGCCAGGGTTGTTAGGCTGAGCAGGATGGGGGAGAGCTTCTGCCCTGCAAACACTGAGCTGCTGAGGGGCAGGATTTCAGGAACAGCCTGCTGGGGGTGCAGCTGTTGCTCTGGAAACACCTAAGCCTGTATTTTTCACTGACAATGAAGTGCACACAGGAGATGTTGCTGGTTAGATCCCTCCAACCTGTCTGAACTCGTGAAGCCATTAACTGAGCTGCTCATACCTCTGCTTTCCGTGAGCTGAGGGCACCATCACACCCTCCAAACTGGAGGCTCTTGTGTGGTTTAACTGAAAATCCTGCCTGCAGCTCATCCCACAGAGGAAAATCTCTCAGTCCCCCTCAGGCTGAGCTCTCCCTGTGCTCTGGGAGCTGCTCTGCTCTCTGCTCTATGTGTGAGGATGCTGAGCTGCCCCACACAGCCTGCAGAATTGCAGGGTCAGCTCTCAAAAGGCAATTCTCTGTGTCAGGAGAGCCCTGGCAGGAGGAAACCCGAATGCAGCAGAGGTTTCCCTGCCTGCGTGGGGCGGAGGGCTTGGCTTTGTTTTGCTCTTGTTGCTAACAACGTCAGATGGGGCTGACTTTCCAGAGCTCAGGATGAGACAAACAGCCAAGGAAGCATCAAAGTCAATGGGTGTTTTTTGATCAACACTGGAGAGGGTTTGTTTTCTTTCTGCACTTGCCCAATGACACACTGACTTGGATGACTGGGCTGTGACAGAGCCGGGTGGAAAATGTCAGTGGAAAAATGCAGAAAAAGAGCAAATATTTTTACAAATGGTAGGGACAATATTTTTACCTTTGGTCAATCCAAACCAACAGGAATATTTTTTCAGGACAAACTGTTCAAAACTCGCCACAGCCTGTGCCAAAATGTATGCAAAAGGGGAATATGCATGAGCACTCATTAAAAATAGCGTTGCTGTGGTGAATATGATGCAGTAAAATTGCATCTAGTCCTGTGGCTGGAACATCTGTATAATTAGCAAGATTCCTCACCTCTTCCAGACCGTGGTTGATGTATATGCCCACCCTTTGCATACATTTATTTTCCTTTAGGAGTTGGAATTAGTGGATGAGAGTTTGCAGAAGCATTTGCTGCTCCCCAGCAGTGCCTCCCCATCCTCTCTGAACAAAGTTGTAACAACCTTTTGGATGCACCATGGTAAAATTAAGGTATCAGATCTCACTCTGTCAGTAGGATTCCTAGTGGGCACCTCACTCATCAGGACCCGAGGGGGAACTGCCCTGGCATCTGATGAGGGAGGAAGGTCATTTACCCCAGAACAGATTCCTGGCAGTTCCCAGTGCCCTGGCACTCAGGTTGGTGCCTCCTCCTCTGCCAGCACATCTACAAGACTGGAAGGCCATCCCTTCAGGCTAAATAACCCACTCAGGAAAGGCAGCAAAGGGAGGCTGCTGCCTCTGGAGTGACCTGAGAGGGAATAAACTGAAATGCTTAGGCTGAGCAGGACATCTGATGGGCCCTGTGCACAGCTCTGGCTTGGTGCCTTCTCCTTTAAGGAAGACCTGGTTAAAATGTACAGTTTGAATTAGCACTGTTTGATAAAAATATATTTAGTTTTAGAACAGTCCCCAAACACTGCAAATAATTGCATCATTAGAAATGCCAGGAGAACCATGAGTTTTAAGCTATAAAATCAGAATTTCAGATGTGGAAGAAAACACACCAGTGGTTAAATATTTTTACCATCCAGCAAAGCCGGTAGAAATTCTCACCATTAAAAAAAAAGTTGACAAGGTTTCCTGACATATTTCAATTTTTCTGCATTTTTATTAGCTCTTATAAAACTATAAAGCCAGAGTCCTGATTATACTTTTTTTTCTTACCCTTTTGGACTTTCCACTTTTTAAATCCCTAGTGTTTCTCTTTTCATAAACCTAAATTAGAACTGTGGTATTATTAGCCCATATTTAGTAGTCCTAAAGAATAACTTCTGACTAGAATGTGATTGTAAATACTTTTCACATAAATAAATGCAATCTACTTTTGGTAGGATTTGTATGTGAAAGAAATCTGTGCAAATGAAACTAAGTGCCTTTGATAAGTGGTTTGGGATTGCTGATTAATTGGAACTAAAAACAGATGAGAAAATTGAACATATGTTCTTATTCAAGTTCCCTGGAGGATTTGTCAGGGAGCTTGGCATACATTAATAATTGCTTGGAAGGGATTTAATAGCTCATCTTGTAGTTTTGCACATGCAAAACAATCAGTCAATATTAAAAGCATGGTGTCATCTGTCTTTGTTAATTAGGGAGCTTGAATGCCTTTGATAATAAGGGCTGGTAATTAAGCTACAATTCCAAAGGAAGCATTTGGGTTTGCCACCTCAGGATCCATCAGGGGCAGGAGGAAGGGGGGATTTCTTGCAGAAATCTTGAGATATTCCTGGTTTATGATAGTTTTGCTGTAATAGCACACAACCAGGTCACTGAGTGCTCCCAGAGGGCAGAGCAGGAGTGCTGGGGATGCAGCCTGGCGCACGGGGAGGCTCCCAGGGCATCTCTCCTTGGTTTGCCACCTCAGGATCCATTGGGACAGGAGGAAATGGGGATTTCTTCCAGAAATCTGGAGATATTCCTGGTTTATGATAGTTTTTCTGCACTAGCACATGGCACAGTGCTCCCAGAGGGCAGAGCAGGAGTGCTGGGGATGCTCCCTGGGGCATGGGGAGGCTCACAGGGCATCTCTCCTTGGGTTTGCCAATTAAGCTACAATTCTAAAGAAAACATTTGAGTTTGCCACCTCAGGATCCATCAGGGACAGGACAAAGGGGGGGATTTCTTGCAGAAATCTTGAGATATTCCTGGTTTATGATACTTATTCTGCACTACCACACAACCAGGCTACTGAGTGCTCGCGGAGGGCAGAACGGGGTGGGGATGATCCCTGGGCCATGGGGAGGCTCCCAGGGCACTTGTGCCCACACCACAACACTCAGGAGCTGCTGCAGCAGCATCACTGGGATCCCCTGCCCACCCCAATGCCAAACGCAGCCCCTCGTGTGCTGATGGCCACAGGCTCTCTGAGAGCCCTGGCTGTGCCCTCAGCAGGGTGTGCCCGTGGGTGCCTCACCTCCCCGGGTGCTCCTGCAGGACCTGGTAGACGCTGATCTGGAAGGTTTCGTTGTCGAAGCGCTCGCGGATGAAATCCTTGTAGATCCTGAACTCGGCCGCCGTCACCGCCTCCCCCTCGGGGATCCGCGAGAGGTCGAACCTGAACTCTCGGTAGTGGCAGCGCTGGTGGTGGAACTCCCTGTCATGCTCCACTGGAACAGAAAACAGCCCATTAGGCACCTGCTTTGTTCCCCTTCCCTCGCCAGCAAACACCCTCCGAGCTGCCACAACAGACAAGGGCGGGAATATCTGATGGCAGCACCTCGGGGGCTGCTCAGATCACCAAAGCACAGAGGAAATACCTGCCTCTATCTGGGTTATTATGGGCATATATGTGTTTATCAGGCTCCCTTTGGAACAGTTTCACAGTTGGCTGGCACAGGGGGCCATTGTGTTTTAATGATTTTTGGCAGCTTTGTGCCTGACAAGTGACTCTGGACATTTGCCACCGATAACGACTGAGCTGCTGTGGGAAGGAGCTGAGACAAACAGATGGGGCTTTTCAGGAGTGCTGGTTCTCAGCCTGGCTCTGCTCCTGACAGTCACACACACACATACCCACACTCTATAGACACAAATTCCAGCCCTCGAGGCTTTTCATGCCAGTGACCCACATTTGGTGCCAGCTGAACTCATCACGAGCTCACGGCTCCTCTCCGTAGGGTCAAAGCTTTCATTTTAAAGGATCTTTAGTGATCAGGGCTGTGAAGCAACTGTTCAAAGTGAGGGCTTCCTTCCACCTCCCAACCCTGACTGTGAAATAACAAGTGCTGGTGTTGGGATGTGTGCTGTCCCAGGGGGTGACAGGCCTGCCTGTCCCCTGATGGAAGCTGGTGGTCCCCTGTAACCCTGCTTGTGGCACGGAAGCAGGGGTCAGTGTTGGGAGGAAACAAAGACTTCAATCCAGTCCTGCAGCAGGGGGGAGGAGAGGTGTCAGTGCCCCAGCCCAGCACAGGAGGCTAGGCACCCTTCTTGGAACAAATTCCAAATTAAACAGACAAGTCAGACAAAGGAGAAGGGGGAAACGGAGCTGTAAGGGGATGAACTGACTCGCCCAAGGTCACAACGCATGACATTTTAAGAGCTGAGGTTTGAACCAGGGACTTCCTATATGTCCCAGTCCTGTCGTCTGTCCACTTGACCTCTCTGCAGCTCGAGTGCACAATTCAAGTAGTTAGCTCTGAGATTTCCTTGGCCAGGAATGTGTGTCTTCCTACAGGCCTGATTTTGCTTCTGGCAGCAGCAAATCCATTGTGTAAATCCATTGACTTAAAGGGAATTACTCCTGAAAAAAAGAGGAGTTCCAAGCGTGGCTCTGGACAGTGCTGTTTAAATTGACAGCTCTGCATGGCACAAACACAGCTCAGGGTTTGTGAGTCCGTGGCCAGGGTGTCCCCATGGCAGGGACAGAGCTGGGGAGGCTCTGGGAGCGGGGCTGTGTCCAAGCACGGAGCAGGTTCAGCGCTGCTTTGCTGGCTGAGGCTCAGCCCCTGGCCATGGACTCTTCCTCCTCTCTCACATCCCTTCTGAGAGGAGTCCAGTTTGCCACTGTGTGATTGCTGCTCAGGGAAATGCTTCAGAGCTCTTACTCATAGCTGGGATTCATCTTAGAGGAGCTTTTTAGGTATGAAACCTCTACACTTTCCAAGGCAAAGGTGGTTAAGTTTAGCAAATGGTTTTATGTGTTGAGTGCTCTCTGTTGCACCTCTGCTAAAACATCTCAGGGGCAACATTTGGTGTCTCTTACCCTGATGTGGAGGAATATTGTGAATATTCACCAGTGTTTGTGAAAGACTTGGCAGGCTACAACTGCCCTGGACGTGCTAGCAACACTATTAAACGAGCCTCAATCCCTCTCCTCCAAAGTACTCCTAGCAGAATAAGATATAAAGAGCATAATTTCAGCTTTAAAGGAATTTATCTGCAACTAAATTAAAATGGAATGAAAAATACTTTAATATGGAATCCCTCCTTTAACCACAAATGTAGAAGAATGAGTATAATGCTGTGTGGGTTTAGTTGCAGCTGTTAGCAGTAGGATGTACAAACATGATTTGCTTCCAAAGACATGGGAAGGTTGAATTTCCAGAGGAAGGTGGGTGCAGCTTTTCAGTATATGTGTGATGACAACTGCATCAACCAACACTGGCCTTTAGCTGCACTTTATACACAAGGTCTGACAACAAGCACATGAAGATGAAACTTTTTGGGGTGCTGCTAAAGGTCACAGCAATTCCCACTGCTGAGCCCTAGAAAAAATGTGTCGTGTTAGTATGAAAAATTAACAGCCAGGGTCATAAAATAAAGAGCCCCAAAGTTTGAACTTTCCCATGCTTTGCAGATGTTTGGATATAGGGTTTTGGCCTGAGCCATCTTTAGTGTTAAAGCAAACATTCCTGTGGCTATAGTCATTAAGATCATGAAAATATGTGGATATGTAACTGAAGAAAGAATCCCAAGAAACCCTTCAACTCAGTGTTTATTGTTTTTCCCCTTTTTCTTTGCACTCTGGACCTATCTGCTGACCCAGAAGTAACAAATCCTTTCAGAACTAATTTATGAGAAACACTGACCCTGAATCAACATCTGTTAGATGACTGCAGTAAATCTTATTACATAATTAAACACCAAAATCTATGTTAAAATAACGTTAAGGGTCTGACTCGAACTCATAAAAGCAAGACTCTTCATTATGAAGGCTGAAATCCTATCCCCAAGTCCTGCTGCTGTGTGCTGGTATTTGGGAACATGTGGTACAGTATATCTGATCAAGCACTTTCTGCAGACCCCTGTAATACCCTAAGCGCAACAGCACGGGGTAAGCAGGGGAGCATTCAAGGAGCCTGAGTTTCCTGGGTTTGATGGGTGTTAGACCTCTGACAATGCTGCAACTGGGTCATTTCCAGTTAATTACCTGAGGAGTTGCAAGGGGGAGAGTGGGGGGAGAGCTTAAGAAAAAAGGCAAGGGGGAATAGTGGTATTTTAAGTGTTCACTGAAACAGTTCAAGAGAATTGCTGCAGCATTTCTTTGGATGTGACTGTAGTTTTGCATCTTGCAAAGACGCAATTCTTTGCATCTTTGGATGTGATTTTGTAGCTCCTCCATTAGATTTATAAAATCCATTATCCCTATTGATACAATGACCATAAGAACAACTTTTTGGTCATCCTTGAAGGACTTAATCTCAGCTGTTTGTTCACCATTAAATTAATGTTAAATGCTCCCTTAAAACACATCAAGCATTTTGAGTATTTGCTGGATGTGCTTCATAGCCCTTCTGCCCACAGAACTTCAACTCATCTTTGTCCCAGGCTCATAGTTCTCACAAATCTACTACCCAAAGGCTTTGGTGAATGGTTTTAGCTCAGATGCTAATTTCAAACATTGGAAATTCCAGCTCACAATTCAAATGCCTTGGCAAGGCAGCTGCTTGGAGAGGAAGCCAAAGCTCTGGATGCGCAATCAGAGGTTGTAAAATAGGAAAAGGAAGAACACCCTTGAAAAATAATTCTGCTGTGAAACAGACTGTGTGCCCTGACTGTGGGAAAACAGGGCATTTCCTCTCCCTGAAAAACAATCCCAAGTCACCCACAGGTGATGCGTGTGAGCCTCTCCTCATTCTCAGAAGCGGCATTGCATTCTGGAGGCACAGCCACTGCAGACAAATTCTAACTCAATTTGGCCTAATTTAACACAGGGCTTAATCTGAGGCCTAATTTAACACAGGGCTCTAAAATTGCTGGTGTAAAATAACCCTTGGCATGGCGAGTGTGGCAGTCAATTGGGGCTCTGGTGGATGAGGATCATCAGGCACTCCCCCTGGCACAGTCCTTGGGAAAGGTGGAGAGAGTGGGAGCTGTGGGATGGAGGAGGACATCAGATGCATGAGAAAATAAGCAAGACACCAGAAATTGTGGGGGAACAATTAAGGAGATGCAGCCAAAACAAGGAATATCTCAGGCTGGTGGTTATCAGTGGCTTGGCCACACCTGTCACAAACATGCAAGTCAGATCAGCACCTCTGAAAGCCTGGCCTTGCTATCTGAGCAGGATCTGAGTGCTGCTCTATCTGACACAGAGAGGGCTCCCAGCCCTCTGAAGTCCTTTGTGTCTCCAAGGCTCTGTTGTGGCCTGGTGGTGATGCAAGAGGGGGCAGGACAGAGTTGTGCAACTGCCAGGGATGGTTAAAGCAAACAGGATGGGCACATGTGCTCAGGTGTGAGGCAGCCAGGTATCAGATCCAAAAATATGGGAAAGCTGGAGATAAAATGTCAACAAATACTGGGTGCTTGTCGTGGCGTGTGCTGAAGATACAGAACTTAAAAACATCAGCAGACAGGGATGGAACAGTGTGGCTGGTGATATTTAGAACTTGCAGCCATACAGTTAATGCCTGTAACAAAAAAATAATGTTGGATAGAAAACCTTGAGATTCTGGTTTAGCACCCAGGCTCCCAAGCTTCCAAAGCAAATGATACATCAGCATAAAGCTGGAAACTTCAGCTGATCCCATGTTTGGTCATTTTCACAGCAAAATATGTTGAGGTTAGAAATAAACTAACTCCAACTCTTTGCAGCCCTTTTGTGAATCTCTGCTGGCAAGGGCAAAGCCACCCTGAGCTAATTCTGCACACCTGGTTGGACTTTGGGGTGGTGTCAGGGATTGCTGGTGGCCAGGCCTGCCTCGTGACACAGGGATTATGGTGGGGCACAGCTTGCAGTGTTTTTATTTCTCCCCACACATCCCAGCTCAGCCCAGGGACCCAGCACAGCAGCACCAGGCCAGCCACCAGCCCCAGGTGTTCAACAAAGGGCTAGGGAATCACAGCGAGAATTTTCCCCAAGAATGACTGTGCTAAAATAATTATTATTGAAGAATTAAAGAGCTTATCTAAATGCCAGGCAAGTCAATAGAAATATTTTCACTAATTTCAATGGATTTCACAAGAGGCCAATCTCCCTGCTTAGGTATTTTTACTCTCTTGTTTTCTGAAGATGCAAAAACCTGCTTTTCAGAAAGAAACTCAACATTAGATGAATATATTTTGTTCTCAGGTTGCCTAACTGGGAAAGCTTTGGTAATTCCACAGCTCTTCCTCCCTGGCACATTTGGGTGAGGCACTTAGAATACACTTTGAATATATAAACAAGTAAAAACTTAAATTTTCTTGTTAACACTTTCACCTGATAATATGTTAATTGTTTTTATAAGGCACTTTGAGAGCAGTTGTCTCATTTATTGTAGTGCTTACAACAATTAGAGCTACTTGTTTCTCATTTACAATGGAAAAAGGCAGCAGAAGGAATGTGCAGTAGGGTGTCTGTAACTTCTTCACTCCCAAAAAAGGCCAGAAGGGATTTGTTAAGGACTTTAATCTCAAATAGATTAAAGGTCCTGAATTCCTGAGACTGAAAGATAAGTCAAAGGAAAATAGATTCCAAAAGACAACACCCCCTGCCTCAGCCTCTCAGCCAGGCTGCTGCTGAGCCACCAGCAGCTGCCTGAGAAACCCCACAGAAATTCAAATGCCAAAAAGAATCTGCCAGGCTCTGGCATTAAGGTCTAACAGGTTTTCAGAGCCTACCTGTGTGGTGAGTTTAGAGGGTAGGAGAGTCTTTGTCTGCTTTCTCTCCAGCAGCTGCAGAGCTACAGAAAACGAGCACTGTTTCCTCAGAGGTGGCTGAGACTGGACTGTCCTGAGGCCCAGGCTGGATCTCTAAACTCTGACTGACACATCTGCATCCAGCAGTGCAAATTCTTGTTCGAATTTTCCAAGAAAATTTACCTTTCTTTCCCTCCATTTTTACCCCCTGAGACTGAAGCCAAAGCTTCAGGAGCTCTGTTGCATCATTTCAGTGCAGATTCCCAGAAAACAGAATCCCAGAAACCAGCGGCACCTGAGCCCCACCAGCCCCATGTCTCTCAGGAAGCTCCACTCCCATCTCCTGCCTCACCCTCCTGCCTCCCTTGGGAAGTGCATCCCACTGGAAAGAAATGTCCCCTTTCCCAAAAGCTGATCCTTTGGGTGGCTCCTGGCCTGTCCCAGCTCCCAGAGCAGCAGGGACCTCCCAGCATGGAGGGAGGGAGGCCAGGGCCACCCCTGGGGCTGGGGCTGCTGGTGGTGCTTGTGAAATCGAGCTGTAAATTTTCGGGATGCCGAATTCGAGACCTCTCGATGGGCTCCTAATTAACAGGCATAAAATGTTCCCTCTATAAATTGCACTTCTTTGTCTCTAAATTGGTGGATAAAACCATGGCACTTATGAAATATAGGCCTTTTCTCCTTATGTTGCTGGGGTTCAAGAAGGAGGAAACCAATTAGGGGCAGGATCCAGCGGTCTGTGCAGCTGAAAGAGCCCACTGGGCTCAGCAGGGCGCCTGGTTGAGCAAGAAATGCAAGGCCAGTCCTTATATTTTTCTGAGGAGAAGGGGGACTATAATAAAGATTATTGCAATAATGTCATGCCAGGCCACAGCCAGCAAAGGGAATGTTTCCCTCCTCATTGTCCTTGACAGCAAGAGTTACAGGGGCAGTGGCAGGAAATTTATAATGGCAAGAATTTGGGAATGCAAAGTTCTGTGATTGGTTTTCATCTGTTTCATTCTCTTGGCTTCGTGATTTACATGCTGACATTAGGCAGCTAAAGCAGCACTTACAGAAATAATTGAAGAAATAGTTGAAGAATATAAATTGGGAGTTCTATAAATGGAGTACAGCAAATGTCCTGGGGTGTGTGATGGGATATATTTTAAATTTTTTTTTTAAAGAGTGATAAAAACAGTATTTGGCAGGCCTTGTACATGGAATAGTTGCAGCTCTCCAAGTCATCTAGAAGCTAGTGCAGGTTTTTGGAGAAACCTAAGGAAAAACAAATACAGCCTAAGTTCTGATCTGTGACATAAGCTTACTAGAAATATAGCCTGTGGTTTTTCTATAACCCATTAATGCATCCCATCACCAGGGATTGCTGCCATCCTGCCACTTCTGAAACCACAGCCTGTCCTTGAGCCACAGGCTCAGCACCCCCAGATATTGGGGGACTCTGTCCCCATGTGCCCAAGCCCTGCCCTGATGCTCTGTCCCCGTGTGCCCAAGCCCTGCCCTGATGCTCTGTCCCTGTGTGCCCAACCCTGCCCTGGTGCTCTGTCCCTGTGTGCCCAACCCTGCCCTGGTGCTCTGTCCCCGTGTGCCCAACCCTGCCCTGGTGCTCTGTCCCTGTGTGCCCAACCCTGCCCTGGTGCTCTGTCCCCATCTGCAGCCCTGCCCTGATGCTCTGTCCCCGTGTGCCCAAGCCCTGCCCTGGTGCTCTGTCCCCGTGTGCCCAAGCCATGCCCTGATGCTCTGTCCCTGTGTGCCCAAGCCCTGCCCTGGTGCTCTGTCCCCGTGTGCCCAAGCCCTGCCCTGATGCTCTGTCCCCGTGTGCCCTTTGCTGAAGGGGCTGCTCTGAGCCAGGGCAGGCCTCAGCAGAAGGGAACCTGCACCCAGCCCTGCTCAGGGACCCATTTTACAGCCAGGGACAGGGAGGAGAAGGTGATAAACTCTTTCTTGCATGGTCAATTCAGCATGTGCCAGGGCAAAGTCCTGCCCCATCCATGGGTGGAGAGCAGCACTAATGCACTAATTTCCAAGAAGATGAAAACCAGGCTCCATAAATCCCTATCCCCAAACCCAGAAGTTGGAAATTCTTTAGTGCTCACTCTGCAAAGTGATCTGGGGTGAGCATTTTTACTTCGCAAGGGGAAAAAAACCCTCTGGAGTTAATATTCTCCCTTTAGCCATCACTTCATTTGTTCAGCTTTCAGCATGGAGCTGGTATTGCCAGCGAGACCACCTAGCCACAAACCCAGCAGGGAGCTTCCAAAATTCTTCTGAACACTGACTCCTTGTTATAAATTGAAAAGTGGTAATAGCAACAGTGCATATCACATCTGTGCCAGGCTCAGGCCTGGGAAGCAGCAGCCTCCCTACTGCAGAACACAACTTGGAAAGATCCTTTCAGTCCACACATGTATCAGCATTAGCCATTTCTTTGTCAACAAATCCCTTAATACGAAGCCTTTCTATCATGTACAGATGTCCAAAAAATAATGGAATACTGTAGTACAAGATTAAACACTTTAATGTCAGCATGTGTGTTGCATGACTCTGAACAATGGTATCATTGTGCGTGTGCAAACAGCCAGGCGAGGGAAGATGGGTTTAATTATCTCCCAAACAGCAGCAAGTTCTTCCTGACTCAGTCAAACTTCAGCTAGCAAGGGCTGCTCAGGACAGAAATGGGTGTTTCTCCCTTCCTGGTGTTCATAAATGGGTGTTTCTCCCTTCCTGGTGTTCCTGAATGGGTGTTCCCCCAGTGCTGGGGTCAGTGTGGTGCCCAGGCCAGGCAGGAGCCACCAGGGAATGTGTGTGGGGACCAGAGGATGCTGAGAGCCACCACATCCTCTCCTCACCCCATGTGTCACCCAGGAGCCCTTTAAGTTAAAATTCCCAAGTGTGGTAGATGGCAAAGGGGGAAACAGCCAGTGGGGAGGAAATGACAGAGGGAATCGTGCATGCTGCTGTCTGGATTCAGAGACATTCCCTGCTGGGATTTCTCTGCAGACACTCTGAGCAATGCTGGATGGTAAAACCATTTCATTTTCAAGAGCATCCATGGAGTTTCTGGGCAGGTTAAGCACAGGTAATCCATTTTCCTTCCCGAGTGTGCCCTGATGGGTGCCCGCTCGGGCTGTGGTTTCTCTGCTGAAAGCAGAGCCAGACGAGATGAAAGGTATTGTGAAAAATTTACACCTGGGACTGCTCTGAGAACACAAAACTCTCCTAATAGTAAACAGACCCACGGTGGTGTGACTCCTGGTGCTGTTTGCTGTGTCTGCATGTGTATCTGGGGAAAGCAAAGTTAAATAAGCAGGGAAGAGTTGTGTTTCTACAGAATACCTTATTCACAGCCCTGTCACGTGAAACACAGCAGCACATGGAGCTGCAATCCATCTGCAGCTGCTGTAATGCACTGAGGATTGCTGTGGGATTTCAGTGGTGTGAGGGAATGGAGAATTCAGGGAGGGGTGGCAGCGAAAAGAAAGAAAAATGGGAGTTCATGAAGTTGTTCCTTTTGACAGACTGCCTCTATTTCTACCTTCATCCTCCTGGAATCCACTATAAGGAAATCTCCTGCAGGGCCTCCCTCTCCAGGCTCCCAGATCCTGTTTCTCTTCCTCCTTTCACAGGAAAGGGGGAGCCCAGGACAGTGCTGACCAAAACCCAGGACAGTGCTGACCTGGGGATTCACCCCACCAGCTCTCCCATTCCCAAATCCTTGTGGGTGGCTGTTTTCCAGAGGGGCAAGCTGGGGACTGTGCTGATGCTGTAAATTGTGGCTCCTCCCGTGTCCCCCCAGCTGGGCAGTGCTGTGGCCATCACAGATGTCTCGAGCTCTGGTGCTGGCTCTGGGATCAGGGTTAAGCCAGGCTGGTGCTCACCCCTGACAGGGCAGAGCAGGGCTGTTGTGTCTCTGTGTACTGAAAATGGGATGCACCTGGGCAGCAGCTCCTGCAGGGACCCTATGGGTGCACAGGGCAGGCTGGGGTGAGTGCACAGCACCCCAAGGCAGCCTCAGCTCTGCTCCACACCCTGCCCTGGAAATGTCCCTGCAGCCAAACTGAGCAGTGAGCAGAAGGACAGGCAGAAGCTCCTCATTGCTCCTGCTTTCTTTTCCCTGTCTGCACAATGGAATGACACAGCCTGAGAGCAGAGGCACGCTGCTGCCTAACACATCCCCCAGATCCTCTGGGTGCAGCTGTGGGAGGTGTGTGAAGATGCAGGAGCACATTTTTCTCTTCCCCGTTTGAGCAGAGATGATGGCTACACCACACTGCTCACTGACTCTGTCATTCAGGGGACAGCAAGGCTGAGGAACCAGGGAGCTGGATCTGGCCAGGCCAGCTTCCCAGGAAAGCTGTGCCAGCCTTAGGTGTGAATTGCAAGTCACACATTTTTCCAGGGCATCCAAGGGTCACGGAGATAGTGGCAATCTGGGGAGAATTCCTGATGAGGATCAGGCTGGGGTGGCAGCCACAGCACAGAAATGGGAGGAGGAGAAAGCAGGAGGGTGATGGGCGTCTCAGGGGGGAAGAGGTTGCAGAGCACAAAGAGGGAGAAAAGTTAAGTGGCAGTAAGGTTTATTGAGAAAAATAATCCCCCAGTCCAGACACTTGACAAATGGGGCCCAAGGTGCTTCCTGCAACCTGCTCTGAGACTGAGCAGGTCTCCAAATATCACTGATGCAAAAACCAGCAGCCTGCCCTGACTGCTTGCACACCCTGAGCAAATGGAAACACCCCCAAGGAAGGAGAGAGAAGCGGCTGAGCAGATCTGGTCAGAAATAAAGTGGATTCAGCAGGGGAGATAAGAGGCAGTGTGAGACTGCTACAGGCAAACAAAATGGGGAGAAAAGCCCACAAGGGAAGGATTTGGAGGAAAATGAGATCTTGTGGAGGGCACAGGCACCTCAATCTGCAACTGGCATGTGCAGAGGACATGCAAATTAAAATCAAATCTTGTTATTCTAATTCTTCAATGCAATGATTTGATCATTCAGAGATGTAACAGGATCAATTTTTTTCCCTTGCATTCCAGTATCTACAATGGGACAAAGTAATATGTTTTTGAATAATTTGATAAATTAGCTACTATTCATAACAAACAGCCTGAGTCAGTAATTTTGGGAAGATCACTGTTTGAGTATCTCTAATGTGTTTACACAAAACAGACAGAAATGGCCAAAGGTACCTCTGGTGTCTGGAGAGTTCCAAACCTTCCCTCCAGGGCCAAAAGAACTTCATGAAGTGCTCATAATCTGATGCTTTTAAGCTTATATGTTAATTGTCTTCTACTGCATGATGTTTTTCCAAGTTGCTCTCTGTTTTTTATTACTATTGCAGTATCATTATATAGCATAAAGTTACTTAAGACAGCAAAGATTCAACACTTGGAAAACTGATAGAGAAAGAAGGGCTGGATTCTGGGCTGGTACAGCTGGTTTAAGGTATTTTAAAAGTAAATGAAATCAAATGAGAATTTATAATCCTTCCTGAGGTCTGGATTCCATCAGACTAAACTCATTAGGCATTAAGGTGCAGGTGCAGCTAAATAAAGGATTGTTCTGCTTTTCTTAATGCCATAGATTCACATCTTGAGTTCAAAATAAAAGTCTTTTAAAAGCACATGTATATGTTTTGCATCTACTGGCAACACTTGAAAGGGAAAGCTCAGCTGATGGAATCTTCAAATGCCTCATTTTTGCCAAAGGAATGTGCCCATTTCTGCCCCAGCTGTGCTGAGGGACACGAGTGGAGCTGTGACTGGACATCGGCCTCTTCAGGCTTATTCATTTCATTTGCATTAGACTTCCTTTCATCTACTGCACAGCTGCCCAAATAAATGGCACAAATCTAATTAATCCTCCTTTAATATTGTATTGCCACAACAGCTCCAGCATCCCCCCAAACGCTGCAGGAGTGTGGGCCTACACCTGCACAGGCTCCCTGGGAGGAGCACAGCAGGATTTGCAGGGAATCCAGCCTTTCTTGTGGTTTGCTGGGATAAAAGGAAAATAATTAAAAACCAGTTTCCCAGGTTTGGAGCCATGCAATTTGCTGGATTTCTCAGCTGAAATCCCAGGTTCTGGTGCTGTTGAGAGAGCAGTTTGTGGGATATTACAAAATAAGCAGCAGATATCAGGCACAGGCCATCAGATAAGGATCTCAGCCTTTGATTGTGATCAGCAAAACCTCAGCTAGGAATGTACACACTGAGCTGTGCCCCACGACCAGCTGGGCCTTTGGAGCTTGTCTGTGCTCTGACGAACATCTGCAGCTCTGGGCAGCAGAGCTGGGAGATTAGGGGACAGCAAACTATGGAGGGGAAAGGTCCTGCTGCCCCAGAGGGGAAATCCCTGCCAGATCCCTGCTCTCCTTGCACCCAATCTGCTGCAGCCATTGCCTCTTGCTCAGGTACTCTGCATGCGGGAGGTCCAGTGGTATTAACACAGTTGATAATTATTAGACAGAAATGGAGTATTTGGAGGGATGTTTTGGAAAATAACCATTAGAAACATCAGTTGCTGCTTACAGAGACGCTGTGGAGTGCCCTTCCTCATGCAAGTGTGACTTGATGACCTAGTTCACATTTTTCTTTGAGATCATCATGTTTGCTCTGTGCTGCCAAGAGAGGCGAGCTCAGGTGGGGCACTGGGATTGGGACAGGGGACCTGGAGAGGAGTCACTGCCTGGAATGACCTCCCTGCCAGCACCACACGTCCTTCACCCTGGGATGGGACTCACAGCTTCTGCTTTCTAGGAACATTTGCTGTGCAACACATTTATTTTATTGAGAAATAGGCAGGCAGCTGTTTGTTCTTTATTAACTCTACACAGCCCTGAGAGCTACGAGTATTGAGGACCTGGGGGCTGCAGACATGCACATGTACTCCTGTGTGCAGATGTAAAATGTTAGTGTCCCAGAGTGATGGCAAGGTTAAACTGCTATTTCAGGAATGTCCTCAGGAAAACAAACATGAAATATTCACGTGTAGGGCACGGGCACGTGTCTGTCCCCTTCACACCCCAAACGTTGGTGGCCCATGCCCCAGGCATAACGGCATCTGAGGGTGAGGCAGAGATTTATTTGCAGTTTAATTCCCACCCACGATCCCTTTTATACAAGAGGAATTTTCTTTTGGTACAAGATAAGCCCATCAGTGACATCAGCAGCACCTAGCCCTGCATACCACAGCCCTGCTGGATTCCTGACACTGAGCCTCTCACTAGGGCTGGGCCACACAGGCCTCCTGAGTCAGCCCCTAACAACAGCATTTGCTGCTTTGTTTTGGTTTTTGTGTGTCTTCAAGCACAATTTTGCAACTGCAGCTCTGGGGTAAAAGATCAGCTGTTGAAATACACCCTGGTGTCCTGCATGGGCCTGGCATGAATGGAGGGAGCACAGCTCAGTCCTGAGGTGTGCAACTGCAAAAATAGCACAGAAGTGAGTGTGGGGGGTTTGTGAGAGCATCTCTGAAGGAGCAGGAGCACAGAAATGAGTGTGTGGGAAGTTTGTGAGAGCATCTCTGAAGGAGCAGGAGCACAGAGCACCCTTCTCCAGCTCAGTGTCCTCCCTGCCAGGCTCTGCTCACTCCTTGGGCCACAGCTCCAGCCCAGGGAGGAGATTCTCAGTGTGTCACACACTGGTTTACATTCACCTCCCTCTCAGTGTGTCACACACACTGGTTTACATTCACCTCCCTCCTCTGCAGGATTTTCAGTGAAGCAGCTCTCATCTCACAGCTGTGGACTAATGAGCAAAATGACAGTTTCTGTTTGCTGGAGAAATATTTGGGTCTTGCTTGGATGAGTCCCTGCCTCATTCTGGGCTCTTTTGTGTGTTTCTGTATTCCCTGTGTCAGGCTTTAATGCAGCAGAAATGTCAGGGATTTCCTATTTTCTAATATTCTGGTAATTTCATTACAGTGCATGCCATGGATTGCAGGAACTATTGTACTCAGAGGTCAGAGTTGTGTCCACACCAATGAGAGAAGTTTTACACCACATGTCTGATTTGCTTCTCCTTTTCACCTGTCTCAGGAGACAAATGATTCATCACATAGTGCTGAAATATCTTCATCTCCTGATTTGGGCCAAGATTTAAGAGTAGTTACCCAAAAGTTTCTTTTTGAGCTAAGGAGAAAGAATCATTCATCACAGATCTTTTTCAGTTCTTCTCTCCTGCAGTTTATTACAAGTATATTTGTGTAATTAGGGGGCCCAGTAGTAATGTTGTTAAAATACAAGTGGGCACATTTATTGTTTCCTCCAAAAGGAAACAACCAGTCTCTAGCAGTTCTGGTTTTTCCCTGCCTCAGCTGAACATTTACTGTTTTATGTAGCTAGCAGATTGAGGCTAAAGTTACTTCTTTCCTCCACCCCCCTTTTATTTCTTTTTGTTAAAAAGAAAAGAAAAAAAATCCCCTCCATTCTCTTAACAAATACTGAATTTTTTAAGGATATGGTCAGAAAGGGGAACTTAAACCCAGCATAATGTTTATAGTGCCACACAAGCTTCAGGAAAAGTGATGTGCAGTGCTCTTTATTAACATCTAAAAAGTCCCTGTGGGGTTATAATGACTGCAGAGTAATAAACAAATAAAAGTAGCAAGATTAAATTGTTCGGAATATTTTTAGTGATGGAAAAAGTTTTAACCTTGAGAACCAAGGGAAGAGCAACTTGTGGGTAGAACAAATACAATTAGGAATGGATTCCTCTTGGTGATGACTGGTTATCATTCATGGCATTACAAACAATTGTCTTATGTAAATAAAATTGTTAAAATATGAATACAAAAGAACAGTACCCAAATGTAGGCACCAGAATTCAGAATTTCTAAATTACAGTAATTTTTAATTTTGTGTTTAAATGCTGAATTTGCTTTCCCTTGTGGTGCCAAAGGGCTCAGTACAGGCACTGGGTGTTCCAGGCACTGACAAAGGAAACCCACCCAACCCCATCCCCAGTGCTCACCCAGGAGGAAACCCTCCTCTCCATCAGAATTAAAACTCCCAACCTCCAACACTGCATTATTTTATGAGCATTTTTTAGTCCCTCTCCCAGAGCTCTTCTGCTCTCTTTTAAAAAGTTTTACAGCCACTGAGCTGCGGGAAGAACAATTGGCAAAGCCGAGGGAGCCCCCCCAGTGCCAAGGCAAGGCAGGGGCCAGGGGCAGGATTGGCCCAGGGGCTCCAGGGCCAGGGCTCAGGCTGATTTCCAGGCCCCAGGATCAATTACAGCCCCCAGGGTGAATTATAGCCAGTGCCAGCTCCTCAGAGGGTGCCAGGGCTGGTGACTTCACTGCCAGGGTGGCCTGGGGCCAGGCCGCTGCAGCTGAGGGAGGATGCTGGGGTGACATCAGTGGGGCTGGGGTGACATCAGTGGGGCTGTGAGGAGCTGGGTTGACATCAGTGGGGCTGTGCAGAGTTGGGGTGACATCACTGGGGCTGTGGTGACATCAGTGGGGCTCTGCAGGGCTGAGGTGACATCACTGGGGCTGTATGACATTAGTGGGCCTGAGTGACATCAGCGGGGCTCTGAAGAACTCAGGTGACATCAGTGGGCTATGGTGACATCAGTGGGGCTGTGTGGGGCTGTGCAGGGCTGTGGGGACATCAGTGGGGCTGTGTGACATCAGTGGGGCTGGGGTGACATCACTGAGGCTGAGGTGACACCAGTGAGGCTGTGAGGAGCTGGGGTGACATCAGTGGGGCTGTGAGGACCTCAGGTGACATCAGTGGGGCTGTGAAGAGCTGGGGTGGCATCACTGGGGCTGTGTGACATCAGTGGGGCTGTGAGGAGCTCTGATTCAGCCCAGCATGGGGAGCCGGCTGCAGAAGCACAGCAAACTCTGTGCTCCTTTGGAAAGCTCCTGTGTGCAGCAGGTAGAACCTTGCAGGGTGATGCTCTGTGTGATTATCCAGCACAGAAAACCTTGCAGGGTGATGCTCTGTGTGGTTATCCAGCACAGAAAACCTTGCAGGGTGATGCTCTGTGTGATTATCCAGCACAGCAAACCTTGCAGGGTGATGCTCTGTGTGATTATCCAGCACAGAAAACCTTGCAGGGTGATGCTCTGTGTGATTATCAGCTCATCTGCTGCTCCCCCAGCACTGAGGGAGCTCCTGCTCGCTTTAATTATTGCTTAGGGGGAAGCTGCCTTCCCTCTGCCTCCTTTTCCTTGTTTTTTGTTGGTTTTTTTTAAAGGAAGGTAGCTTTTAAGAGCTTGCCATGAAGATCTAAGTTAAGGGATTTTCTCCACTACAAAGCCTGCATAGTTTCCCAGGCCAGGTGGACCCGATAGCACTGACTGCATGCTGAAAAATCTCATCCCCACCCTTCAGGCACTTTAATTGTAAGCCTTTCCAGATACACTGGATAAACACTGTCAAAATGAACCTGAAAGGGTTGTTGTTGTTGGTTTAGCCCTTAAATAATTATGAGTTTGTCTGTCTAATTACAACATAATCTTGTTTAAACTTGGATGGCTATTTGCAGTATCTCTTAAATGAGGTGGAAGCAGAAACACTGGGGGGGGTGGGGGAAAGAAAATTCACAGTTCTTCTACTTTAAGAGAAGGAAAAAAAGAGTTTTTTACTCCCGTACAATTTAATTCAACCTGACAACAAAATACTCTAACTTGGAAGCTACTGTGGTAGGATAAGGATGATAAAGAATAGTGTGGAACCTCTGAGATGCAACAGAAACCTAATCCTCTGCAGATAATATTTTTCAAACAGTTTAGAAATAGTTTAAGGTAATTTACGGGAAGACTTGAGTGACAAAGCACATTACTTGAAGTGCTTTTCCTTCACTAGGCACTTTCTAAATTCTTTCTCTTTCATTTCTTTACTCTCAGGAGACTTTTAAATCCAGTGAACCAAAACAACACTTTGTTTGTTGGTATAGCACGGGGCTGGCACAGATGGCAGACACTGCACCTGTTCCAATAAACTGGGGAAATGGAGAGATAAACCATAGCACTCATTAAGGGGAATCTACTGAAACGTGAACAATTTGTATTTTGAATATCTTCCAGGAATTAAGGGAGAAATACATAAACAGACTTTGTTTTTACCATTATCAGTTTAAAATAAACTTTGTTTAAAGAGAACTTCACGTTTGGGTTATGTACAAAGGCAGACATACCACTAAAGAAGTTATGATAATGCTTGATTTTTTTCTTTAAGAGAGGCAAATGATTTTATCTAGCTGCTACTATTCTGCTAAAGAAAAATTACCTGTTGGCAGTCAAACTAAAATCAGTTAATTCCCCTCTTCCTTAGTAGTGGCACCTTTTTTTGCTTTTGCATTTTCTCACGTTGAGTAATATCACATTCTTACAATCCAGTTCAGAATGATCAGAGGAACAACATAAACTAAAGTCCATCTGCTCATCTATTAATAAATAACTAAAATTATTGGGGGGTGTGGGGGGGAATTGTTTGGATCGTTAGCAACAAAGTTTCCTGCAAAACAGCTTTTTTCTAGGCATAAGGAATATGCTGTGTAGTATCTGACAGATTATTAAAAAATCCTAAATAAGAAGAAACATTGAGTAACAGTTCCTCAAAGGATGAATTTCTTCAAACATTTGCCTTGATCATCAGAGCTTGTGCTGTTCAACATGCCATACATCTCCCTCAATTTCTCTCTCTCACACACACGGCATTAAATACAAAATGTCATGAAAATTCCTAAGTATCATTTAATGTTGGCAGCCCTGCACTGTAAAGCCATTTATATAAAACTGTGGTTGGCAGCTCTCACTCTTCCATGGGAACAAATTAACATTGGCATTCCAAACACAGGAAAGTAAGGAAATTAGAAACACAGTTTATATTTGGCCAGTGCTTTGAAATACTGTACCATGCTACTGATGTCAATTAATGAAAAGCAGAATTCTGCGGAGAGGGTCTGGTTTTGAAACACATTAACACACGTTAAACATGTTTGCACAGGAACTGGACTGTAAGCATCTTGGTTCCCAAACAATAAAGCAATTACACTAAAACTTGTAGTCTCAAAGTTGCCATTAATTCAATCCACTCAGTCTGGATTTTCACTGACTCTCAGATGTAGATGGCACAAATGTTTAAAAGATGGGGTAAGCCACAGTGTGGTGGGGATTACACCCACCATGGCTTCTCTGTTACCTGCTGTAAATCAGGTATATTTATGTATAAATAATGGAATTGTAGGACATACACCCAAATACAGGGGAGGCTCAGCAAACTTTGTGGTCCTCATCAATGAAACAAAGATTTCCAAAAGGGCTTTTTGAATCAGAACCAGTTTGATCTTTGCTACCTGCAACCTTTTCTGCAGCAAAGATTTTTACTGACAAAAGCCTCAACACCAAAAAAATCTAGATGGCAGTTTATCTCCTGGCACAATTCCACTAACTTCAGTGGAATTACTCCAGCACGGAATTTGGCCCCGCAGCCTTTACAAGGCGCTGTTTATTTGTACTATGATTCAGATATTTTGATACCAGGAATCTTTCAGCACTGAAGTTTCTCCATATGAAATATGTCTTGTATTAAGAAATATCAGTTTCACATTTTTGTCAAACATTATTTGCTAAATTCTGTTTGTTGCAAGGATGGGAATTCAGCTGTAGTTCAACAACATGGATCGGGCTAATAATAATGATAAGCAGTGACTAATAGGAGCTGGTTCATGTTTTGACTGTTTGCAGCAAAGGAAACTTCCCTCAGAAACAATTTCAAGATTAGGAGAGGAAACTCTGTGAAGCTCAAGCAGAAACTACTGCATGCTCATTATTCCAACACAGGGGCACTTCTCTGGCCCAATTCTGCTCTCAGTGCTGCTCGTGTAAATCAAGAGGGAGTTTATGGGAATTACTTTGGACGTAGAGTTGTATAAATGAGACCACAGGGCCAGCTTCAGTAGAAATTTGACAATTTACACCAATGAAGACCTAGCCAAGAATTTTCTCTTGGGTTTCCATTTTTCCAAACTTAAGCATGTGCAGAACTTTATCCGTGTGATTAGTCCTTTTGTGTAGTCTCGTTTATTTCAAAGAGTTGAAAAGGAAAATCTCCATCCTGAAACTAACTTAAACAGCTCTCTCATTTCTTTAGAAGTTTCTTCCATTTAGAGAAGAAATATACATATATAAAATAGCATATTTTATTTATATATAGTAATGGTATATATTTTTGATATATATATGTAGTTAATTCATAAAAGTACTTTGATGTAGGCCCTAGAGAGGAGGACTGGAAAGGTTTAAAATATCATGGTCTCTTAATGCTGTATATCAACAGGTAGTCTCCTTATCTGGCATGCTATCAAAATTTGCTTACTTGTGTTCTTGCTCAGATGACTTCATCCATCATTGCAACTTCTCACTGGTATTCATCCAGTTAGGACAATTTAGAGGCATAAAACTAAATGTGTTATCATTTTAACCACAAATTAACAGTTTCCACATAAATATTAGCATTTCCTCACTTGGTTCAAGGATAGCAGCCCTAATGGCACTAACCGTATATTTGATTTAAACTAATTAAAAACAGGGGCTCTTGCAATTTAATATATTGATTTTACCAGTGGGACTTAAATCTTTTATAATAAGTGTACACAGCTGCAGCACTCACCCACCGCCACTCTCCAACCTAATCCCTGCATTCCTCCTGACAATAACATGACAGGATCCACACATCCCAGTATTAGCCTTAACCCCAGTGACACTGCCAGAATGTATTAAACTAAAACATCACAGTGTCCTATTTAAAAGGAGCCTGTCAACGGCTCTGACTGGGCTTTAATAGTTATAATCTTTTTTTTAATTAATGTTTCCAACCACTTGTGTAACCTTCTCTCACACGTCTCTCCCCGCCGACCCGAAAATGTGTTTCAGGCTGATTTCCAGGGAATGCAGTGCCTGGTTTTGTGCTGCCTGTCCAGAGGCCATTAAAGCTCCTTTGCAGGGGGAGAGCTGGGACACACACAGAGACATGGGCATGGCACAACTGGGGGCACTGGGAGCACTGGGAGCAGGTCCTGCACGCTCCACTGGTGCCCAGCTCCTGTTGCTGGCATCACAGGACCTGGCTATCAAGGCTTGTCTCCTTCAAAGCCCTTTCAGAGCTGCTGTGTTTTGGCTTCTAAACTGCAGCTCACAGAGGGGATTCACCCCCCCAGGGCAGCCTGTGTGGGAACAGAGCAAAGACCCTGCTCTGGGATAAATCTGCTGTGATCCAGGGGATAGGGACAATTTCCAGGTCCTTTCTCCTTGTGTAAGGACATCTGTCCTTGGCTGCTCCTTTCTATTCTGCCAGCATACCCCCATGGCAGAGGTAAATGGTTCCCGTCCTGCTCTGTAGTTTTACTCCTGGAAATTAGAAAATTAATTAAATTTTCTCTGGATAGGTCTGCACATTCAGAGAATACCTGCTGGTCACTTGCTGCACGGTCCTTTCGTACCTTGGCTGCGAGATTTCTGCCTTAAGCCAGTGTTACACCACCAAGGGCTGCACATATCCACACTGCCCAAAACAATTATGGGATGTACCTGTTCAGGCTTGAGAGCTTTTAACAGCATTAGGTGGAATAGAAGGAAAAAAAAAAGCCGAGGGCTTGGCCTAATGTATGGACAAACCATGTGATGGGGACCAGGCATCCAGGGCTAACTTTTAATCTGCTTTGTTTCAAGTGGGAAATATGTGAAGATCAAATAAGTTCAAATCCAGGTCAAATATCCTTGAAAATCTTTGATTTATACAAGCAGGAAAATGAGGTTTAAAAGAAGTGATTATGAAAGGGTTACTAAAAACACAGCTGTACTCGTACTCTTATATGTGAGGCTCTCCAAAGAAAAACTGTGTGACATCTATATTAACCTTTGGCTGTACACCAATGAAGGCCTGTAGTGAGCTGGAATGCAAGGCAGCCCCTTCCAAATTTTAACACAAGCCAGGTTACAGCTGCAAATGCCTGCAGCCCGTGCTCACTTTATAAAGTATTCCCCGAAGGAAATTTTTTAACTGTTATAGAATCTTTTTCTAATACCCTACAGTGTTAAAGCCTGTTATTAAAGGGCAAAGAGATGGTTCTCTATGCCAAACACTTGTCAACAAAAAGGATAGCCAGATGGTATGAAATAAAAGGAAACTTGGGGGCTCTTCAGCTTCTTGATTTATATTAACAAAAGCCACTTTCAAGTGCTCCTTCCAAGAATGACTAATTCCCCCCCCACTTCTTTTTTGCCAGGATTAAACAACGTTGTTCATTTTATAATCAACCACGAGACAAATTAACAAATTGCGTATCACTTGTGCCGACTCTTTTAAAAATATTCTAAGCAAGTCTGTTTACCAAGGCAAGTTTACCAGCATAAGCACAAGGCAATTATTTTTAGAAGAGAAGGCCTAAGTCATCTAGAGGATGTTTACTCCTTAGCTGCTGTTTATAAACTGAAATTAAACTTGTGCAGAAAATGCTTTGCGTTTTTTCGGTTCCTAAAATGGATCAGTTTGTAAACTGTACTGGACAGGATCTGAAATTAAATTCTAAATGTTAAAATTATAGTAATAAATTTCACAAAATTAGCCAGTAATTAACTGGCTAACTTAGACCACTGTGGCTAAATTCTCTTTTAATTTACAAATAACTTCATTCTTGACACAACTCCATTCCCCATCCATCTTAGCACAGGTGTAAGCTAAGACAAAATGTAGCCCGTAAATTAGCTGGTTATAAATCTAAATCTAATTAGTTGTCAGGATTTTACAGTAAGTAAAACTGTGCTTAGTACAAAGCTCCCTAAAACGGAGCACCTGTATTCTGGTTCCTCCCTACCAATACCCAGCATAAATTTTCTGCACTAAATATACACAGTATCTCCATAGAAATCAATGTGTGTGGGGTTTGTTGTTGGGGTTTTTACTATGTAGCCCAGTAAATCTTGCAATGTAGTTTTTTTTTTAATATTATTCCCTCTAAAGTTGTACAACTAGATGGATGAGGAATATGAATAAGGCAAAAAAAGTGCTTTTGTAGATTAGCATTTGGAAGCCTGGAATTACCGTTTTTTATTGACTGAAATTTCAAAGTATTATTTCTTTGCTCGCTTTTACTTCCTCCATGCTAAAATGAAACTTTATTATGCTGTGACACTTCCTCATTGTGATGGCTCTGCTATAGTAATAAAAGCCTACCTGTGAAATGCAATGCTCACAGAGTATCTCTTACAAAAGTAGGACACAGTTTACTACAGTCTGCATTTAGGAATCCAGCTCTGCTTTAAAAGGGATCATTGTAGAAAGTCTCCACAAAAATTCAGTTCTACAATAGATCTTCTAATTTTCCCTGAATGTCATAGAAAACTGTATGTCTCAAAGCAGGTGTTGTGTTTGATTATATACGGAGTGAGTGGCTGCTCTAATTCATTAAAACCTCCATAAACAAGCCTGCCTTTGTCCTATAAAGATGAAAGAGGAATGACTATAATGGGATGAAAGGTGTGCACAGCGATGAAGAAAGCTCTTATAGATCTGTGTCCTTTTTAAACTCGTCCTGGCATGCTCTGTTGACAAGGGAACAAAACAGCACAGATAAACCTCCAAAAAGTGCCTTGCTGGTCGTAATTCCACCTGTCCTTAAAACTGCTGGGCTTTGCTTGTGCTTGTGCTCTTACTGCTCCCTGACCATGCTGACAGCAATTAAATAAAATAATCATTTAGGATTTTGCATGAAGAACACTCTTGCATTTCTAAGCTGACAACAAACCCTGGCAAGTTGAAATGAATGAATAAATCCACTGCAGTCACCAAACTGCATCAGGATGTCGATTATCGGGGGTTATGGCTTATACAGGTGAAACTTGCTCCATACAAAGTTCTCACATAGACACAGACATATCCAAAATGTAACTTTTATTTCACATTTATGGATTGATTTCGTTCCTTTGTATTCAAACCCATCAATGGCCTAAATATTAACTTTTTCTTATAACTCTTACATGAGGTGACAAGAGACTCTTGGCAATGTGGGATGGGAGCGCTGCAGTTTCACTGGTGATTCAGTAAATTACTACACCTGAGGAGCAGAGCTAAACTCCCTGCCATTATGTACTTACATGTTTCATAAGGTACTGAAATGGAAAGCAAAGAGTGAATTTCGCTATTGTTATTTGAACATCTTTTGTCCTCTGCTCAGGGCTCTCCTTGCACTCGGTGTAGGACACAAGAACCACGGAGAACAGTGTTAGCAAGGTCACCCTTATCTTCAAAGTCAAATATTTGACTGCTATTGGTACTTTTGACTGCTCAAATATTTGATTTTAAATGTATCATTGCTCATCGGCTTAAGTATCCAGCAGTGACTAGACAAGCACTGTAATTCCAAATGGAAAGCACCAGCCCTCATGGAGCACAGCCCCCGGGCCAGATGTAATTCCGAGTTTCCCACTGTGAAGCTTATGGCAGTTAATAAGGAGGCGCAGCTCATGCAAACTAGAGCTCTCCCACAGCGTCCCGTGGCTCCTTATCATGCAGGAATTGTGCCGGGAAGGCTACCGTGTCTAATAATTATTAACGTGTGTCACAGAGCCTTTACAGCTGCTGAGCTTTTCAAGTTAGTTAAAGTGCTGGGATTAGAGAGGTGGTGGTTTAGGTGGTGATTTAATCTTTGCTGCCTCTGAAGCTCCAGACAGTGGAAGTGTCCAGAACAGTGACATCCATAAAGGTGTTAATGGATTTATTGGAGATGGGGGTCTGTAATTCCTGGCAGGTTATGTGCCAGAGGTGTGATCCTCTTGCACTTTGCGTTTCCCTTTGTTTGGGACAAAGTCTGAGCTGATCTTGTTTTGGAAACACGATTCAGGTTCTGCCTTGAACTCGCAGGCACCCAATCTGTACGTGTGTGGTTTGAGAGCCGCACATGATGAGCTCTAAAAACGGAGAGAGCGAGCCAGGTCTATAATTATATATTTAAAATAGAATGCGCACCCTGACAATGTTTTACTCAAATCCGGCCAAGTCAGTCCACACGGGTGTGCAATCTACAGCGAGCAAATAGAAATCAGATTGGGCCGTGGCATCCAATTAGGGAGGCCTAGTGAGGCGCATACAAAGCGTGCCAACTCTCGTATCGTTTGCATAAACCCATCCACATGTGCTTGTGAAAAGAGGCGAGTTAGCGGCATAAACTGGGGTCAACAGGAAAAGCTGCAGGAGTAAATAAGGATTTACTGCGGAATCCCTCCCAAGCCATTAGGAAAACATGTGCGAGCGGCTCAGCCCCTGCGGCCGAGGGAGCGCGGGCTGGGATGCCGCAGGGAACGGTCCCGGCCGTGCGTCCCCGCATCCCGCGGGAGCGGTGCGGGACCCGCGCCGTGCTCTGCCTGCCTTTCGTGTCCTCCTCGGCGGCGCGGGATGCGGAGCAGACCTGCTCATCGTCCTGTTTAACTCCTACCTGCAAATCCCATTTCTGACGCGCAGCCACTATCAAAGGGAGCGGACGACAAAGAGCTCAGAGTGCCGGCGTGTGTGGAGCGTGGGGACAGCTCGTGGCTGTCCGATGCTGCGAGGGGAAGTCTGAGCACTTTCTTTCCCCACCGATGCCATTCAATTACCGCCTGGCAAAGCAGCCGCCCTGCCGAGGGCCGCTACCTGCCCTTCCTCGCCCAGGTGGGCTGTCACCCACCTGCCCCGCTGGGAAACAGCTCCCAGCCGGGGCCACCTGCGCCGCCAGCCCCTGTCCTCCCGTCGGTGGCCGGGTCCCCTCTCCAGCTCCCCCTGGCACGGTTCCCCCCCGGTTACCCCCGACCCAGCCCCGCCGAGCCCGGCACTCACCCAAGTTGACGAAGCTCATGACCATGTCAGCTTCGGTGAGGAAGTTGCTGTCCTGCAGGCTGGCCAGAGGCGGCCCCTGGGTGCTGAAGATGGGCTTGTAGGGGTAAGAGAAGCCCTCGCCGTCCTCAGCGGCGGCCCCCGCCGCCCCCTCCTCTACGGACATGGCATTGTAAAGGTCCAGCATGAACATGGGGGCCGAGTTGTGCTTGCCGTGGAGGTGCGGCCGCGGGCGGTGCGGCAGGCCGAGGATGGAGAGGATCTCCCGCTGCATCTCGCGGCGCTCGGGGCCGCGCAGCCGCCGGTGGATGAAGCTGGAGTGCACCTCGTTGTCCACCGTGAAGTCGGCGAGCACGCAGCGCAGCCAGAGGGCGGGCGCGGCGGCGCCCAGCACCAGCAGCCAGGAGGCGGGCTGCCCGCGCCCCGCCACCGGCATCGCGGCGCGGCGGCGGCGGCTGCGGGGCGGCGCGGGGGGCGCGGGGCTGCCCCGCCGCGGGACGCGCCCCGCCACCGGCATGCGCGGGGGGCGCGCACGGACGGACCGACGGACGGACGGGCTCAGCCCCCGCGGAGGCGCCGCAGCCCGCTCATGGCCCGAGGCGGCGGCGGCGGGGGCTGATCAGCGGCACCGGCCCATGGACGGGGCGGCAGCGGCGGCGGCGGCCCGAGGCGCTTCCCCCGGCGGTGGCGGCGGTGGCGGGAGCGGAGCGCGGTGCCCGCGTCCCGCACGCCGCGGCGGAGCCGTGTGAGCGGCGCGCTCGGCGGGGAGCGGCGGGAGGGTGGCTCTGGTGGGAGGAGCAGGCGGATAAACCCAAGCGCTCTCGCTCGCCCGCCCGCCCGCTCCAAAGCGCTCGGGAGAGAAAATCCCGGGAACTGCCTCGAGGAGGGAGGACGTCTGCTCAGGTTGCTTTTCAGGATGTTTGTGGAGGCTGCGGGCTCGGCGAGAGGCTGAGCCGGTCCCCAGCGCCTAAATTGCCGTGAACGTCATTAAGGAGAAGACAGCCCAGGAGAGAGGGCGGATTATGTACAAGGAAGGGGCCCAAACTCCCACAGACTTTATAGATGCGACTACATCGGCTGTCTCACAAGCACGCGTACGCATTTCTTTTTCCTGCCTACTCTTTTCATCTTTTTTTAAAAAAAGTTCAGATTAGAAGAGCCTGCCCGTGACAAAACAAACTCCATTAAATAATTTAAAGCGTGATGATTATATATTCACCTACATAGACACGTACGTGTGTCTCTGTGCACAGAGCCCCGGGTCACTTTTTCCAGCTGGCAGTGGGGAGAGTTAATGGAGAAGCGTTAGAAATCCGAGGGGGGAGATATTCTCTAAGAATGGTAAAACCAGGAACATTTACTTGAAATGAAACTATCAACCTGTGCACATGGGTGATTTATGCCATTCCATTACCCTGCACCGTTGCCTTCCCATCCTTCTGCTCCTGGTACATGCCATTTTTGGGATATTGCCTTGAAATAGATTGCCATTTTCTCAAAGTCATGGCTTTTTTGACTCAGTGGATGGAACATCTACAGTAATGGAGCTCCAGTCCCAATTAGCCCAGGTAGATATCTGCTACAACAGTAAATAATAATAATAATAATAATAATAATAATAATAATAATATCATATTACAAATGTAAACTAATGCTTCCCAAATCTTACTTGGAAAGAAGGGGAAGCCAGGATGGTGTATTTGGGTCACCCAACTAAGCCTGAGATAACCTCAGAAATCATGCATATATACATTAAGTTTATCCTGACATTAAGATTAATTCCTTGGGCAAAGGAGAAAGAAGAGGGGTGGAGGATAAAGCAGGTCATTGGTTTTGGAGGTGTTTTATGATAGATTGTTCTGTTAATATTTTCAGACGAGCAACATCTGGTAGTATCCAGCACCAGATCCTGCAACTCTTCTGGAAAATAATATTCAGCTCTTTTTTAAGTTCTTTATGTTTCAAATCTTGGTGTGAACAGCAGGTAGCCAGTCAAAAAACTGCATGGGAGCGATGATGAATGATATAATGTGTTTGTATGCATGCATGTGCACCTCTTAATAACAGGGAAACTGAGGCATCACATAGAAATGACTCACTCATGGCACTATTGAAATAGAGGTGGAACCAGCCTTAATCCTTCAGCTCAGACCTAACACTTATTTAGGAATGGCTCAAGCTCGGGGAGGATGGAGGGGACAGAGAGGTTGTGGAGCTCCATCCACCTTAGGTAACAAGAAACATTTGCTGCACTCACTGGTGCTGCTCAAAAATCCCCCTGGATCTGTATTCCCAGTGCTCCCCATGGATACATCAGCACCCAGCAGCTGAATTCTGGCTGCCCAGCTAAGATCAAGCTCTCCAGCATCTTTTGTACTTCCTGAGGAGCAGCACTAACCTGCTCTTCACCGTGCAATTTGCCTAAATTTCTTCCTGGCCGAGGGTGTGGTTTCTAGATCAATTTAAGCTGATTTAAAGCCAGGCTCCCCCTGAGAAAGATCTTTGTTTTCTCATCCCACCCCAGCCTGGACCTTCAGCTGTGCGACCCCACCCCTCTGCAATGCTGGTACCAACACTTACACACAGGTCAGAAAGCTGATTCTGTTTTTAAAATATTTTTTTTAACCATTTGTGTATTTGCTTTTGCTGAAATCATTTTCTGCTGGATCAGCTTCTTGCTCTGACTCCCTGTTGTGGTGGAAGGAGGGAGGCCACAGGAATGCACAGCTGGGGGCAAGGAGAGGGTGTCTGGGTCAGGCTGTGCAGGAAGGGCAGGCAGAGGATTTGGGATCTCCCTGCTCTCCCTTTCAGCTGCAGACAACTTGATTTCTCTGCCTTTTTTGCTCCTTGTAGGCTGTTTTTCCAGGGCTGTGAGTGTTGGCCTTTCATCAAGCAGCAGTAGGACAAGGAGCCTTGCCTTTGGCATGGATATGAGATGGAAAAGTCTGCAAGGATGAGACAGTGGGCTGGAGAGCAGGTGTCTCTGCTGCCTAAATTACTGGTACTGGAATTGCTTGTGGCTCCCAGTTAAAAACTGACTAAATTTCAGGTCAGCGTTGTGCTCTGAAAGAAAGAAAAGTGTGGGAGGTTTCTCTGCTCACTCGTTAACACCTTAGGTAACTGCTCTTGGTGTTGTAGGTGTCACTGGAGAAAGAACAGAGAACAAAACTAAACCTTGAAACTCTTGATTTGACAAATTTCCTGAAAAAGTGATGTTTGAAACTATTTCCTTCTTGTTTTGTCTAAGTGGTTTGGGTTAGGCCACGTTCAGCTATATTCTGATTAAATGCAGGATAGGCTCTTGAAAGAGGGGCAATGTTGCAACTGTAACCTGTGCTTTTATAGGAACAGTTGGGAAAATTTTCTCTTTTATACAGTATTTTCTATGATCCTGCTGCACCTGTACTCCTTTTAATAAATGCATGATAGCTGGCAGTGGGGTACTTAAAACAGCGCAACAAAACCATGCCAGCAGCATGGGATGAGAAAGTGAGTTTGTTAAAGAATAACTTTTTGATGTGAAGTCCCCAGCTCTTGCCTTCATCCTGCTTTGGGACACAACAAAGGGCAGCATTTATTCTGCTGGGTACAATAAAGGATGATGCAGCTCCAACTGCAGTGCTTCAGCCTTCAGATCTGAGCTTGAATTTCAAATACCTTTCAAACAGAAAGGCAATCCAGTTTGTACCTTTCTTCATGGAAAATGTCTTTCTCTTCCCTCCTTTCCTGCCTGCTGTGTAAACCCTATCCTGCTTCCTGTAGGATCAGTTCCACACAGGTTGCTGAAATATTGGCACCTTCATGTCACTGTCTTTTTCCTTCTCCTTCCTGGATCAATTAAGAAACCAGTTTTTCCTCTTAGTCTTCTCTACTTCTTTTGTGTAGCCTCCTCTTCTTGAGAAGGAAAACTTAATGCTTGTGATGAAGTAATCCCTGTTTGTTGGCACTTGCTGCTTCAGATAATTTCTATAAAAACAGACTCCCAATGTTTCTGGGGTTCTGCACAAGCCACATTACCAACTGAGTAACTTTTTGATCTCTGTGAGCTTTGTGTGCATGCTCTTACCCAAGTTTAGTACCAACTACTGCCATTTTTTTTGTTTGTGTGGAAACAGAATATTTGGAAGTGTGTATTTAGGAGATAAATAAAGGGGCTGATTTAAAAACAAGAAATTCACAAAAATGTGCAGGTTTGTGCTTGGTGAATTTGTCATCCTCATGTACCCATGTGAGGCGTATGCCAGGGGCAGAATTTGGACATTTGCATTGTTTTACCAAACAGGCAGTAAAAAGTGTGGGTTCTGCTCAGAAACTCATTAAATGACTTTTCAAAAATTAGACACAAAGCATTTTGTCCTCTTTTCTGCTGATTCAGTTTCAAGTTCCTTGTCTTCCTACTTTGATGTCCTCTTTTTAACTTTAACCATGGTTCTTTTCCATTCTGTTTTGCATCTTCTCTCATTTGTCTTGAACAAAGTGCAACTCCTAAATTACAGCAAACTTTTTTCTCCTTCCAAATAGTCCCACTAAACTAGCATGTGTTTGGGGAATTTTGAACTGTTTGTCTATGCTCTTTGCATGAAAAACATTAGTACAGCAAAAATAATAGCATTATTATTTGTATAAGAATGGATAATTAGCTCACGTATTTTTTTACGCTGTATTGGATCATTCTTATCAAAAGATTCTAGTCATCATTCCAGAATTATTACTGAGAACATATTCACCAACATGGAGTTAATCACATTATGGATAAAGCCATTATATTAGCTCTAATCCAGGAATTTGAACAGATTTGGGTTGAGCTGTGCTCTGTTGGACAATACTGATCACGTTATAAAAATTAAGTGTTGATTCTCAATGCTGCTTATCAGAGGAGAGTCAGAAATGAAATCTATGTTTTGGGCTGTGAAAAAGTCATTATTATTTCTGAAGATGCCAGTGAGAGCTAAAATAGAATTTGGGGATTGATGAAATGGGGGTATGGCACTGAATTTAATGTTCATCAGCTGGGGAAAGTGGACAGAGTTCAGCCCTTCACAGTTCAGCACTTCATTTCCTAAAACTGGATCACCACAGGGATCCTTTTATTGCTATTTACTTCAGAGAACATTAGAACTGAGCTCATGTTACTGAAACTTTTGTAATGTTACATTTATTATACATTTATCTACAATTTGAATATCGGCATGGGCTGTATTTTCTATATATGTTTATATTCTGGTATGAGCAGGCATAAATACACCAGTGTACTTCAATCATCTCTTTAAACTTTATGTAACTAATCCATTTCTGCAGCACAGATATAGGCATGGGAGTATTATTTAATGTAGACTCCAATATTGCCAAAGAAGCTTGAAGAAAACTGAATTTAATTTTGTACTATTAAATTATTGTGTGCACACTTGATTTGGTTGACGCTTTTGGCCCAAGCCCAGGTATTTCCTTTGTTGGTAACGTTGTAATCTGAACGTCTGAGATCTCAGGCTTGTATTTGTGAAAAGCTAAGCTGGGCACGAGCTCGGACGTCACTGTTGGGAGCGGATTTGAGTTGTGCTGCAGCACCTTGGAAATGTGCCTCTGAAAATCTGCTTAGCTGTCACATTTTCTTACAATACATGGTGATCTTTGCTCCTACAGACATTCAGGATTCTTCTTGTTAACACAC
The DNA here is from genome assembly GCF_028769735.1 of Zonotrichia leucophrys gambelii. Taxonomy (NCBI): domain Eukaryota; kingdom Metazoa; phylum Chordata; class Aves; order Passeriformes; family Passerellidae; genus Zonotrichia; species Zonotrichia leucophrys. The sequence continues at coordinate 2,654,828 of NC_088189.1, forward strand.
ATTTATGTCTTTTTCAGTTTTCTGCTGTTTGCATTCACTAAAGGCAGGGATGTTTGCTATTTTTTGTACTGAACAAAAAGCATATAAAACATATTCATTTTTTTCAAAGGGAACAAAATAACTGATCCTGACCTGTGAATGCAATGGGATGAATTTGGATGGCTTTACTTTTCCTCTCCAGGCAGGTGCAGGGTAATACCTCAAAAGAACCATTATTTTGTGCCTTTATTCCAATGTGTACATAAATGCTTGCATAACCCTTGCACAGCTGCTGTACAAACTACTCATGCCACAAGTATTAGTAATCCTAACAGGGGAGGTTGCATGGAAAATTGGGGTGTGTATGCTAAACCATATGTACCATGCCCCTGAATCATAAAACTCGTGTTGCTGGAGCAGAGAGATCTTTGGAGACTGCTGGTTTTACAGGTCTGAAGGAAGCAGGATTATATACAACAGCTGCACCCCGCAGCTTCTCTCCTGTTGAGGCTTATCTTGTGCATTTCAATAGGCAGGAAACAGAATTTGGTCCAACATTATCTTATACGGTCTCAGCTCCTACTTTTTATTTATATTTCATTTCCATAGGAACAATTATTTTCACAGTTTATTTTGAATACACATTAGAGCCGCTCCAATTGGAAGTTTTGAGCTGCCAATTCCAAGCTGCATGGGGCTGCAGAGACACAATGTGCATTTTTTTGTTTCTGGTTCTGCCTCTAAAATAACTTTCTTTATATCTGCGGTGATTTATAGCAGCGTTTCTGAACCAGTTGAAGGAAGATGGAAGCTGGAGAGCCATTTGATTCTCCAAAGCCCTGGCCACAAAAATCCCCTCCCGAGCAGAGCAGGGCGCCAGGGCTCGGGGAGGAGGTTTGCCACATTACCAGTGCCTGCGTGAAGCAATCTCCCGGACCTTCAGCAGCACAAAATCATGAATCCGGAGGATTTTAGAATAATCTGAAGAGCCCGTTTCCTCTGCCGGTGTGTGTTGGTGCAGCGCTGTGTGAGCAGATGGAGGTGTCCGTGTTTGCCTCCATCCAGGGCTGGGTGTGGAGCGCTCGGTGTCACCGCTGTCCCCTTTGTGGAGGGGCTTTAGTGTAAGTGCAGGGCTGCAGGAGTTTATCTTCCCGAGACTGGCACTTCTAAGTTTTCAGTCAGAACAAATGCGCTTCCTAAATGGTGCTCAGCGTGCACTGAGTTGGCTTTGTCAAGTGCATCTTTTCAGCATTCATCCAAAGCCCTTTCTGCAGTTGTCTGAGCCCCATAGGCGAATATATACTGTTAGACTATTAAGATAATTTTTCAGTTAAGACATCGTCAAACTGCAAGCGGGACAATAGAAACAAAACCCCTTTTGTTCTGACTAAACTGTTCCTAATGACCCCCTCTATAAACAGTGGCACCAGCGGAGGTCTCAACAAGGCTCTTCATTGAGCCCCCTTTGAAAAGGACAAGCAGAGCAGAACATGGGGCAGAAACTCTGCGAGTTACTGCACTTTACTCCGCTCTGGTGGTCTGACCGCAAGAGAGAATCTGTTGTTTTTGTTGTTCGAGGCACCCAAAAAGCATAATTCAAAAGCATGGATTTCCACAGTTAGCATCCTATAAAGGGTACTAAATATTTGGATTGTCGGGAAAACAGCAGAAGGAAGCAGTTTGTGTGTTTGTTGTTTTGTTTATTTAAATCAAGGAGCTATAAAATAGACTATTTAGAGTTGCATATAAAAATTTAACTTATTTCCTTGGGATAAGTTGCTGTCTGTTAAGCTCGTGAAAATGTACAATCCAGAGAAGTTAAGATTTTTACATTCCAGACAGATCCTCACATTTGTTTTGGGAGTAAAAACCATCTTCGTGAATAGCATGTTTATCACGAGCAGGGGAAAGGTTTCAGTTGTTTAATGTGTACAGAAATTGAAATAATGAAGATAAACTGAAACCACACAGGACCAAACTCCTGTTCTTCCAGCTGAGTAACTGCAGGATACGTGCAGCACAGGCAGCGTCCTCACACAGATGAGGGCTGTGGTGATTTTGAATCACTTCCTGATTATTCCTGTCCCTATTTCCATGTCCTGAATACATGAGGAGAACAGCACAGGAGACCTTCCACTTCAACAAAAACCTGTTTACAGAGCATCTTACTGTCTGTAATTGGGAAATGATGACAAGTCAGACAGCAAACATCCCTAATGCGGACGGCTGGGGAATTTACACTGGCTACATTTGCAAGTGGAAATGCCAGTTTCTTTTGAAAGAAGTTGGGGGTTGTGTTTTCATATCAGATTTAATAAGGGTATTTCTAACTTAAAGCATAGGCTACTGCTTTATTTGGAAGCAGGGAGAAATTGAGGAGAACACCCATTAAGACAGAAAGTACACATTGAATAAAGCCTAAATCATGGAGAAAAGTAAGAATATTCAGAACATCTTAAAAGTTCCATGATGTGATGGGGGTCTGAGGACTCTCTGCCATCTTTGGGAGGAGTTCAGCAGTTCATAGCTCTAAGGTTTTGGGTTTTTTGTTAGGGATAGTGCCTTCACTCTTCCTTTGTAAAGTGTGGGATGGAAGGTTTTAGTGTGTCCTGGAAAAAGGAAGGATTTGGGTAAGTCCAGGATGAAGGTCCAGTGCCCTGTGACAGGATACCGAGAGAAAGAGAAATGTCAAAGAAATCTCTAAGAGATTTTCAGTAGAAACAAAAGAATCTTTGTGAAAGATACTGTTAGCAAGTCTAATGGAAGGAATGGGGACGAAAAAGCGAATTGAGAGGATTTGCAAGTTGTTTCTAAGCCTTGAGGCAAGGACAAAAAGCCGAGCATTGACTGTTTACTATATTTGGTAGGTATGGAAGAGCACTGTGGCCATCAAGGGAGCTCATAAACTGCAGAGCCCCATTGTCTGCTGGCTGCTGGTTGTGCTGGGGGTAGAGAAAATGCTCCTGTTAAAGGACAGCTCTGAGGAGCAGCAGCTGAGTTTGACCCTGCCTTTTGTGAAAATGCTGCTTTCTCAGCAGCACGGCCGAGATCCATGAGCACATAGCCGTGTTTCCATAAATCTGATTTTATTTTTCTTGTTTGTATGCGTGTAGGCATGATGCAGAGTGTGGTAGCTCTAGTTTTCAGGATTAAACATGATTATTCTAATGTGATAGCATGAAAGTGCAGTATTCATTTTGTCACATCTTTTCTCAAAAATACTCATTTGAAAACAGTTTTTATTGAAAATTTCTGGGAACAAGATATTAACTGTATCTGACTAAAGTTTGCTGCCTCAGAGAAGTAGAAGTAGATAGACAAAAGAAAAAAACATATTCTTTTAATCTATCTAAATAAGTTTATGGGAATTAATTGATCAATCAGGAAAAAATTTAAATGGATTTTTAACACTTTAATGCCATGTAAAACAGATTTTATTTAGCATTTGATTAGCCACTCACATGCTTAGGGATCACATTAGAGATGGGATAACTTTTAATAATAAAAAACAAACGTGTCAAAATGATAATTTTGTCCAGTTTTCATATGGGTACATGAAGTTAAAGTAACAACATGAACTTTATATTAACTTTGACTGTTGTAAAATTGCTTTCTCTTGAAAGTGATGGATCTGGTTATACATGCATCTCCTGAGCCAAAGTATTCTTCTTACTCTCTTCCAAAAAATGTTGTGATTCACTTAGTTTTTAATAATGGTAATAGTTTTTTTATCCCAGTGCAAATAAAAGCTTATTGCAAGCTTTCAACCTATACCAACAGCAGCAGGACACAGGTATATCTGTATAAAGCAGTGATCTTTAATGTTTTCTAATTTGCAGACTTTGGTGGCAGCCAATTCTTTATGTCATGCCAAAGCAATGTGTCTTATTTACCTTTTTGGATCCCTGTAAAAGCAGATTATGGGCCCCAAAGGCCTGTGAAGTAGTTTAAAAATCAGTGATATAGGACAATACAGAATGCACAAATCAAATTAATTTTCCCCATGCAAGAGCTAAGTATCTCTCACTCTTCTAAAGGCCAGCAAGTTGGACCAAGTTAGAAGAGAAGAAATGAATTGAAGAGTTAAGGGTGGTGCACTGAGAATTAGAGTTGACCAGAAACAGAAAAAAAAAAAAATCTAGCGTATAAAAAAATTAATGGTTTTGACATTTGTTTTAGATTTGTCACAGAATGATTTAAAAAACAAAACATGAATAGAAAGAATGAGACATCCCAGAATAGCCAACATCCAGTGGCTAGGGTATTTACTTGGGCCCTGTCCAAGGAGTGCTTTATGGGATTTGGAGCAGACATTTGACATAATGTTTTCAACATTATTTTTGTCAGCCTGAAATCTGGGCTCTGTAGTGGGTTGAAAAAGAGCTTGCTTGGAGTCCTGTGCTTGGTAGGTGAGACTTAGTCACCAGCTGTTTCATCAGCTTCTCTTCAGCCTGGGGAATTTTATTTATTCATTTTATTTATTTATTTTTAAAATATAAAATAAAATAGCTCTATGGAGAACAGACAGTTATTCTGTTGTGTTTGGTAGGGTGCTAGCATATATTTGGGTATACTTCTGGCTTTGGGAGTCTTATAAATCACCCTTCACCTTTCTACTCCATTCTCATTCAGAACAGATTTTTCTTATGGAAATATCTGAACCTGCCTAACTGTATTTCCATGAAAATCAGCAAAAATGTAATTTTTTTTCAAGTTAGCATTTTCTGATAGAAAAAAGCACTTGGTCTAAAAATTTTCAACCAGATTTTCTGAGGTCTTTGTGTTTGACAAATGTGAGGTGTTTCTCTTCAGTATTTTTGTGGGTTGGAGAGATCATAAGTGAAAAAATCTAGTGGGTAAATTTGTGGAAACTTTGTAAAGAATATCCAGAGCAAAATACAAGAAGATGTTGGTGGCTGTCTCTCAGCTCTTACTGAAATGAGGTTAAATTCATTATGTGGGGGGGGAAAAGTCAGAAAATGCATCGAAAGGTGGAAGTTTCAACCCTTCTCCTTTGCTTTGCAAACACAGATCTCTCAATCCAGTCCTTTCATCCTTGTTCCCACTCTGAATCTCATCAAGCCACTGGACACACGTGTTCAGCTTCTCTTTCTGGTTTAGCCTGTGCTCCTGGCAGGCTCCCGCTGGTTTGTGTTCCTTCCTTCTGTCTGACACCCAGGCCTGATCCTCCCACAAAGGCTCTTCCCCAGTCCTGGGCACCCTTGGGCATTCTCCACTAAGAACTGAGACTTGCAAGTGTCCCAGGGGATCTGAAGGAGTTTGCAGAGGTGGGGAGCAAGTGTTTCACCAGACACAGCTCCCCACCTCAGCACCCTCCGTTCATTAATCAGCAGAGCTCATCTGAAAGGTGTTTACCTCGTTTGAGGCTGGTTTTTGGATTCCTGGGTTAATGGCCCTGCTTGGAAACAGTTATCCCATTTCTGTAGATGGGGTTGGTGCAGGGCATGTTGTGATAAAACTTGGTCACAGATCATGAATGCAGTCAGAGCCATTTTTCCTAGAGGAATCAATATTTGGCACCAGACATTAAATGTTGCTTGCCCAACTCCCCAGGCAGTTAGAAGATATTGAACAGTGCTGGGGGGAGCTGTGTTTGATGTCACATTGTCCCTCAGCTCCATTCCTTTGTCCAGACTCAGTATCTGCAGTGTTTCACTTTTAACTGAAGCATCTAGAAGTGACAATTCGTGCCATGCAGGGACAACAAATCTATCTCAGTCATCTCCAGCCCAGGATTTGGTGTAGCCGTGCTAATTTGCTGACTGAGAAATAAACCAGGGTAATTATCTACTGAGAGGCAGAATTTATTAGGTCTGATGCAAGTGTCTTGTTGTGCTCCTAGAACCTGGTCCAGCTTGTTTTTGAGACCATGCAGGTAGTCTGGACAGGTGCTGCACACTCTATAAACAAGATTCTACTGACTTCTGGTCAGTGCAGATCCTATCACACCTCTCAGTCTGGTTCCCTAGGGAAATCACTTACACAATCTAATTATTTGTCTGACCCAGTTTCCAGGATGCTGACACATTTGTCACAGGTTATGCAGATGATTTGGAGACACTTACCAGTTGTCCTTACCAGTTTTGCAAGAATTAGCATCTAAGGAGAGGAAGGAATCCTTATTAATTCTCCCACTGAGGGAGAAGGGAGAGTTCAGCAATTGTTCATTGTGTTTGACAGCAGCGAGGCTCTCGACTGATTTGCACATTGCTCTGATATTCCTTGGTGAAAACACTGCTTCATTCAGCTGCCAAATCAAAAACAAAAGTCAAGGAATGGCTGAGAGAAGATGCCAAGGCATGCTAGCTAGGGTATTCCCCAGGGAATAAGGGAGCCTGCATATGTTCTTGCAGGGAGGATGAGGGATGAAGGGGGCTGGAGGGATTGGAGTGGGATATGGTGGAGGACACCTGGGGTTATTCCAAGAGGGAGATGTAAGAACTGCAACATAAATCCATGAATAGCCAAGCTTCATTAGCTCCACTTTCAGGGAATAATTTGTTAGGAAAATACTGAAGACTTTATTTTGCTGTTTTGGATGCATTTACACGCTGATTTAACCCTCCTACAATTCCTGTAGCAGTCAGGGCTGGTACACCACCTTGCTGTTACACAGCAGGCATCTGCTGTTATTTGACCTGAAAAGATCATTATAGGAGCTTTATTTGCTGTGCATTTAATAAAGCTGTAGCTGTTGTGACTATAACTCATGGCTCCCGTGTCATTCCGCAGTGGTGCAACCAGCGATTCAGCATTCCAGGCCCATCAGTTCAAAGGGAAGTGTGAGGGACGCCAATGTATGCCAGAGCATTGGGACTTTTATTGCTCCTCTCCTCTGTTAGGAAGATACATTCTCGAGGAATTGAGAAGTACAAAGCGTCCTCAGACCTTGTAGTGCAAAATGTAAAAAGTGATGTTATCTGCAGAAAGTGGACTTTAGATTCTATCAGCGCACATTTAGCATAAAGCATTTCCTATGGTAATGCCTCTCACTTTCCCAGACTTTTAAAGGCTCCGAGTGGCACACAGGCTGCAGACCTCTTTGTAATGTTAATGAATCATCTTAATGGACTGTTTTAGCAGAAACATTCATCACCTTTTGTCCCACAATGATTTTTTTTTTGTTATACTTAAATGGTTAAGTAGGCAATAAATGCCTATCAGACCAACCACTATGCTCTAGTAATCCACCTCACTATAAATCACCAGTGGATTATTATTGTCCTGTTTAATTAACACTCTTAAGGGATTCTATCATTGGATAGACTTTCACCTTGCACTAAGAAGGCATTAACATTTGAAATAAGACGTGTGTTTATGTGAAAAGCATTAATCAGCATGACCTGGAACTGGTAGTGGTGGATTGGATGAAATATGTGCCTGTGTCCATGGGTGAGGGTTCCTTACATCAGTTTTCAATGGAAGCTATGGAATACTTACCTAAGTCGCAGCAAATGATAGTTCCAGAGTAATCTTTATTCAAGTCTAAAAGACATTTGGTTATATTTGGTTGAAAGCAGTAAGTTTAACAATTTTTATTCTGATAGTTAGGAAGGCAATGGTTTTGTGAGTGTAATGGGCTTGTCTGTGGTTCAATTCAGCTTTTAGAGGACTGGATCAAACCCTTTTCTTTTTCTGCAACAAAAGGTGAGAGGGGAATCCTGATCCTGTTGCTCCTGTGTGAACTCTTTTCAGGCTTCCCAGCCACAAAGAGTAAGCCAAGCAGCCAGAGTTCCTGGGAAGGGCAGGCATGTCTGGAGGCTTGGATGCTCTTTGCAGAACAATCCCAGCAGCTCTTTTGCAAACAAAATTCCCACACTGACACACGAACTCGACACAGGATCACTCTCAATATACAAACATTTTTGTACCTAGTACAGCTCCATGGTGGTTTTCTCCTCTGGCAGCATATAAAGGTGGCAGCTTGGTTTTTTCCCCCCTCATATAATACAATTTAATGCATTTACAAGTAATTTCCTCATCTTTTATCAGGAGAGGAAGACATTTGAAAAAGGCTCTTGTTAAGGCAGTGTTTCCCATCCATGAAATCTTATCCTGCTCTCTTTGATTTTGTTACACTGGTAATACCAGTAGTGCATTTACCAACTGCTCCTTCTTTGAATTCCAGCAGTAACAGCAGCCTTGTGAGATAACCCACTGCTGAATTTCATTGTACAGACAGAGAACTGACATGTGCAGGGATTTTCTGAGGTCTTTGAAAGTCAAAACTAGTAGCAGAGCTCAAGAGATCCTGGTTCTTGTCTGCACACAGATCTGGTATGCACATCCCATTCCTCCTGGCATTTTCATTCAATTATTTCCCAGTATGGACTCCTGCAAATTAAAGAACAAATAAAACTGCTAAGTGGAACACAAACACACTAAATCTTTTTAATTAAGAGATTGAATCTCTTAGTATAAATTCATTTCCTGAAACAAAACTCCAATTATGTAAGATTAATTCTTTCCTCTGAGATTGCAGGGATTTATTGACTAACAAAATCTTCTGTTGCGTAAATGGAAATGTGCTTTTTAATGCTGCCTGCTGCTCAGAGGCAAAACCATAGCATTAGCCTTTTCATTTGGCATTTTTGTTTTAGTTGCATGCTAATCTGCCAGGTTTCTTTCTATTTGTAACAGGAAAGGGGTGAAATGGTTTGCATCTGAACATGTGGTAAATAACACAAAACACTAAAGGAGTTTAAACAAGATGAGAAATTAAACGAAGCTCCTAAAAAGCCCGTTGTGATGGCAGGAGGAATTGTAATGACAGAAATAAGAATATCATGTGTGCAGGGCACTGTTGTGAGGAGGTGTGTGTGTGTGCCATCGATCACACAATAGTTTTTTCAAATCATTTAACACAGATGCACAAAATCCACAGAGTTTCAAGTGCAGGCACGTCCTGAGAAGAATCTCCTTCATTCCCTCCAGTCACACCCAGCTCATTAAATCCATCACTGCCTCGCAGTAAGCCCCAGGGTTCAATCTTTTCTAGAGCACTGTTACTATCCAACCTTTTAGCTCATAGAGTGGGCAGCCAAGATTTCATGTCTATGCATATGGTAGGACTCATAGCCAATATTTCCTACAGTTTCCTCCTCTCCATATATATGGATATATATAATAGTTTGGTTATGTTTTGGGGGTTTTTTGAGCAGTTTTTGGGGGGCTGTTTATTGTTGAGGTTTTTTGGGGGTCTTTTTGGATAGGTAAAACTTCATTGTTGCTTTCAGATTACTTTCTTACATCCTGTTCCAATAACCTGTATGAGGGTGGCAAGTTAAAAGGTAATAAAATCAGGAATCTGTGCTCCATGTAAGTAGCTGGCCATGAGAAACTGCAGCAGGGATAGATATTGAATGACTTCAATAGTCCAGCCAGCTTTTATCAGAACAGGTCATCAACCTGTGGGCTGCCTAAACCTGTTCCACTGCTTCCCCATTGATTAAATATCTGAAAGCATTTACACCTATATCAAATTCTCCATAATCTATTTTATCTTAATGACACCCAAGTTCTTTGTCAGGGGCAAAAATGTTCCCTCCAGTGGTGAAAGAGGATGGTGTATCTCCTTAGGGTACTTCAGTACATTGAATTTCCTTGAAGTCAAACGATGATCTCAGGTTCTCATGGGATGAAATATTAGCAGGACTGCAGGGATATAAAGGAGGTAAAACCTTCCTGTGTACACCCAGATGTTAAGGAATTGAAGACTGGATTTTTTTCATTTGAATGCAGACCTGACAAATACAGAGGAAAGGAAAGAATAGAGAGAATATCTAGATTCCAACCAAGTACTGATGGCTAAAATTCCTTCTGAATCTCAATATCTGTATCATCAAAACAAGACAAAGGGTTTTGCCTGAAGTTGTCACCCGTTCCTGTCATTTGGGGATTTCAACTCTCCTTCCTCTGTGTTTGGGCCCAGCCTATTTTCCTGCTCTCCCTCTCTGCCCCAGACAGAGATGCAAACATCCTGGGCACTGCATTCCCTTCATTTTGCTTCAGGCTCCTAGGTGGTTCTGTCTTTTATCCCATTTTCACCCTCTTTTATTTATTTTTTCTCTTTTTTTCTTTTCTTCCTTCCATAGTCCATGACAATAGGAATCAGGGGAAGCAGTGTGGAAATACATTAAAATTTGGAAAAAAACCACCAAAATCTCAACCTGGTGGCATGGCAAAGGTGGAAAAAGGCTGATTACTCACTGTCTTGTTCATGAGTAAGGAGCATCATAAATAATTAGGAGATAGCTGGTTCAGGAACACACACCTTTGAGAATGAGTAGTTAACCTGTGGAACTCCCTGTCACAGGATGCGTTATGTTAAAAAATGTGCATGAAATCCATTAAAGAAACTGATGAATACAAAGACACCAGGAGAATTCCTTGAATACAAATTCTCACCAGTTATTCCAGAAGTCTTTGAGTCATAAACATGTTGGGAAAACATCACTAAACATTGGTTTTGTGCTCTTCTCATGATGTCCAGTATTTCTTGCTGTCAGAAGGAGAATATTAGTCTAGGTGGACTTTGGATTAACAAGTATAATAGGTCTTATGCTTTTTATTAAGAATAGAGGGCAGGATGCAATTTGTCCCTTAGTTGTCAAACAGGACTACAAAGTGTTGTGGTGTTTGTTCTCCTCTTACTTTTTCATCCCTTAATCCAATCCAGTGAAGTGTGGTAGATGGTTCTTATATTTTGTTGCCAACTGTTTTAAGAAGTTCATACAAAAGCTTCTCTCATCAAGAAAATTTATGTGTGGGCACATGAATCCTTGCAGCAGTATGTTGAAGCACAGAGACACTGTTAAATCAGATCCAAACTGATGGACTCAGTACAACAGGGGTAAAGTCTCAGGAGTGGGTTTAAAAAAAGAAAAGTTTCAAACACTAAACAATATAATAAAGCATAAATCTGTATTTCTATATCTCCAGACATTATCATTACAAATTTTCTGTGGAGAAAGCCTTAGTTTGCCTATAGGCAAATCCATGTCTTGAGTTTTAACACTGTAGAGATAATTATGTCACCATGTTGTAAACATTCTGTGTTTCTTGAATAGAGAGTCTGCATTGAAAATATTAACCACTGCTCTGTGGAAACTGAAAAGTTGCAAAGGAAAGGAAACCAATTTTCTCAGTGGGTACTGAGCAGCTGAATGCTTGGAAATGTGTTTGGGAAGCACTAAAATGGCTATAAGCCATGTGAAAAGTGCTAGTGGATTTAAAATCCTGAGGGAAAGGTGAAAACTTGCTGGTGTCACAAAGTGCCTTAAATGGAATATCTGTAGTTTGAGTGATCAACATTAACCCCTTTACTCTCACACACATGTGGTAAACCAATGCTTAGATAAATATCACATCTGATGTAACAAATACCTGAAAGTGCAGGTAATAAATACAAGAAAAAACCTGTCTTGATTATTCAAGTAACTGCTTCTAGTTAATTAGCATGCTCATGGGTTTTGGGCCAATGGAGTTTTGCAGTTTCCTTTCAATTGAGTTTTTTTCAACTTTTCTTTTTAATCCCATTGGATATGGTGATGCAATAGAGCCCAAACAATTGAATGAATTCATTGTGAAGAACTAATTTTTGATTCAGAGATTATAGTCAATATCGCATTGCAAATTAAACACTATTGGGGTTTGCTTGTAGAAAAGAATTCATTCCTCAACAAAAGATGGCATTCTGTCAACTACTAATTGCATACAAAGAATTTTAAACAAAACCAGGTAATACATGTATGTAAGATGCCTGTAAGATTCAATGTGTATAATACTGTAATTTGTGTAATATAAAAGGTAGGCGATATCTAAAACAATGAGAAACCAGAGGATGGCAATTTTTGTTTTCTATTTTTTTTCAGCCGTACTCATACTTGGGTGTTGTTTTTGTAGTTTGTGAGGGTGTTTTGTTTTTGCTTTTCAAAGAATGCCTGAAAAATGAGTAACATTTTTTCCTAATTTTCAACTGAACCTCCCACGCTGTGATTTATGGCCACTGCTCCCTGACCTGTGTTATGACACTACCTACCCTGAGCTTGGCTGTCATCTCTGTAAGTGCTGTGCAGGCAGAGAGCAGTCCCTGGTCTCTGTTTGGCCAGGACAAGCAAGCCCAGCACCTTCAGTCCCTCCATTTCACCCCACTCCCTGGGATCTGGAGCATCCCAGCACCTTCCACTGAACCTCCTGTCGATTCTCCACACTACTCTAGGATTGGGGAGCCAAAACTGGGCACAGCATAACCAGCCCCATCTATCTGAGTTTGCCCAGCCTCACTGCCAGGTCCCTGCTCTGCTCTATCTCTGCCTCTTTCTTTGCCAGTTTTTACACAGAGGTATCTGAGAGCTGCTCATGCCTGCTCAAATCAGTGTAAAAGAGGGTTTGAGGACTTCAGCCTTTTTCTCATTGTAATCTTTAGGTCACCATCCCAGCTATTGGCAGAGCCATATTTTTCTGTTGTGCTTGGCTTTGGAGACACTGGCTTCTGTGCAGGACACAGCAGAGGCAGAAACTCCATCCCTCTATTACCACATAGATAGAGGCATGGCTAGAAAAAAGGAGAGTATGACAGGTTTTTCCATGGATGAATAACTTCTGTGCCCTGGGGACTGTAAATAGCTGGTATAAATCAATGCAAATTGGCTATTACTAATCTTGCCAGTAATGAAGTGAGAATGAATGGAGTACAAAGATGAACTTTACATATCGTTAGCACCAATCTGCCTGGCTGCATTTATGGGCAAGGCTCTACCTAGGAGGTCAGTTGGCAAAACTTACAGGTTTTTCTTTTGGAAATTATGCATTTGTGCTGCACAGAAAAGTCTCTCCAACATCAAGTCCATTTGGGCATTTTACAGTTATGAAAACTTGAAAACAATTGTTTCATAATTTCTCAAGCACTCAGCAGCAAGTACTTTTATTACAGTGCTTTAGCATCACAGTATATAATTTAATATGTTTATTACAAGAGTGTCATATAAAACACTGAAGTGTATAATTTCAGAGTAAAAGTTCACTTTCAGTTTAGCTCTCAAACAGAAAACAGAATATCTGCAACACAGGAAAAGAATCAAGACTGTTGTTGTTACCCCACAACAGCAGAAAATTAACGTGAATGAGAATAATGGATATTCTGTAAGAACATTTCTCATAAAGCAGGCACTAACTATAGAGATTATGAAAAGAGAAGTTTTCCACTAGGATTGCAAATCAGTTTGAATCTCCACAAATATTGATGAAGATTTTGAAGTATTGACCATCACAAAACAGCGGAAATATGTAGAAAATCAATGTATTTAAAACTTAAAGGAATGGTTCTCTCCTGCTTGAATCTTTCAGAGGGAAGAGCCAATATAGTGTAAGAGCAGCTGTTCAGCAACACCTATTATTTGCTTACATTTCATGACTAACATGAGGCACCCCATCGTTAAAATGAGAGTTAGGAATTGGCTCTCCTGATTTACTTCCCAGCATTCCATAATTTTGCTGAGGATATGATCTCATCCAGCTCTCCACACCACCTAAGAATCTGTACTGGTTGATGAGCATGTTAATTTTCCTTCTGAAGAAGTATCAAACTCCACTAAAGAGCTGAAAGATAGCCTTCAGTTTAATTTATTAAAAAAGCTTTAGATATTCTTTTCTTAGGACTAATGGATGGTTGAAGGTATCCTCTGCAATGTAATTTCTATATTTTTATTTCTTCTTGACATGCTAGGATCCCAATCTTGCATTTCTGGCACTCAAAACTCCTCATGAGTGGATCCTAACATGGAAGCATTCCAGTAGAATGCATGAGAGACCCTGTAACATTACAAAGTAGAGGACACGGAGGAAAATGTTGAAATAATAAATTAACAGTACATCAGATTTTTAGAAAGCAACTCTGTTAACAAGTGCTAAACCCACTTGTCATGCAAGGCACAAACAGGAATTCCCAACCTAGCAAAAGTACTGCTGGCAGCAAATGGCTATTTCTTGTTCATTTATTGTTTATTAAAATGAATGTATAACACCAAAAAAGCCTGAATTTTACAGAAGCACAGAACTGTTGTATATTTCTTTCTAACAACTTGTATTATGTTACCACAAGGATGGTGACTGAGATATGAAATCCAGCAGAGACTACAGAAAATAATTTTGTTAATATTTTTGCACTGACTTCATTAGAAGTGAGGGGGGTTTTAATGATTTAGTTAAACTGATGCAACATCCTGTAATGGACATAACCTTGCAGATGTAGAGATGTTCTTAGTATGTAAGTAATCATAGTAAATTATAATAATATAGCTTATATTAGGAAATTAAATGAAGCATCTTAATCAATTGCATAATGATCTTATTCAAAATTCCTTTTCTACTTTCCCATTTTGCCATGTGTTATATATCAGACAAAAAGTACTTTTCTGTAAAAAATAAACCAAGCTTACTACAGCTATGCATGGACACTGTGCATTTCTCTATGTGGGAAAACTGACCAAAATAGTTATTTCTGAATAAGCTATCCATAACAGCTCCCTGTGTGGATATTCTAGTCTGGAAAAGTCATGGGTCAAATAAGTCATTGTAGAACAGCTGATCCTGCAATAGCGATTCCAGTCTGCTTCCCAGTGTAGAAAAGTCCTTAGTCAACAGCTCCAAACTCCTCTTTCTGCCAGAAGATTTTTCTCTTTAGAGAATAATATAAATCTGTTCTATTCAATTCTTTAAGGCCCAAATTCTGCACTGAGCTCCCTTTGGGAACCATATGTGAGATCAGTCAGGGAGAACTTTATATTATAGGAGTTTGTATTTATTTGCACAGACTCCACGGTTTTATTACACATTTCATTAACACCTTCCCGTGGCTGTGAGCTGTACACACCTTTGGCTGTGGGACATCTGGGTGATTCTTCTGTTCCAGAGCCTCCTAGATCCCTAAAGCAGCAGGCAGAAAGTTGCCACCAAACCAAACCCAAGGTGTTTGGTGTCCAGCAGCAGCTGGACAAGGCAAAACAGGGCAAAATGTCACCCCTTCCTCCATGCCCAGGTACAGGGATGGGTCACAGCAGTGACATCCAGCTGATACTTTTGAGTTTGCTCTGAGAACTGAGAAAAGAGTGGTCTGTGCAGAAAGACCTGAAAAATGCTTGAATGGGTTAAAATTGTATCCTGAAAAAGCAGCACAAAGTTTTCACTGAAGGCTGACCAGCAATGTCACTGCAGCCGGAACTGCTTGTACAACAGCTCAGTAAGACAAACTTCAGACAGAATTTATATTTATATTTAGATTTGAATCATGGCTTTTCTCTTCTCCAGTAGGGAAAAAAAAAGAAAAAAAAAGAAAAGAAAAACTAAGATAAGAAATCTATGCTGTTTTTTTATTTTGTATACTTTACACTGAGTCTTAAGACCCTCAAAAGCAAAGGTTGCCATTTATCCAAAATTACATCACAGTGCCCCTGGCATTTCTGTGGTGTGGACCAATTAAGATTAGTAGCTCAATTAAAATCGCCAAATGCCTTTTAAAGAATGACATAAGGTTGATTTTAATCTAGACTCCCAAAAATGAAGCAGAATGTTAATCAGCTGCCCCACCCAGCATTTATATGGCCCAGAGTACTCAGTGTCAGAACTCCTACATCATCCTCTGACTTCATTCTCCCCAGGGTTTATTAAATAGTTAATAACAACTGTCTGAAGTCCACCCCAAGTTTACCTGTTGGCAGAAATTTGGGGTCATGACACCACTAGTGTAGCATTCCCATAAATGCAGCAGATTTGGGTTCAAACAATTTTAATGTACAGCAGGTGGCATTTTTGTATTTAAAGAGTAAAACCACACCTGAGTGTTCATGCTTTCTAGGATTTTGCCAACAAAAGGCAAACAGAAAATAAGACAGTTTACTTTATGAAAGCCAGAAGAAATGGTGCAGCTGTTTTCAGGATTGCTATTTTCAAGCTGTCATATGAGCATGGAATTGAAGCCATTCCTGCTTTCCAGTTGTATTTTAGTACAAATATCTTTCATTTGTTTGTTTCAAAATATTTTCCCTTCAACATATTTTTTTAATCAGAATTTTTCCTAATAGGCTGGAGGAGTGTCCAATCTTAGTGTGAGACCAGTTCAGGAGAGAGGGAGGAACAGTGACTAAGTTAGTACTGGGCAAGCTCAAACTCCCCAGCATGTAAGAATTATGTGTTCAAATGTTCAGTCACACAGAGCTGCCTGTTTGTAGCTCAACTACTATGAGTGCACATGGAATTTTTGCTAAAATATCGAAAAGTAATCTTTTATTTAATCTACTTTGTGTTTCTTTGTCTCAAATACCTATTTTGCCCTTCCACCAAAAATACTTTACTATCCCTAAAAATATTAGAAGATGTGGATATCAGAATTGACAGAGGTTAGATGAAAGGTAATTTTCCTTTTAAGAATTGTCTGTAGAGTTTCAGTAACCAAATCCCACTTCCTCTTACAGTGACTTGACTCACCACAGAATAAATATTTTTCAGGTGTTTCTCACTCTGGAGCCAGGTGTCTCTGCACACATACATTATTTTTGGGTTCTTTTTAACCACCAATGTTATTTAGAAGGAGATATCCCATTTGAAGCTGTGAGCTGTTAGCAGTGAATGACATTTCATCTGCTATTTCTCTGGGCTTTACTCATTAGAAATAGATCAGTAAAAATTGGCAGGTGATGGATGTTGCTCCTGTTTCATCACAGTGTTAAATTTAACAGTTTCTGAGTGGTAACACTTTCTCTGGCACCTGTGGTGCCATCTACTGCACAGCTTGGTAGAGGCAGGACGAGAACTGCATCCCTCCACTGCTGCCTTCACTTTCTCCTTCCCATCTTAACATTTAAAACTGGTCCCTCATCTGCTTTCCTAGTAATTTTCCTTCTTATGCACATATATAAATGTATATAAATACATATTAGAGTATATATTTATGCACATTTATCTATGAATGTATAGATGTGTATTTCTATAATTTTTAAACATATGCAGTCGATATTTGGAATTTAATTTTGGTGGGTTTTTGAAAAGAAGATTTTTAAAAGAGAAAATAAATAAAGAGGACTCTAGAAAAATAATCTGCTTGTCCACTTCTTGATTGTAATTCATTTACTTATCATATTCTGGATACAAATATATCTGGTTAAAAGATATTTATATTTACATATATGTGTGCAGTATTATGTTGGAAGCATTGAAAATTTTGTTATTGTTACTTTTTTTGTTGACTCAGATTTAAACACTAAGTATAACTAGTTGGGGTTTTTTATGATTGCTCTTTGATGCTGTGAAGAAGAAGTAAGTAGTTGAATTGACTTCTCATAAATTGGTGTATTTAGTTTTGTTTGCAGTCTGTTGCTGGGGGCATGGTATAATTTTGGCAGTTCTATATAAAAAAAAAATCTGTTGATTTTGATGTAGAGTTGTTGGAAAGAGCTACAGAGATTTTACATAAATATTTCCGGAATGATCTCAAGATACCTAAAGGCCAAAGACTTAAGATGAAAGCCCTGAAAATTTCAGTTTATTATTTCCCTTTTCTTTGGCTTCCCTCTGTTAATTGAAGCACCTTGTGCTCATATCATCATAGCCTGAGGTTTTCCTTGAATAAATCAATGCATGAATTTTTTAATTACCTACCCAGGCTGGACTTGGATTGCTCACTCATACGAGCACCAAAGAAGAAAGGTTCAGTGGCAGTAGCTAATGGAGCAGCAACTTAAAAACTACATCATCTAACTTGCTAACAAGTCCAAGCACCACCACGTTTGAAATGCTGTTGGCTGTGAGCTGGATTGAGCACAGCTTCCAATAGTGCTGACTGCTGAGCACTAAACATGATGTTATCAACAGCGAGCTTTGAAAATTTTTCCCTAGAAAGGACAAGCCTTGTGATATTTATCTCCTAAGTAACTTCTAACACTCTCAGAGAGACGTCTAATGAGGAATCAATTATGATGACATAGTTATGAGTTGAAAATACAACTTGGCACATGATAACTGCAAAGGTGAGAGCAGTTAAAGTTTGTGTTATTTGGGGTTTTTTGCCACGGAGCTGATGGAGCAGGAGCCCTGATCTCTGCACACAAAAGCACTGCAGAACCAGGGAGTGCCAAGGACTATCAGGGGCTGCTCCCCTGGCCCTCACCAGGATTCCCAGGAGTGCTGCATTTTCTCTTTGCAATCACCAATTTAAACATTCTGAAGTGACAGGCAGGATTTTTTGTAGGAAAAGCTGAACATCTAAAGGCGAAATGCACCAAAATACTCATAATATTTGGGGTTTCTTCCCAAATTCACCATCTATGGCTGCTGTCACCCATCGTGCAGCGCTGCCCTCTGGCTGGAGACACCACGTGAATAACAACAATCCCAGTTCGGCCATAACCCTTACAAAATTTAGCATTCTTTTCTTAAATTTCAGCTTCTCTGGAAGCCAGTGATTCACGACTCTTAGAATTGGGATTTATTGTTTGTTCAGAACACAAGACTTTAACAGCGCATTGAGAAAGATTTGACAACATATCGCAAGACTGTCGTAAACCTTCGGAATGCTGAAGGCAAACGATAAAAAGTAGCACTAAATCTTTAATTCAGCTTCAGTAGAAGTTTGAATTCCACTTTGGGGAAGGACGTGGATTTTTCAACAGCTCGAGCTGCACTGGAGTTCCATCTCCCTCAGTTTCCCGCCAGCCAGGAAGAGACATTTGAGATTACGGGAAGAGGAAAATGGCTGGATGAGGAAGGTACTGATCAAGATCAGCTGTTTGGCCACTTCCAAGCCAGCCTGGTTGGGTTTATTCCAGAAATTGGGATGCTGTGGAGTTTGTGGTCAGACATGAGCTCCATGGCCAGGCCTGAGGGCCAGCGTCCAGCAGCGGCCATGGCCTGCAGGGTGGGCGGGGCCAGCACCTGTCAGTCAGAAAAGGGCGGGAAAAGCCCTCAGGTGTCCAAAGCAGCCAGAGCGGCCCTTGGGCAGCCAGGAGAGCAGGGAAAAGGCCTTGGCAGGTCAGGAAGGGTGGGAAAAATCATTGGAAGGTTAAGGAGAGTAGGAAAATCTCTCAGTTGGTCATTCAGGATGGGAAAATCTCTTGGTTGGTCATTCAGGATGGGAAAATCTCTCCGTTGGTCAGTCAGGATCGGAAAAGCCCTCAGCTGGTCAGGAAGGGCGGGAAAAGCCTCAGCTGGTCAGCAAGGCCAGAAACGACCCTTGGTCATTCTGGAATGGCAGGAAAAGTCCTTGGTCAATTGAGAAGAGTGGGAGAATCCCTTGGTTGGTCAGGAAGAGCAGGAAAAGAGCTTGCTTGGTGTGGAAGGGTGGAAGAAGGTCCAAGTTGGCCAGGATGGTCAGGAAAAGCACTCAGTCAAACATGGCGGGTGTAAAAAGCCCTCAGATGGCCAGGATGGGGTGTGCCAGCTCCTACTCTTTATAAAGGGACGGAGGAGCCCTAAGCTGGTCAGTCTGGAGCAGTGGGAAAACTTTGACTTTGGTTTCTACGGCAAATTTCTGCCTTTTCTCTGTGACCCTGTGGTTTGAGCTCAGGTTATGTGCTTTACATCCAGCAAGCAGAAGAGCCATTTGCAATTTCTGTGGTAACCTCTTTTTGTCTCTTTTTTAACAGGGCTTCTTCCCTATCCAGAGAAGCTGGACTGACCTGCAGCAGCCTTCATGGAGGAGCACAGTCTGTGTCCCACTGAAACTCCAGCTGGGAGCAAGGCCAGCTTCAGGGAAACAAGTCTGGCTGCTCAGGAGAGCCACGTGCCCAGGTAAAAAATGTAAAAAATAGCACCTCCACTCTCTTTGATAATGTTTAAGTAGGTAGGACACTATTGCACCAAACAGGCTCATGCTGAAGCAAAGACATAATCCAATACAAAAACCAAATGGGGTCTTGGATTGCAAACAGCATCTTCATTCCTTCAGACCTTTCCAAAAAGTTTGTGGCTACAGAAAAACAGAAAACTGTGACAAAATGAGCTTACTGAATTACACCAACAAAAAACCCTTGTCAATTTTTAAAGAGCCTTTCTGCACACAGTACATCAGCCTCAGCAGCTAGACCAGTCTGGGAGTATCATGAAGGTATTTTAAAAAGAAAAGGATATTATTAACATTATTATTTGGAGATTTCTTGGTCTCTGGCTCATGACTTTGGCAATATATAGGTCTGAGTTTTGGAGCATGTTAGTTTCTTACACTGCAGATTTTAATTTGTAACTGTTGCTTTCATGTATCCTGTTAGCTTGTTAAAGGTGCTATAATGTTAATATTTTGTGCCATTTATGTCAAAGATCTGTTCTCCTTCTCTATAGAAACAAGTATCCACTCTGCTGCAATCTATTAGAAATGATCAGCAAACCCTGTGAGCTGTGCAGCACCTTCCCTTTCTCTGCTCAGATGTCATTGTTAACTAAACCACAGAGAATTTTAAGTAGGCATACTTGGCCAGTATCATATGTTTGCTTATTAAAATTCAGATAATCTCTGCAAAAAGAGGCAGAATATCAGCAGGGGGTACATGGAGACTTCCTGTCCTTTTCCTTCTATTTTGCATTTTAGATGTTACTTTTCCCATTTCTGTTGGCTAGCAAAAGGGGAACTTGGGATTGGAACACAAACGTGGGCTTGCAAATTCTGCAGCAATTCTGAAATACATCTGGAATATTAAGATAGTTACAATGGACAGAATAAAATTAATAAATAAAATATTTAGGAGTATCAAAGTAATGGCATGATTTAGAATTCCAACCTATCTGTTCTTTCATCCATCTGCCTATACAGATTTTTTTGTCTTCAACACTAATTTTTGTTCTTCTGAAATTTTAAATTGCTCTAAAAATTATAATCTAGTTTCAGCAATGTGGAGAGAGTGTGGGAGCTGAGCTATAAAATGGAAGAAACCTATTCAGCTGATAGAAGTGAGCTTTAAAGACAGCTCATTATTGTTTAAGAAGATTCTGCTTAATTTAAAAAATCATTCTTGCTGATTTGAGATAATTCATTTTGTGTGGCACCGCTGGTATTGACTCATCTTTTCTCTGTACATTATTTAATGACAGAATTGGACTTTGCTGATAAAACTTTGAGCTAAAATAAGTTCCATGAATTCTTTAATTCCTACCTAGACTCAGGATAATGCAGAATACACTTGTAATTTTAAGGACAGCTGAAACACTGGAGTCAGATTGCTTATGAAAATAAAAAGCATCTGTCATAACACTCAACCCAGCCTGGAGTTTGACTGTAAGGGATCTGCTGCAAGGCTGCTTTGTCTTTTTAGGTGAAAGATACAGATTTGATTCTTTCCATGGTGTGTCTGTTGAGACTGAGCCTTCATGTAATTAAAAGCCTTAGCAGTTAGTTCAGGGCAGCAGATCAAAAGGTTAATGTGCAATGCTACAACAGGAAGTATTTGTAGTCCTGAACACTTTTTAAATTTATAGCATTTAAAAACAACTTTGCCAAAATCATGGCCAAAGCCAATATTACCTCATTTATAGTAAAACATTAATCATTAGTCACAAACCAGCCAGTTGGTCTAGAAGTTCAGCTGGTGAAAAATGTGATGGTTACAGGATTGAACAGAAATATACTTTAAATTGTGTCCTCTATTCATGCATTTGCAATGGAAAGGCAAAGGTATCAGGTAAACTGAGCAAAACAAAATAAAAAAATTAAAGTGTTCTTCCACATTTTTGAACACAAAGTATGCTGTAAGCAGTTTTGGCTCCCATGATTTTTGTAAGAGTGGAGATAGTTGATAAAACTCAAAGTAGAACTAGATTTTATCATATGATCTGTGTTGTTAATTCTCTTTGTTTCAGTTCTGAGGTTCTTGAAGCAATAGAAAATGTTATCCAAGGTGTAGTTCAAAGCCTGGCCCAGAAAAAAGCACCTGTTCTCACAGTGGCCAACAGAGCAGACTGGAGGAACATAGAGTAAGTAGGAAATATTTCAAAGTCCTGCCTTCTATTAATACAAATGCCATGAATATGAATTTGATTATGTAACTTCCAGAAAAGTTAACCATACATAAGTATTATATAAGCATTAGAATCAAGAAATAATTTTTAAAAGTAATGGACAAATAAAAAGAAATGCTTAGTAACCACTCTGAACAGGCATCATCATGTATTAAGTAATAGCAGACCACAGCACAAAGGGAAATGTAAAACTGCTGTAATAGGGGTTGGAAAGGAAAGGGAGGTCCTATAAACAATCCTTTTCTGGAAGCACTAGAAGCCAGAAATGATAGGTTGTGTTAGAGTGAAAAAACCTGGTTTAGGCTGGAAGAAATTATTGGCAATTCTGTTCTTCAAACCCTTTGAGTGCTTCCTACTTTCTTTTCCTCTGCTTTTCCTCATGGTGTATCATATTTCTTAAAATGATAGTGATAAACTTATCCATTTATTCCTCAGAGATGCATCTCAGCTCTCCCTGCTGTGTTTCTTACCTGTGTGTTGTTGTTCTGAGTTCATTACCAGCAAAATAAAGCAAACCAAGCTTCCAGTACATTATCTAAATTTCAGATCTTCTGCCAGCTGACCTAGAGAGGATCAGAGAAAAAGAAACCTGTCCTCCTTTATAGCACATTCTGTGATTTGTAGAAGTTGTTTGTGCAACAATATTTTCCCAAGGAGTTCATTTAAACTGAAAATCAAACCTGAGAGATTAGCTGATTTCTACAATACATTAGCAAAATAATAAAGGAAAACACAAATCTGTCTCTGGCCTTGTAAGAGCTTTGGACATCAGTGGGTTAAAGGATATTCAGATTGATAAGATTGCAGAGGTGCTTGTAAATGGACACATTACAAACACTTAAGGTTGAGGAAGCACAGCAAACTTTCCAGGGTAACACTCTGGTGGAAAACTCATTTAATGAGAACAATAAACTTCTGCCAATCAAAAAACCTGAGGGGCCTGAAGGTAATCAGTTAACTGAAAAGCTTGTAGGTTCCAGGGAATTTAATGGTTTGTGTCTTGATAGTTTGACAAAAATGTTTCACTCAGATGTCTGTAAAATTAAAATACTCTTACAAAGTTTTGCAATTTTTGGCAGTCTTTGGGGAAATGGCATTCCATGCTAGAAAAACAAATGTGAGCTGTTAGTTACCATCTGAACACATATGGGGGAAAATGTTCAAATTAAAAAGAGTTAAGATCACAGTATGTTAAAAATAAGAGTCATCAATCACATCAAAAAGAGCAGAACCATTATTTGTGGTGGAGAAGTGTAATCTCAGATATGCCTTACAGAAACTGCCCTGCTGGACGAACGGGAATGATCCAGGTTTAACCTGAGAGTAATTCAGGGAAGTCTTGATTACAGTTTTTCTCCTTTCAGTTCCAATGTCGGGAGCAGGCGAGCGAAAAGCACAAATAACTTTAAAATGTTGCAACACAAAGGCAATAAAGTCACTTTAAAGATGGGGGCAGATGCTGCTCGGGCTGTCCCTGTGGGTTTGTGCAGCGGGCGCGCTCCGCCACCCAAAGGACGCGCGGAGCAAAACCTCGCACAAACCAATGTGGGAACACGATGTGGTTTGGGATCAAATTAGAGCCATTAAACCAGCACTTTTAAATGTACCTACAAAACTCCGAAATGAAATAGAATGCTTTAAAGGCAGGATCATAAGGCACTAAATTACTTTAGAGTAAAATAATAAGTGTCCTTAAGAAAATAACTGAGTCTTTTGGTGAAATGTGCACCTTCAGATGTGGAGTGGTGAAACATGAAATACTGCAGCTCATTTAGGTTAAACAACTGTTTAGAGCAGGATACACTCCCTTTTTGTTTCCAACACTTAGAATACAATTAAGTTTTCCTGATAATAATTTAAGGGCATAATTTAGATAATATTATTCTATTTTGAAATAGTAACAGTTTTTCATATAGTCTACCTGAGGAAGTCACTTGTGTCAGATGATTTTTATTTTCATAATGATTCAGATTTTTTTCTTCTGATTTCTTCTGTTTTCATACTAAGTAATTACTGATGTTGATACATTAACAGTTCTAAACATGTATCAAACCCTTTTCTTCTATTTCTGTCTGGAAACTTATTTACTTTATACTTTAATTCGGTATTGGAGCATCTTCCTGAGAAAGTCTTTGCTGCCTTTTTCCTTTGGCCACCCCAAGCCCACCCAAGCTGATGGTTTCTGTGCTGACTCTGCAAATAGCACTTGATCATAGGAAAGGGGTTTCTGGGTCTGAGTTACCTTGCAGACAACAATTCACCTGTACTCAGGGAGTTTGCAGTTTATTGTGTTTGTTTGCATTATGTCAGATTTAAAGATTCTGTAGGTCTACAGATGATACCAGGTTGTACTACAAAACAAATAAGAAGTGACTGCCCTCAATCAGCAAGAAGATTTGGTAAGTTAAAAAAAAGTCCTAAGTGGAGTTCTTGGGTTTTTCTTTTTCTTTTTTTCTTAGTTCCCAAGTTCTTAAAGAACATCAAAAAATTAAAATATTATACACTACAAATTGGAAATGTATGGCTGATATAAGCTGATACTATGGTCAGCCTTTCAGCTTTTCTCTTTTTTTCTCTATTAAATTATAGTGAGTGACAGTGAACTTAATAGAATATTCCTAGAGTTTCTCCCTTCCCTTAATGGATATCAACTAAAGGCATTTTCAATAAGTCTTAATGTAAAAACATCACCCTTCTTCAAAAAACTGGCCAGAAAGGAACCTTGGAATACAGACAATAAGCTCATTTCTCTTTCTCACTCAGTCATTTCATTTCTTGGCCTGGACATTAGTGCATACATTCCCTCACTTAACCCCCTCATATTTTTTCTCATTATGCTAGAAATTAATGAGTCTATTGAATAGTACAATCTCTCTGTATTTTCACAGTATGTGTCAAACTTTTATTTATGGGACACAAATATGGTCTTATATAAAGACTAATTATTGTATACACATTTCTGAAAATGGACAGAATACTTTGTAAAATGTTTTTTTTTCCAGCTCTGACGCTCAAAATATTATCAATGATCTATAAGATGGTACAGAGCAACACTTATGCAACTAAAAGGTAATGGAGTAAATTTCTACAATTTCAAATAAAGCTGTGCTTTAAGTATTTTTTTGTGAAAATCAACATGCAGGATACAAACCTGCAGGATTCTTGCACATAGAACGCTTTAGGTTTGTTCTTGATCAAATTCTCATGGGCCTGCAGCTGTTTCAGTATTATAATTACAAATACAATATTTTGTCTTGCTAGAGATATATATTATTCTGATACTCTCCTGTTTGGTAGCCAAAGTGTTGTGGACCATATAATCAATGACATTTCTTGCATGCTGAAGATACCCCGGAGAAGTCTGCATGTGGTAAGCAGCTTCTTGTCAATATTTCTGTCATTATTTCCAAATATTATTAAACTGATCAAACTACAAGGGGAAATAGCACAAAAAGTTCTCAGCTAGAATTAAATAATTAAAAGTCTCATTGGTGCTAATGAAACCTAGTTATGGTTTATTGTGGCATTCAAAAGGTTTTTTTCTTCACAGAAAATTCAGAGTTTGCTTTTTCCAATGGGTTTGGGACAATCTGCCAGCTAAAATCACAGGAGCTTTTGTTATCATATAAAGAAGTGCTTAAAATTCAGAGTGCAAGGCACCTGTTTACAAGTTTCTACTCACATGAATTGATAATTTGGGGGTTAAATGAAAACTTAAAGGACATCAGAAATGTAACTACCTGCAAATTGACTCATATCTCGTATCTTACAAGAGTTCCTTCATACCTAAAATAATTTTTTGTAAGTCCTTGTGTCCATGAGGACAGAACATTGCTTGGTGTTTAAAAGGCTGATGAACCACTGCTTAGTACCAGTGGGAATTCTTTTCAGATTTCTTGCTTTGTCTGTGCAATATAGTAACTTCCCATTTACTCTGTACAACTTTTATTTTTCCCAGCTGTCTACAACTAAAGGTTTTGTTGCTGGTAATTTAAGTTACACTGAGGAAGATGGTACAAAAGTGAATTGTACCTGCAGTGCAACAGTATGTATAATAAACCACAAACACAATCCATAGCATCTGCCTGTACATGATAACCTGCACTCTGTAGCTCAGGTTACAGTGTACATTTACTACACAAACCTCTGCTTGGGACAAATTGAGGCATTACAACCTGAGGGAATAAAATAGATTAAAATATTGCTGAACTGTATTGTAATTCTGAAGTTCAGACTCTGTATTGTAATTCTGAGCTAGACCCACCAGGAATAAATCTTTGGATATGGGTTTTAGCACTACCTTCTGCCATGAGATCCTTGCAGAGGAAGGTGTGTTACATTATATAAAATTTCATATCTAAGGCTTTATGTTACAGTGTTCTGTCAAATGAGTGCTCTTGAAGGAAAGAATGCTGGGCACTCTGAATATACAGCATTTCTGTCACAGCAGATTGAATTCTGGCAGAGAGAGAAAACAAGTCAAAATTGCTTTAGGGGGAGGAGATTCAACTGGCCTAGTCCTGAAAGATTTTCTACAGCAGTGCAGAGAATGAAAACAGAAATAAAACTCAGACTTGCTGACTAATGTCACAATTTTCTGAAAAATGTGTTCATTGTAAGCCTTAGTTGGTCATTTCAAAATTGAAGGGTAACCTTAGCTGCCCATTACACTTTGTTTGTAAGCACTAAATCCCCTGTTACTGTTCTCCATATTTTTATTTGCTGAGTTGTTCCACTCTGGCACTGGGGTGATTTACAGTCAGGAGTTAAAACAGACCACACACTTCCATATATACATTCTCTTTGACCAAGTTCTTCCTCCAGTTCCTGTTTTCCCATCCATATGCTTGCCAGATTCAGCCAATCCTAACTGAAGATGTAAAGTAAACATCACCATGTCTTCAAGTTGTTGCTCCAAAATACTCATAAAATCAGGTTAGAGGCCAGCAAAAGTATTAATTTAATGGTCTTACAAAAAGATTGTTGAAATGTTTTAAGTCTGCATTAAATTTGCAATCTTCACACCAAGCAGACTTTGTTTCTGGCTAAGACAGATAAAACATTAATCAAGGTATTACTATCTCCATCATGCCCATAGGATGAACAATTTTCTGCAACAGTGGCACAAATACTTTTGAAAAGCATCTTGTTGTGACAGGGGGACTCCTAGACCACTACACAATAGTGCACATGAATGGTTGAACACACTTGTCAAGAGGTGAAAATGTCAGAACTGATCTTGCTTATTGAGGAGGAATGGTGGTTTCAGGATGAAATGGTGTCCTTCATTACCTAACGTTGTTATTTTAAAATATACCCTTTTCTCAATTTAAAATGATTAATCTCATTTTTGTTGTTTTAGGCAGTCACTGTGCCATCTAATGTTCAAGGAATTAAAAGTATCCTTTGAGCAAGAACTCTAATCATAGACAGAAAAAAAGAAAGTAAAAACAAGAAATATTCCAAGTTAAACAATGTTCTGGTAATTTTTGCTTTCCTTGTTGGCTCTTAAATTGAGTCATGATCACTGCTCTTGGCCCCAGAACAGGTATTTTAGAGCAGTTAGCTTTAATTGATTGGTGTGATGGATCATTTTACACACAGCTGGCCTTAACACAAAAGATTTAACCTCACATGCCAAATTTATATTAATTGTAGAAAAAGATGCAACTTTCCAGAGACTCCTGGATGATGACTTCTTCAGTAAAGTGTCCCCATGTATCATGATCACGGTATGCACCTTGTGTTTCATATCCTCCAGCTGCCCCTAATTTAAGGAATACTTTAGCATTGTAGAGCTGCTCAAACCTGGGCAAAAAGCCATAATGAAATTAATATGAAACATATTTAACAATAATTGTTAAAATTTAATTATCCTCATAGAAATATGAAATACATGCTCTAAAGGCTTATTTCCTCCAAACATGTCCTCAGAGCTTGGTAGCTTATCAGCTTCCTGTGCTGCTGCAAAGCTGCTGCTCAGTCTCAGAAAGGCTCAGCTGCTGAGTGACCTTTTGTCCTTCAGGACCTGAGGTTTTGCAAACCCAAACGAAACAGAATTGGTTGATTTTGGACTGTACTGAAAGAGCTCTGGAGCCAGGGGAATTAACAGGAATGTGTAAATGAAATATGCATACAATGAGGAAAAAACATTTTGTCATTCCTAAGAGAGATAAGCACTTCTACTATGCTATGCCACAAATGGTCCAGCTTCAGTCAGTCATAGCAAGAACTTATTTCCTATTGTTCCATTAGTGCCATAAATAAATAAATATTTTTTAAGATAAAAAAGTGACCTTCTTACCCCAGCTTATGCAGACACCAGGGTACATCTATGTATGAACTCCCAGACCTCACAAATCAACTCCTTGAACAGAGGAATGTCTGATGCTCCTGCAGTGCCCATAATCCAGAACACCTGCCCAGCTGCTCCCAGCCTGGCCCTCCCTCTGCCCAAAGCCAAAATAGGAGCATTGAACTTTCCCTGCAAAACAGCTGCTGGAGAAATGGTTCTGCCAGCATTTTGTTTGTTTGCTTGCTTTTAATGGCAAATATAAACACACATGTAGCCAGATGTTGTTTCAGTTAATATAAAACCATCTGCTTTTCTTTTATTTCTTTAGGGAAGAGGCATACCAGATCTTAATACACGACTTTTGGTCAGGAAGCTGTGGGATTCTTTTCAAATTCCTGTTTTCACCCTTATGGATGCAGATCCACATGGTAAATCTGCAGAGGCTCACAGGCATAAAAGGAAAGCAAAATTTGTTTAGAATGGCCTTTCTCACTCTTATGGGAAGGTTCAGAGAGCTCAGAAATCCCACACAATCAGAAGGTGATGTATCTACATTGATCCCACCTGAAATTAGGGAGATTACTCCAAAGTGAGAGGCAGCTGCTCAAAGAAATAGTATTAAGAAATATGAATTACACAGGATAAAGAAATACATGTTTAATAAGAGATGTTGGACAATGTATAAAATAGCTGATTGTCCTTAGGTTTGAATTGACTGCACACAGATAGTGTGAAACATTTAACTACATGAAGGTGACATGCTGAGATTCTGATTGTTTTGACATAATCTAAAAATATAAGTAAAACACTAATCACTAAGCCATAACTGTTGTGCCATGAAACTGATTTTTAAACAGTCTCTTTAAGCATGCCCACTGTGCAGACAGACAGACACTTGACTTTTGCTATTCTGCAACCCAGGTGTAGAAATAATGTGTGTCTACAAATATGGATCTGTGGTGAGTATATTTTTCCCCTTCAAATACCTTGTTTTATAGCCCAGCCTGGAAGCTGGAATGCATGAAATGCTACAGCCTTTGTCAGAATGGGTGCTGCCTTTTAGCAGTTTGATTCAGCACAAAGAGGTGATTTTTAGGCCTTGTGTCTGCAGAAACAGCTTCTTCCTGCAACAAAAGAAAGTGGATAGAAATGCCAGGTGTTTGATTTAACCATATTTCAAGTTTTTCTCTGCTGCACAGGCAGTTTTCAGACAGTCCCAATAGAAAAGGGTTCACCATTTAGATTTGTTTCTGCCTTAGAAGAGGAACGAAGGCTGGAGGGACCTTGGGAGCAGGAGAACCTAATTGTGAGATGGGTGATTTGCACAAAATAATGATATATTGCTAAAGATTTTATTCTGGCCTGAGAATCTGCTTAGGGATACTTGTGTTAGTGTGGAACATTAATGGAAGAAATAAAGAGGAACAAGGAAATATTATCCTGTTACATGGCTACAGACAAGGTATGGGCACACTGCATGGAAGGCAGGCAGAGGTGAAGGCAGAGGGCAGGATGGGGGAACTGTTCAGCAGAGAAATGGAGAAAGAACACCCCAAGTTAAACTACAGATCACTGAATGTTACAGTGACCTTTCTTATTTTAGTCCATGTCCTTTGAGGCCCATCATCTCACTGTTCCTTCTATCAAGTGGCTTGGTCTCCTTCCATCTGACCTCGAGAGGTGAGTTATTTCCTCAGGAGAAACAGAAGCATCCTTCTGCTTCACACCCAGCAAATGCAGTTTTACTACACAAAAATCCATTTAAATCCATTACTCTTTCCATGCATTATTTTGGCTTAATATAAGGAAGTAAGATGGACAAATATATCTTTAAGTGTGTGAGAAAATGTAAGAATTTTATTTTCTTTGCAGATTAAACATACGCAAAGATGCCTTGATTCCATTTACAAAGCAAGATGAAAATAAATTAGCAAGTATTCAGAAGAGACCTTACATTGCTTGTCAGCCACTGTGGAAAAAAGAGGTTTGTATAAACCCACTATTTTCTATTTCATACTCCCCACAGGACAGATCCCATATCTGACAAGCTCTTAGGGGAGCAGAGCCAGCCAGGTTTTGTAGCCCTAAAAGAAGGCAAGACTGAGAAAGCCTGGGATGTCTCTCTGAACAACTTTACAGCTCTACATGCACATACAATGAGTGGATGGAATTTTCTTACTTAACTTCTTACACACATTAATTTTTCCTCCTTTTTTCCCCCTTTTAGCTGGAAATTATGGCAGCATCTAAACTGAAGGCTGAAATTCAAGTTTTAACTACTGTCTCAGCAGATTACCTGTCCAGAGTCTATTTACCAAACAAACTGCAGTTTGGTGGATGGCTGTGAATGCTGCTCTGCAAATGAAATGTTTTTCTATATATTGATTGAATTTGACTGCACTTAAGGGAAAAAAAAGTGCAGAGACAAAGGAGTATCTGTCAGTTTCTTATTTAGTTTCTTTATCTCTGTACCTAGAGTATAATCTTCTTTTTCTTTGTTCAAACTATAAGAGTAATTATGATTTTTGCAGACTACTGCTACTACCATTCTGTGGTTTCTGCTGTGAAACAGTGCCATGGGCAATAGTACACATAGAAAAGATAATGAAATATGTTCTTTCTGGCCAGAAAAATGTGAAGTTCAAAAACGTATCCAGGAATTGGTTTGCCTTTGGTCTTAAAGCACTGCATGATGTTGTACCAAGCTTTTTGTATTTGAAGGGAGTGAAAGACTTCCTTAAGAATTTATTATTGTGCCTCTTTTTTGGAAATTATTTTAGGTACTGCATTGTGGGGTTTTGTGTTTACTGTAAATTATTAAAAGCCAGAAATAATTCCTGATTACTGCATATCTCAAGCAGCTGTAAAACTTCCAGCAATCATATTACTATTTGTTTTCAATGAACAAATAAGAAAGTGGATGTTACTGATTAAGAATTTAATAAACAATCCTGTTAATAATGCACATCATAACAGAATCCATTCTTCATTTTAGTTATTTTGTTGTCTGTAAAACAGTAAAGAGAAGCAGAAAACTGTGGTAATTAAAGTGTACATTAATTTTTATGTGAGGGAGTCAGACTGACTGCATAGAAAATGCCTCCAACATTGATCTGCACAGCCATCACCATGGATCTTGCAGACGATATTTTCAGATTTATTTACATTTATTTAGTTGGGATTTTTTACTGTCGCATCAGTATTAAAATTGAATTAAAGATCCGGCCGGCCCCGCCCCAGGCTCTGCCCCGCCCCGCCCGCTCAGGGCGCAGCCGCGGCCCCGCCCCTCGGCGCCTGCGCAGGAGGCGCGGCCCGTCCCGCGCTCGCCGCCGCTCGCGTCGCAGGTCCGGCCCGGAGCGGGCCCGCAGCGGTGCGTGAGGGGAGCCCCGGGCCGGGGGGCGTTCCGGGTGCCGCCGGACGGGCGGAGGGAGCCCCGCGGAGCGGCGGCCTGGGGGGTGGGCGGAGAGCCCCGCTGGGGTGTGCGCCAGAGCGGCTGCACCCCGGCCGCGCTCGGCTCTGGGCTCCCCGGGTGCAGCGAGGGGCACGGCGCGGTTGGCTCTGCCAGGGCGCGGCCCGAGCGGGCAGGTGGGAGGTGTGGGGGTCCTACAGCAACGGGAAGTGTCTTGTTATTTATTTATTTTATTTTACTGTATTTAGTTTGATATATTTGTATATCCCTGGGTGCCTCCCAGGGGAGTGCCGGCTGCGCTGAGACGCCCCGGGCACGCTGGAGGGCCTTGCGGGGCTCACCCTTTCTCTCGTTCGCAGGGCAAGGATGAGTCTGTTCGGATCCACGTCGGGGTTCGGTACCGGCGGTACCAGCATGTTCGGCAGCACCACAGCCGATAACCACAACCCCATGAAGGTGCGTGTGCCAGCCCCCTGTGCTGCTGCGTGTGTTACTTTGTCACAGCAGGACCTACTGACTCATTCTGTAGCAGTAATAAGGGCTCGGTTCACAGTTTTCAGAAGTTGTTCTTTCTCCTGTCCTTCGTAGGATATTGAAGTGACATCTCCACCTGATGACAGCATATCTTGTTTAGCGTTTAGTCCACCAACGCTGCCGGGTAATTTCCTCATTGCAGGATCATGGGCAAATGATGTAAGTATTCTCAGTTAGGCATGCAGATTGAATAAAGTGCCTAAACTGCAAAATGGGATTCCAAAAGCTTGTGCAGGGCACCTGAAAACATAACTTGTTGAAGTACTGCAAAATTTATGTCTGATGTCAAGGCACTAAGTTTAACATAGCTGATAAATCATCATAAACCCAAAGTAATTAAGTTATTAATTGAGTTATCATAGCAAGTTTTTTTTTGTTTGTTTGAAGGATGAAATTCCAGTTAGCTCAGGCAGGGAGGGAAGACAAATGTGGGCATGTTTTCTTACTGTTATGTTCTGCCCAGCTGAGGGTTCAGGGTTCTCCAAGACAGTGTGGTGAGGGGTTACAGGTTTTCAAGGCACTCTTGAGGTGGAGTTGAAATTGTGGGGCTGAGTTTTGATTTACAGCTGAGAAGAATATAAGCAAAAAAACCAAGGTTTCACTAGCTCTGAGAAACCCAGACTTTGTTATTTGTAACCATGCTTTGTGTTCGATAAACTAGGGCTGGAGTGTCCAGGACAAGTCTTTTCAAGCTCCTGTTAATGTGGTTTATCTGCATTTGCTTCTCCTGTTGCAGGTTCGCTGCTGGGAGGTTCAGGATAACGGACAGACAATTCCAAAGGCTCAGCAGATGCACACAGGGCCTGTACTCGATGCCTGTTGGAGTGATGTAAGTTGCTTTTTAAAAACAAATGCACATTTTTAACCAGAATTCCACATCAATTGGTGTGTGGTTTGCAGGCAGATGAGTGCCACAGGTAGCTGCAGCCCATGGTTGTTGCACAGACTGAAATTGCTGTAAATGTGTGCTCAGTGTGTCCTAGTGGGATGGGTGTAAGAAGGCTAAAAGTGAGTTTTAAAGTTAGGAGTGTGTTAAAAACTAGATAAAAATAGCACTGTTTGTTCTTCTATGACGTAGGAATAAATAAATTTGAATTTATGTTTCTTCTTTGTCTTGCAATCCCTCTACATGTTACATTGATGTTACACTGTTTCTAGAAGAGAATAACACTTGAATAACAAGTTTTAACAAGAGAATAACAGTTTTCCTGTTCCCTAATCTCTTGGTTTTATTCTTATTTTTTAGGATGGGAGTAAAGTATTTACTGCTTCTTGTGATAAAACTGCCAAAATGTGGGATCTCAACAGTAATCAAGCAATTCAGATTGCACAAGTAAGTAAAGCCCAAAGTACTAAATGTTTTTTTCCTGTTTCTATTTTTATTAAAAACTTTCTAATTTTTATATTTTTGTCATAGTGAGGTGCACCTGAACAGGTGATAAAGTGATTTAAAAACCCTGTGCATCTGTTTCCTGTGTTTTACTTAAGGGAGCTCTTTCCACTGCTGCAGTGATCTCACTAAGTCACCCTGATGCATTAGAAGGGAAAAAACAATTTAAGAAGTCATTCAATTGACTTCATAAATACCAGCTTTTTACTGCAACAACAACAGCATTCCAATTTACATTCTCAAATGAGAAGTTAATGTCTGTTTGTAGAATATGTAATTGTGGTGACTAAAATGAGTTACCAGTCGTAATTTAAGCAGAGTTGTTCTCTTTAATGATTGCTTCCTGCATGTCTGTCTGTCCTTTCTTTCCTCAGCATGATGCTCCAGTGAAGACCATCCATTGGATTAAAGCCCCAAATTACAGCTGTGTGATGACAGGAAGCTGGGATAAAACTTTGAAGGTACGATTTTTACCTGAACAAATGGACAAAGTGTGCTAGTAATTTGTGTGTAAAAATATTTACATGCAGTGAGAATATTTTATTAAGCTCTAATAATTAATGGAATAGGTTCCCTTCAGAGGGAGTTGCACTATTCTGACTGTAACAAGAATGAAACAGTTACACTTAAAATCACTACAGGAGAATGTATCCTGAGCTCCAGGTGTGAGTTTTTGTTTCTCTGTCCCATCAGTTCTGGGATACCCGCTCACCAACCCCCATGATGACTCTGCAGCTCCCTGAAAGGTGTTACTGTGCAGATGTGGTAAGTCAGGAGATGTGGCAAACTGGTGCCAGCTGGAGAACTGGGAGGAGGAAGGAGTTTTGGGGGCTTCTGTCGGACAGGATTTGGATATTATTAGTGTTTGATGTCTGTGTGATTGTAGTGCTGGAACATAATCTGATCTTCTTGATCAGGCCCTGGAAAATTGGGATTTTCATCCTACAAAACACCCTTGGTGTCCTTTTAACATCACAAAAATCAGCATTGAGGACTGACCCACCCTTAGTTCTGGCCAAGTTTGTAAACCACTATTGCACTTCACACTGGAGCAATCAGCACAGAATTAGAAGACTTCTGTTGTGTTAAATTTCTCAGTGGCAGGGAAAAACTGACTGGTTGTGTTTGAAGAGATGTGAATAAATTAACTTTCTTCTTTATCTGCTTCCTGTTTCCCTCCCTCTCATTCCTTTAAGTTCTTCAGGGTGCTCTGCCATGCAATTAACACAAGTGTCTCTCTTCCAACCTGTTTTACAACCTTATCCAGGTTCATCCTATGGCAGCTGTGGCCACTGCAGAAAGGGGGTTGATAGTTTATCAGTTAGAGAACCAACCTTCTGAATTTAGAAGAATAGAATCTCCTCTGAAACACCAGGTAAATAATAATATTTGTATTTATACAGATCATTGACATTGTGGGCTTGACATTTCTTGTAAAAACAGGCAATGTTTCAAAACCAAGTTATCTTAGCATGGCAGTGACCTGGTTTGCCAGTGATCTGTTGCTGATCTTTACAAGGATTTAGAAATTTAAACTGTTGCTCAAATTCTCAACAGAATTTGATCTATCTCTTGACCTTGCTAGTGGTTTTGCCTTACCTTGCATTGATGACTTTGAAGTTTTGTGTTGCTGTGAAAAAGATGTCTCTGTCTGAAACTCCTTTGTATCTTTCTCCAATCCAGCATCGCTGTGTTGCTATTTTCAAAGACAAAGTGAACAAACCAACTGGATTTGCCCTTGGAAGCATTGAAGGCAGAGTAGCTATTCATTATATCAACCCCCCAAACCCGTAAGTATGCAATAAAACATCCCCTCTCTATTGCTCAGCTCACAGGGATGAAAATAAAAAGCTTTTTTAAAAAATATTTTTAACTTTTCAATTTCCTTTCCAGTGCAAAAGATAATTTCACTTTTAAATGCCATCGCTCCAATGGAACAAACACGTCAGCACCTCAGGACATCTATGCTGTGAGTATCCAACATGTATACACATACATACATATATACACTGTACACTCCTAATGTAAAGTTGGCTCTGAACTGTTCTCCTTCACCTTTTATCTTGCCTAAGGCTCTCAGACACATTTAAAGACCTGTCATAGTCATTCTTTAAGAGGAAAGGCAAATTTTTATACTCTCATTAAACAAGCACTAGATCAGCCTTTCATTGAATCTGCTTG
This sequence comes from Zonotrichia leucophrys gambelii, assembly GCF_028769735.1. Lineage (NCBI taxonomy): Eukaryota > Metazoa > Chordata > Aves > Passeriformes > Passerellidae > Zonotrichia > Zonotrichia leucophrys. The sequence continues at coordinate 2,690,633 of NC_088189.1, forward strand.
TCAACAAGTGGAGATGACACTTGTTGATTTTGCAGATATTGAAACAATAGTTGTGTAATGGCATTATGCATTGAATTATGAGGTACTAAGCCAAAAATATTCTGGTTTTCTTGTTGCTTTGGTGGGCTTTCTTTGGTTGCTTTGGGGGATTTCTTTCTCCAAAGAAATTTTAAAGAAATAAGAGCTGTATTTAGTTGAAATTTAATGTATTTACTCTCATAGACTTCAGCCCACCTCCTGTGAGTGTGCCCATCACCTGTTGGTGTGTGTGGTGTTTTCATGGTGTTCTGTGTGGCCCTGCAGGTGAATGGGATTGCATTCCACCCTGTGCATGGTACTCTGGCCACAGTGGGCTCTGATGGGAGATTCAGCTTCTGGGATAAAGATGCACGGACAAAGCTAAAAACCTCAGAGCAGCTGGACCAGCCAATATCTGCTTGTTGTTTCAACCACAATGGCAACATATTTGCTTATGCTTCCAGCTATGATTGGTCAAAGGTAAGAAGGATTTTGATTCATGTTCATACTTTCAGTTGACACCTAAGACTCTTCTTCTTGTGAGGCTTTTACTGGATTTTTAATAAGTTGTAGTTGAACCTTGCTGATTTCTAAGAGAACTTAAAATGGCCATTTTGGCCACCTGATGAAATTTAACATTGAAGCTGTGAATCTGTGGTGTTTCAGCTCCAGCAGGACAGGATTGCTAAATGCTGCTGGTTGACAAATGTGGATGAGCAAAGTGTAAATTCCCTGATTCAGAGGTTGCTATGGTTGCTCCCACAGCACGGTTGTGCCGTGGGCAGTGGCACAGGGCAGGGTGGCACCAACAGCTTCCCACAGAGCTTGTGAAATGCACATCCCTGCTGCTGGTGCAGGCACAAAAGCTGTCACTGTGGTTATAAACACTTATCCCAGTGTTTGAATGCTCTCTATTAAATTTTCACTGCCACTTAGTGAGGCTTTTGATAGTGCTTATTTATTTATTTCTCTTCCACACTTAACAATGCAGATGCAGCAGAACCACAGCAAACCATGATCTGTGAAAAATCAATACTTCCTAATAATTTAAGGGGGGAGGGCAGCAAGCTTGGAATGTAACTAATTTTCATGGTGCTTGGAGGGTAATGTTCTTGTGGTTTTGAGTGCAATGAATGCAGAATCTCAAAGATTAACTCAACTGCATGCCACAGAGAGCTAAATTTTAATTCACTGCATTGTATTTAGTCCTCTGCCCACATTAAAATATTTGTTGGTGCCAGGGCAGATGAGTTCTTCAGTTCTGCTGCTTGGGTAGACTTTCAGATCTGTAAAGCAGCATTAAATAGTAAAATCAGTTGGTGCTAAGTGCTAACCCTCCTTCCTTCCCAGAGCCATTTCTTGTCCATGGCGTTGGTAATTTCAGCTTGCATGTTGGACCTCAGGAGCTTTATTAGTGTTTACTCTCCCTGATTTGGATACTTGGGTATTAATTTGCTAATGTGTATGAAAATGATATGCAAAACAGGACATTTGCATCTGCAGTGGGGAACAGAAAACTCTGCAGTTGCCTGTAGAACTTGGGCTTCACTTGGGAAAAATGTGACCTTATGTCATTTAAAAGGTAGAAAATCTAAAGTGAAGCTGGGTGGCCATTAAAGGTTTGGTTTTTTCTCTGCCTCAAATGACATTTCAAAGAAATCATTCTGAGTTCCTAGGCTGCATCTATAAAGTAGAACTTAGAGATATGTGGTTATTTTTAAAATTAAAAATATTTCATACTTTAAAAATGGATAAAAGTCTCTTAAATTTTACTTTATATGTATAATTCTTGTAATTGCTTGTTCAAGTAAGCTGTTCCTAATCCACCAGTATGGTCCAATATCTGGCCTTAAAGGCTTTAAGATTAAATCTTAATAAACCAAACTAATGGAATATTCATATTCTTATATTTTAGGTAATGCTGATTTTTTTTTTTCTTTGAAGAGAGTAAATGTAGATTATTTTTGTCTTTAGGGTCATGAATTCTATAATCCACAGAAGAAAAATTACATTTTTCTGCGAAATGCAGCAGAAGAGCTGAAGCCCAGGAATAAGAAGTAGTGAGTCTGACTTGAACTCCTCTACTTGTTCTGCCCTTCCTGCCTCTGCTCGTTGGCCATTTGTGCCCTGTTGCACCATGGCTCAGTCAACTTTGGATCACAAACATTTAGCAGGAACTGTAAAAATGACAGTAAATGTATTCTGACTTGCTGGAGAACATTTCCAAATTAGATACTCTGATGTGTATAAGAAAGAGAGGCTCCTGTTGACATGACTTAACCACTCTCTGTTCCACAGCAATAATGAAATTGCAGCAAAATCAACATCTGGGGTGGATATTCCTGCTTTGAAGTGCAACCATTTGTATCTCTGGATTTATTTTGTTAGTATTACATTAAAATATGTTAATTATAATCGTTCTGGAGAAGTTGTATAAATACTGTATTTTTTGTAAGTACTTGGAGAATCACCAGTAATTCTTCTCAAAGGAGGCTTGGTTTTTTTCTTATTAATAATTCAGGGGTTCTTTCATTGCTTTCTGGTTTTTGAAATGGAAGCATTGTCTGCTGTATGCCAGGAAGAAATGCCTTGCAAATAGTTTTCCCTCCTTTTTCAGATGACTGGGAAGGTTTGTAGGGGGCCAGGGGCAGTGACAGAAACTGAAGGCAGAAGATGGGCCCAGTGCAAACTTTAGATTTTTCTGGCACTCCTGCAGTGGACATGACTGCTGAGCAAACTGCTGTTTCTAGTTCAGAGAAGTTGCAGTGGTGCCAAGTGATGAAATAGCTCAGAGTTCAGGAACATGAGCAAACCTTTAAAGGTTTTATTCATGACCAAACCAATGTGTGCAAAATCCCTTTTACCTAAGCTTCTTTGAAGCTGACACCTTTTAGAGTTGTAAGTGGAGCATTTTAACATGGTTTTGTCCTGTCAGAGGGTGTTCAGGACTGAAAAATTCATTTTTGTATTAACTAGAAAGTAGTGCTGGGAAGCTTCATCCTGATCAAAAATGCTGTGAAACAAAATGAGTGGGTCTCTTTCTGACTTGAATCTACTGTTTACTTTGAACTAGCCAGTTGTATACATGCCAAAGTTTTCTTTTTGGAAGTGAATGCTTATTATTCCTGTCTAACTATTGTTTGTTTGATAATGACTGAATAAAAAGGGGATGGGGGGAGCATGTATAGAATTACATGGCATATTGTACAAATTCACTGTAAAACTGTTATGGTTTAATGCTGGTGGTTACGGATTCATGCTGAGTTTCCAATAAAATTTTTACTAAATGCTTTTTTATATTCAGAAGTTCTGTTCCAATAATGTGGGCAAGGCAATGTGCTTCCTGTTTCAAAGCAGCTTCTTGGCCTTTCAGTGTAATTCAGGGACATTTCTGAAAGTCAGCTCCTTTTCCTCCAGCTGCTTAAGCTGAGAACCCAATGCATTTTCCAACTTCTGTTCCACTACAAATGATTCCTGTGGGTTTGCCTCAAAGAACGGGGAGAAGTGGTGTGAAAGGCCGTTTGTTCTGAGATGAATCAAGTTCGTTGCTATTTCAGCAGCCAAACACCTGACATGGTGAGTACAGCTGAATCACAGACTCTTCAGACTCCCTCCAGCCCACTGTCTTCACTGCAGACTCTGCCCTGAGTTCATCAGTTTGTGCTGGATGAGTATTTCTTGTTTGGTATAGAGGAACATCCTTTAAATGCACCCAACTCTGCTTTCTTAAGGGATTATCTTTTTCTGTTTTATTTCTCAACATTGTTTGTTTTTTTCCCTGCTATCTCTATGTTTTACATAGCTTTAGATTTTGCATTCATGCACAATTTGTTTTCTTTGAAGTAGGAAAGAGTTCCCAGCATTTAAATCAGTAGCTGATCATTTGCTCAAACATTTCTTTGATTTCTGTTGATTTTTTCCCTGAGGTTGTGATTGTTATGCAGCAATCTCTGGTTGTTAGCACATTTTTCCAGCCTTCCCAATCAACTGAATGCCACCAAGCAACTGCAGGCTGGAGATCAGGTGTGAGTGATCCCTGAAGTGTGCACAGCTCCCACTGGAGTGAACAGGGAGGAATGGAATGTGTCATTGTTTCCTGCTTTAAAAAAAATCTCGTTTTGTTTAAATACCTAACGATGTGAATGAGTGAGAGAAAATAGATGAGTTGAGCAAGTTCCATTTCTGTGGGATCCAGTGGAGCTGCACCTGGGGCCAGCACTGGTGAGTCTGCTTTCATAACACATTGGGTGTCAGGATGTTGAGTGCTTACTCTGCTGGACTGAATTCCTTTGTCACTGAGGCTTCAGAATTATTTAATCAGCACTTGCTACTTGTTCAGACTAATTTTAGAAGGACATAGTTTCCATTCTGTTGCTGTGCACATCAGATGTGTTCAGCTGGGAGGAGAGTCAGGCTTTGAACTGAATTGTTTTCCATTACCCAAGTTAAGAGAGCACATTGGCAATTTGCTCTTCCCTGGAACTATTGTGAGGTTCTGTTGTAAAGTACACACAGCTGTATCCCTTCAAGCATCAAAAATGGAGTTTATTCACACCCTTTCAAGTGTTAGTGCATTTCTGGAAATGTATTCACTTGCTATTCTGTGGCAGTTACCTGTCCAAAAAAACTGAGTGAAGAATGTAAGATGCTAACATGTACCCAAAGCTAACATAGGAATGCTTGATTTATAAAATAACTTCTTTACTTTTCTGAAGGTTTGCTGTCAATGTGTTTTATTGCAGGCAAATGATCTTTGGCATAAAGAGCAGCCCAGTTAAACTCCTCAAAAGGGGAACATTTTACATTCTCAGATGAGTTTCCTGCTGCTGCTCTCACATGTCAGTGGTTTTGCACATTGGTTTAATGAAATGTACTTCAGAAAACGAAATAATTGGCAAAGTTTGTCTGCTAGAGCCTTTCACAGATGAAACAAGACATGTTTGCACAATGGCAGGCAGGCAGAGTATTGATTTACCATCTGCCACAGGAAATGCAATCCTGAATTGTGAGTACTCCACTTTAGCTCCTAGGCCAGAAAACTTGGTCACTGAGTTGTTCTGCAGAGGGGAGTGGGTTTGAGGCTGAGGTGGGATTGGTGTACATGGGATATTTCAATAAAGCTGTTGCTGTGCCTGGCTCAGTTGAGTGCTGAGCAAGTGCTGTTTGCAGATGAGGTGTCTGGGCAGCTGCCCACGATAAGGAATTGTGTCAGATCGCTATCATGGGGTTTTACACTCTCCAGCCTTTGAAATGATAGAAACCACTGATTTCCAACTTGTTTGCTTTCTGCAGAGATGAACCTGAGCAAAATGAAAAGGCTGTTAATTTTTAAGAGACTGGCTAATTAAGTGCCATTTGCAGTCATTTGGGTAAGATTGATTTATTTCACAAAACTCAGGTGCAGATTCACCGTGTAAAGCATTTTACCTCGTGATGATCATCACCGGGAGCTGCAGCACACAATAACGACTGGAACAAACTCAGGACAGGAACAATTCCCCGGTAACTTTCCCCACGCCGGCAGCTCAGGGTGCCCGGAAGGCAGCAGTGAGGCCGCGGCTGTAACGCTGCTGTGGTGCCAGGCGATGGCAGTGCTGATGGCTCCTGAGCACAGCTCTCCTTGCAGCCGGGGCTGCAGCACGCCTGGAGCGCTGCTGGGATACAAGGTACAGTTATTTGTAAAAACAGCTTCTCCCAAAATACTCAGGGAACAGAAGAAGATGGAAATCATTTCCGTTTTTGAGTTTTCAGGAGTGTACCTGGTATCCATGCACATAAAGTCTTTAGAACTAACTATGCAATGCTCTTTCAGCTGCTCAGTGAGACATCTGACCAGGCAGGTCATGGATTTGTCCCCTTCTCTCCCTATCAGGCCCTGAAGGTCCCCTGAACCCAGCCAACCAAACCAGTTTCTTCTTCCCCTGGCTGCTGGCCTCAATTCCTGGGCTCCATTCCTCCCTTCCTTGAAGGCCCCAGGCTCCTGGGCAGCCCAGTGCTGCTGCTGAGCACCCAGGGCTCTGTCTGTGAAATTATGGAGTTAGAAATGCTCAGGGGAGGGCTGGGACCCAAAACTGCTGCTGGGCAGTGACCTGTGAGCCCTCCACTGTCCTCTGCTTCCTCAGGGCTCAGTGGCTCATTCTGGGACATCATTTCCAAGTATACGTGGCTGTTACATTGATTTACTAAACCATGTGTTAGGAGCCTCACACTTGCAGAAAGTCCAGGCTATAAAGAAATTATAAATTCTGTATTGTGCTATTTACAGATTGTACCATATTGATGCTACTTGTAGAAATCCTGTGCCGTACTAATCATAAGTTCTGTGCTATGCTAATCAGAATATCCTGCTGGGAAAACCTTGATGGTAATTACAATTTAGTGCTGTCTTTATTCTGCCAAAGACCCCTAAAAGAACCCCTCTGTCCCCTTAGTGTCAGGTGCAACAGGTGTAATTCAAAGGGGAAAAACCCAGGAATATTTCCACTGACAGAATGTTGTCTTTGCATGCTTTGGGCTGTGCATTGGAGTTGGCAGAACTGCATTTCATCCTGCAGCTGGTGTTCTAACAGCTGGAAGCCCTCTCTTTGCATTTCCAGGTAAGCTCAGGTTTATACACAGCAGTGCAGGGCCCATCCTGCTCTCAGCAGCAGCACAGCCGTTCCCTGAGAGGAATCTGCTGCTGCTCTTCCCTTCCCAGGTCAGAATAAATGGAGCAACAGCAGCTGGCTGTGGTGCTTCCAGCACTGCTGGGACTGCCCCTGGTTCTGTGTGCACGTGGAATCAGCAGTAGGAACAAGCCCATGAAAGCAAAGCCTCTGGAGTGGCATCAGCTGCAAGCACTGTGGTCCAGGTAGGTCCCACTTGATGCAGAATGGGACCTGAGCAGCCAAATTGATCTCACTCCTTCCTCAGGGGCAAAGCAAACTTGCAGGTGTTTGCACCATTTACCTGCTCCTGGAATGGGGATGGTGCTACAGCTGGGAAAAGTAATTTACATTTTTAGGTCTTGGTTGCAAGGTAACATGAGACTGAGGCAGCACCACAAAGGGGAGCATGTGCCTTGGGAACACTCGTGCATGGACAGAGTAATTCCAAATGTTTGTGTTGCATCAGTTCTGCAAATGCTTTTTGTTACAGTGCATAAAAGATACAATAGCTGCCAGCATTAGCTTTGTAAAGAGAGACCGTTTTCTTCTGTTGACTAATTATGCAGTGAATATATTCAGTTTGAAGGGACACTTCAATAATTTAGCAGCATGTGCCAGGTAATACAGGAGCTTTTGTCTTACTGGTGGCACAGATCTGGAATCGTGTGTAACCCAATCCCTGGCTTTATGTTTTCAAGGAAGTGTTTGGTATAGCTCCTGTATCAAGTGCCACTGAAAAGCAGCCTAGATAAGAGATTAGGGTAATGCTCTTCCCTGGGTGTAGGGAAAGTTTACCCTTTGCTGCCCAGGGTGTCTTTTGCAGGCAGTAACTGCTTTGTAGTGTGAGGTGTGGATGGGCTGACATCCAGCAACGAGTTTGTTGCAGGAATGGGAAAATGCTGCAAACTGCATGTTGAACACCCAGGTCAGCTAAGCCTGTCCTCAGGGGTGTGTAACAAATGTAGTTTGACAGGGAGTGCTTTCTGTCATTCATGTTTCTTAAATGCAGATTGTTGATTTGCTGGACAGACAGGGAGAGGGGCAATGCTCAGTTCCTGGGAACACTGTGAAATAAAACTCAGGTAATGGATTTTCTTCAACCCTTCCCAAGGTACTTGCTCACAGTTGTGCCATCTCCCAGAAGGGTGTAAGCTCAAATGTCCTTTTCTGACCCCCTGCCAACTGGTTCAATCACCTCCCTTCCCTTGCCTACAAAACACAGCTCACTACTGATCCACAGCACAGGGAGATCCATTTGGTTTGGAATATGCCATGATTATTGCAGTCAGTAAAGGGCAGAGATAATGCAGTAGCTCAAACTATTCTCAAATGACTAAACAGGAGCTCAAATACAATTTTTACAACTCTTTTTCTTTGGAGGGACAGCTGTCTGCCATGCTCCTGCTGTAACAGTGGGATTTATATGGAGTCAGGTATCACTCACTGACAGGTAATTGCTTTCTGCAGATACCTGACTCTTTTCCTTGGAGGTCTCCCTTGCCTAAGTAATGCTCATTCTTGGTCTGTAGCAGCAGGCTTGCAGACAGCAGTTGGTTGTTTGGGCATTAATGTTTAATTTACAGAGCAGGATCTATATAATTGTAAAGAAGAACATATTCTACATTTGTGGAACATTGCCAGGCTTCAAACATGAGTATGCAGCATTTCAGAAACACTTTAACTGGGCTCAAACAGCTTTTCAAAAAACCACAGAAAGATGGTCTATTTAAAGAGAACAGCATAGCAAAACCTTGTCATTGAACCCTTCCAGCTTTTGTTCAGCCATTGGCTGTGTGATGCAGTTGGGGCCACTCTGCAGTGCTGACCTGTGTCTGCCACAATGCCTGAGCTCATCCACTTCATCATCTGGGCACCTTTCTTTGGTGGTCCTGCAAACAGCAGCAGGGAGATGACAGAGAGGATGATTTAACTCCCCAAACTGTTCTGAATGTGGCTTAGCCCAGGGTAACATTTCCCACTAGTGACCTGCTTAACAGGGCTGGTGCTGTCACAGCCACACTGGTCTGGAAATAGAGGAGTGGTTTTTTCTTCTTGTAGGCTGATGGAAATGTCCTTTGAGGTAAGACTGGCCCTGGCACCCCAGGGCTGGCAGAAGGAAAACCACACTCCAAGCAGCAGAATGGATTTCCTCATTCAGTACTGACCCACACACTTCATTCACAAGCTTGACTTCAAAATACAATCAGCCCATCTGGCAGCCTTTTTGTCCTCCTGAGGATGCAAAACCTGCCCTCTTTCTTGTCTTGCACCTTTCTCCATGTGCTTCCCCACTAACTAAAGGCAGGATGGGCACTAACTGGGCTGTGTGATTTAGCAGGGCTGGCCTGCCTTTGTTGCACTTGTCATGTTCAGCTGATGTCATTGTCCTGTGGCAGTGCTGGGGACATCGTGTTGCTGCCTGCTGAGCTGTTGGTGGCTTTTCCCCACCAGGAATCACTGCTCCAACAGACTGGATGTGGATGTTGGGCTCTCAGGAGCCAGTGGCACTGCCCAGGTGGGCTTTGTCCCCTCCAGCCAGTGACTGTGCTGCCCTGCTGTGGCACCATTGTAACTGGTTCTTTTTGTTTTGTCAAAGGCCCATTTTGGACTTTTTGAGATCAAGCAGATGCTGCAATCATCCTGCCCAGATTTCAGTGCAGGTAACTCTGTTTTTCTTTTTCAGTACCTTTCCAGGCTCCATGGAAAAAGCTTCTGTATCCAGAGCTGATATGTTGGTTTGTTGTCTTGACATTCCAATTGTGTTTATATTCTGTTCAGAGCCACTGCAACGAACCTTTGCTGCCTTGTGTTTAAATAGAGTAGACATGGTAACTAGAAGGCTCTAAGAGTTTCAAACAAAACCTTAAAGGAAGGTTAATTGCCATGCCAACATTTTTCTTTTTGTGTATGTTCTTCTGGCCAGGTTCATTGTGGGCATGAAATAATTTCTAGAAGTATCACAAGTGGAAAAGTGATATCAGAGTAGATGGATTATTTATCTCATTGGATGTGGTGTGACAGAAGAGTCTGGATTAGTGAGGACTAAAATACAGCAACCTGGGGAAAAGGACCATGAGGTTGAGGAGGGGATCCATGGGTGAGAGTCTTCTGCTGTTGAGAATATCTGTTGTGTCCATACAGCTGTGCTCTACATCCCAGAGCTGAGGCATCTTGTTTAATGTTCCTCTGTGTCCTGGCTGTTCCCTGGTTGGAGTGGGTGCACAGTTCCTGCTCGGTTTGTGCTACCAGTGTCACGTGCACTCCCATGAAAAGGTCATGGGATGTGGCCCTGGCAGCTTTGGCAGAGATTGTTAGAAGCCCTCTGGCATTTTCTTTTTTTAAATCAGAAAATACCACTTAGTTTTAACATAACTCCACAAATATTTGCAAAAAATATAATTATTAATGCTGTTTCAAAAGGCCTTACTTTTTCTGCTTCCTTCCTTTAAAGAATATTAAATGATCTCTTGTTCATTTTAAAATGTAGTTTTATGGTTTTCAAACTTCAGAAGTATGAAGTTACAATTAATATTTTCCCCAAGTACAACATAAAATTGAAATAGCAAAAATATTTGTTTAACTATTTTGAGATGTAGTTTGCATGTTTGACTCAAATGGAATGTTTTTTTCTAAAAAACTTTTTGTGGGAGGAAAACCCTTGTGATGATTAAATCCCAGCCTGAGAGAGATGGGACCATATTTCCATTAAAGAGAGACAGAGTTTCTGGGCAGGGGTTCAGGGAAGGAACAGAATCATTACTGGAGGTTGTGTTTAGCAGGTGATAACAAGTGGTTTCATCTCCTTACCCTTCTGTCTCGTCTCTCAATGCCCTGCCTTGCAGATTTGGGAATAGAGAGACTCTTCCTCCCTGACATCACCAAACCATGGAGAAATAGGCAGTATTTTAGCCTACATATTTAATGTTCTGCTGAGATCTAGATGCTGTCATAGCAGGAAAATGTTTCCTGCATCTGTCTCACAGCTCCTGCTCCCCAGTGCTTACTGCCAACAGAGGAGATGTGGTAGAAAATCTGGAGAGAAATTCTGTCCCAGAAACCACCATGAGCTGTTTGCTTTGCCCTGTTCCTTTTCTGCTTCTAACCCTTTATCATCCCTTTCCGAAGCAAAGAAGAAACTGAGATCAGCTAGTGAAGGATTTCCTGGATTTGTTGCATAATTTAGCTGCAACCTGGACACCTGCACTTTTCATTGGTCATTCTCTAAGAGGTTAAAGAGAGATCATCCCGAAGCCACAGGAAAGGCAAGGGTTACCATTGCTCTAGGCCAAGGCATTACAATAGTGATGATGACAAAACTATTTGGCAGAGATGCCAGCAATGCCAGCAAACAAGGCACCATCCTAATCAAGGGCAGTATTTTGATTGCTCAGAGAGCCAGCCCAGCTCCCTGCTGTCACACTGTGACAATCCCCAGCCCAGTGTCATTCCAGCTCCCCAGAGTGTTTTGCCAGGGCTGGGGAGAGTCTGTACACACAGCTCCCAGGAGCTGGACCTGCATAAACAGAGAACTGCAGATGGTGGAGGAGAAATGCCCCAAGGGCAGAGTAAAAAGCACCAAGAAATGCAGGTGTGCCCACTCAGGGTGGCTGCAGCACATCTTCCCCACCACAGGCTCCACTGAAGCACCTTTCCTTGCTGACCTGGTCCTTCCTGCTCCCAAACAGGTGCTTCATCCTCCCCCTGATACACATGGGCACGGGGAAGGAAAAGTGCCAAGCTGTGCTCTGAGAAACTCCTGGGAAATGGTGATGGTGGCACAAAGAGCAAAGCACAAGATTCCTGAATATCAGACATTCTCCCTGCTGGCAGTGCAGAGTATGAGCAATGTGATGGCACAGCCTCTTAGTTTCCTTGGCCATATTTTATGCCTTTATTTTCATCTAGACTTATATCCAAGGCTTGCAGTGCACTTCCTGTGGCAAGATCCTCCAAGCAGTTATGAGCTCTGCAATATTCCTCCAAGCCTTCTTCTTTTTCAGGAATCTTGTTTGCAATTACCATGATTCTGTTTGTCCTTTGTCATGGCACAGATATGCAATTTTCATTTTCTGAAGGGACATCAAATGGGAGGGCAGGAAAGTTTGAGGAAGTAGAATTAGATTTTTAATAACATTTCCTTTAGCCACACTCTAACACATGCTTGTGGTCCAGCAGAATTGAGTGAGGTGTCCATTTGTGTTCTCTCAGTCCCAGAGTTACCAATGCCCATAGCCATATTTTTTTTAAATGCAGGTTACTGGAATAATAAATCAGGTCACTCTAGATGCCCACTAGAGCTGATGATCTGCTTCTGTGTAACCAGTGCAGCCAGCAAAAGGAAACAGAGTTCACTCAGCATGCCCAGCTCTGGAACATTCAGAAGAGGAAATACTCTGGAGGATTCCTACAGAAACCAAAGCCAAAGAGCAGCCCTGATTGGGAACCTCCTCTGCTCAACTATTCTGTTACAAGTGGCCCAAAGAAGAATGATTTTCATTTTTCAATTCTTGTGGCAGCAGCAGCTCTGGGTTAGGCAATTGTTATGGTGTGCTCAGGGCACCAAACCAAAAAATCTGAGACAGAGGGCCCAGATGCAGAATTCCCTGCAATAACCTAAAGCAAATGCCACTGGATGCAGCTCCCTCAAGATCTCCCTGCTCACAGCCTCGCTGGTGGCCAGCATCCAGACTGAGCATTAGCAAAACCAACAAACCAAACAGTTCCCACAGTAAGTGCCTTGCTCTCCAGTTAACTTATTTAACTGTGGAGCTTCTCCGGGGATGTTTCATGTGCTGTTGTTGCAATAAGCGGGTATCCATGGCAAAACCCGAGGGCACTGCCCTACAGCAATGAAGTCTTGGCTAAACAGCAGCAGGAACTGGAAAAGGTCAGAGTTCCACAGCAGCCCTGCTCCATTTTAAAAATAAAGCCCATCAGTTTGCTAAGAAACGAGGCAGGTTCTTCAATGGCTTGCAGGTCAGACCTGGGGTGTCTGAAATCAATTTTCCCAAAGACACTGGGGGAAGAAAGGAAAATGCTCAGACAAGTCTACAGGAGAGCAGCACAGAGCTTCACTGCCAAGGGAGGGACAAGAACAGAAGGGACTCTGGGGCTTTGCAGAGGCCAAGGAACAGGGAACATTTTCCCTGCTGCTCTTTCCCCACCTCTGTCCTCTTCTTGTGCTCCCAAAGGTACAACTTCCTGCTATAATTTGGTTTTCATACTTTAGGCAGGGACCATTTCTATATGGTTCTGTACCTGGATGGCCTTGCAGTGCCATCTCCTCTAGGATTGTCAGTGGAATCCAGCACATTGGTGCAGTTCTTCCATTCCACCTCTTGGATAACACTGCTGAAATCCACCAGAAGGAGCTTTTGTGTATCAATTTTGCATAAGCCTTGAGGAATGTATTAACATGTAAGTAAAAACCCAGTGAGTCCTCTTAACTGTGTTGAATTATTGTAAAATTAATCTTCCCAATCTGAATGAGAATAGGATGCTCTGGATTTGTAATACAAATTCTGTACATTAAGGATGTGGATGGTTGTACACCCATTGCAAAAGATACTTTTCTCTCAGCCTCCTCATTGACTGACCTGTGTAGTTTTATTTCTTAATAACAACAAAGGACTAAATGCCCCCCTACAATAGCTTATATCAGGTCTGTGTTCTCCTTCTTGCTTGCAGTCTGCTCTTGGATTTGTGCTAAGCAATGTCCTGCCTTCCCCAAGGCAGCTCCATACTTTGAGATATGTTTGCCTTTACAGGAGTTATCTTTGAGATAACTCAAAGAAAGTTGAAATATATCCTTCTCTTCTCAGGTACTCCTATTGTTGCAGTAAAAGCATGGGAGATGTCAGCAAACTGGCTTTGCCAAGCTCCTGCAGCTTTGATCTGATGGCTGGATTTTATCTGCAGGTGTTTTGAGGAGGATGAGTGCTTTTCACAAGAACAAGGCAGAAAAAATAAAAGCAAACTCATTAACTTCCATGAAGTTATCCTTACTCATTTTCTCTTCCCTTTCCTGCTGTGTTTGTGGTAACAGCTCATTAGAGCCTGTGTTTGCAATAGCTGCAGCATGAGACAGGAGATTTCATTTCCCCTCCTGCTTTCCAGGATGTGGCAGGACCGAGGCTGCTACCAGGGGGTTTGTGCTGCTCACTGAGCACAGGTTGAGCCTGAGCTCCTTTCTTGTAGGAAACTCCTGCTCCTGCCTCCAGGGAAGACGAGGAGCTGGGATTTCTCCGTTGAGAGATGTGGGGCTCGTGTTTGAAGAAGAAAAAGCCTGTGCTGTTTTTGCCCCCTGACAAGCACAAGCATGGAGAACAGAGATGCTGCTGGTGTCTCTGGAGAGCTCTGCCAGCCCTGCCGAGGAGCCAGAGTCTGGTTGGATGGTTTGAATCTCTGCCATCATTTGGAGCAGAATGAAGCTCTGTAAAGGACAGTGCCTGAATGCCAGCGGGGCTGTCATTAGCTCGGGCAGCCCAGGAAGCAGCTGATGTGCAGTTTGTGGTGGAAGTCATGCAGACACAAGGGGTGACTGGGGGTGGACAGGCCCCAGCCCCTGGCTGCAGCCTGGCCCCAAAGGTGTGTTCCAGGCTGTTTGGATGGACCAGGTACAGATTCACAAGACACAAAGGCTCCATGGACCATCCATTTGATGTCAGCTTTTCAGTGATGTTGGGTGCTGCTGGCCCAGCTCCATCTTTATTCCACAGTAATCAAAGGAAATGCACCCTAGTCTTGGAGTCTGGTGGTTCAGGACTGAAAGCTTAATGGCTTTCCTTGGCTTTTTTTCCCCCCCTCTCTCTTTTATGAAGCATAGGGTGTTTAGAACTATGGAAGCAGTGCAAGAAAAATATTAATGAATAACTATGGAGTGCAGACATTAATGCATTCCTTTCTCTTGAAATAACTGGCTTTTCTCTGTGGGGTCTGTAACAAAAAAAGTGTCTGCAGAGTCTGAACCTGCTGTATAGAAGCCAAAGTAGATGATGATGATTTAGAACTTCACTGGCTTGCTTTTTTTTTTTTTTAATAATATTATCTCTGCATTTATCATGTTGCAAAAAATCTCTTTCTCTGAGAAATGATAAACCTAAGGCAGAGGGGCAGTTCTTGAGATTCTGGGTGATGGAAAGTATGAACAAATAATGATTTTTGTGATCCTGTCCCACACCCCAAACTCCAACTGATGCTGGAGAGGAGGAATTAAAGCATTGCAAGCACCCCACCATTGAGTTCACCAGTGGTGGGTTGGGTTTTCAGCTTTTGTTTTCCTGCAGTTATGGACCAGGGGCTACATGCAGCACATATGGGGCTGTCCTATAGTAACAATTCTCCCAGGTTTGAACGGCAGGTCAGGTCAGTGGCTGGAGCTGCCTGTCCTTTCATGGAACAAAATGCAAAAGGAGGACGGTGGAGAGCCCCACTGCTGACTACCAGTGGAAATGGGAACGGTGCATCCCTGTCCCCAGAGAGGCTGCACAGGTGGTGCCCAGTGGAGAAGCAGGAGGCTTAAGCACCTGCTTGAGAGAGATAGTTCTGAACCTTTGTTCACTCCTCGACCCCTCCCTGGCTGTTTCTCCCTGTCAATTCCGTCCAACACCACCCCTTCCTCCTGCCCTGCTTCCACCGCGTGCCACAAGGGCTGCCAGCTGCCCACGGCTTTGTCCCTGTGCCCGAGCCTGCCGGGGACCGAGCGCTCGCCGTTGCGATGGTTGTGCAACAGCAGCGGGCAGGGGTGCGGGACAGCGCTGCCCAGGCGGGATCTTTGGCGGGAGCGCTGCCCGCGCCCGGCCGGCCGCGCTGCCCGGCCCCGCCGGGAGCTGCAGCGAGCGCGGGGCCCGGCCCGAGGGTCCGGCCGGGGGGGATTCCCGGTGTGTGCGGCGCTGCCGGGCCCGGCGCGGGCCGGGGGCTCGGCGGGGCGGGGCGGGGCGCGGGGACCCCCGGGCGGGGCCGGACTACGCGCCCCGAGCGCCCCTGCGCGCCGGCGGGGCGGGGCCGCGCGGCCCTACAAAGGCGGCGGCGGCGGCGGGGCGGCCGCTACTCACCGGCACCGGCGGGCTCGGCGGGGCCGCGCTCGGCTGCAGGCGCGGCCATGAGGCGGCTGTAGGGCCCGGGAGCCGCCGCCGCTCCGCTGCCTTCGGCCGCCGCGGGGGGCTCGGCGGGGCGCGGCTCTGCCCGGGGTGGATGCCGGCCGGGGCCGGCCGCTGCCGGCACCATGCACACCGTGCAGAAGGACACCACCTTCACCAAGATCTTCGTCGGGGGGCTGCCCTACCACACCACCGACTCCTCCCTCAGGAAGTACTTCGAGGTCTTCGGGGACATCGAGGAGGCGGTGGTGATCACGGACCGGCAGACCGGCAAATCCCGAGGATACGGCTTTGTAAGTGCCGCTCCGCTCTGCTCCGCTCCGCGGCGGGACGGGCGCTGCCCCGGGGAACGGGCCGGCAGCGAGCCCCGGGCTGCCGAGCCCGCCGGTGTGCGGTGACAAAGTCCCGGTGCGGCCGGACAGACTCCCGGACAAAGTCCCGGTGTGGCCGGGCGGGCCGCCCGGTGCCGGGCGCTGCGGAGCCGCCGCCCGTCCCAGCTTGTGCCGCTGCGGGAGCGAGGGGCTGGGTCGGGACAAAGGCTGGGCTGGGGCCCGGGAGGAGCCCCCCGTGTTGTCTGGGGCCGTGCCGTTCGTTCAGCACCTGCTCCCCCCTCCCGCTGTCCGTGCGGGTCCCCGCATCCCGCCCGCAGCTGCCCTGAGCTCCTGTGCGCGGGGGTTTCGGGAACGGCTCCGCCAGCCCCTTAAAAAAGGCTCGGGAGGAGGTGGAAGGGCAGGGGAAAGCAGCTGGCACCGGCCCAGCGGGGAAACCGGGCGGGGGGAGCGCCCGCTTTTCCATCGAGTCCCAGCAGCCCTTCCCGTCTCGCCGTGCAAGCGAGGCTGCACGAAGGGAGTTCGGCTCCCGATTCAAAATAGAACAATAAATAAACTCCACTTTAGTGCCTGTTGCTGGAGTGTTTACAAAGCGCTGTTGCTACAAACAAGGCTGTGCTCGATTCCAGGTGACCATGGCAGACAGAGCTGCTGCTGAAAGAGCTTGCAAAGACCCAAACCCCATCATTGACGGCAGGAAAGCAAATGTGAACCTGGCGTATTTGGGAGCAAAACCAAGGAGTATTCAAACTGGTGAGGCATCCAGGAGATCCCATCTCTCTGTATTAGAATAACTTGTAAGACAAGGAAACAAGTTCCTTGGGCTGGAATCATCTGATCTGACGATGCACATTTATCTGTCCACCATAGTTCTGATTGTTGGCTGAGGACACTGCATGGTCCAGTTACCTCTCTGCTGTATCTTCTTGTTCAGCCCTGCTGCCCTAATGTTACTCACCAAAGTTCATATAACTGTGTTAAAGCTGTTTCCTTCCACGGCAGATCTGTTTGCCCGTTAACCTCTTTGTTACATGAGAATTAACTGCAAGATCCACTTTGTCATTTCTGCCTTTGGTTTAATGACCGCAGTACTCAGTGTGTAAAATAAGGCTTTATACCCCATTGTCTGTTCCATAGCAGCACGTTCACACTGGGCTTTCATCATGAATTCCCATCTGCTCCTCGTGCATATCACATATGCATGTTAAATTTAACTTGTTTCTAAATGGGGCTCTGAATTTGCTCACATGCATAGCAGATCAAATGCAAAGACGTGTGCTGTAATTCTGCCTGTGTGTTACCAGTTGAATGGTACAATGGATGCCATTCATTAATATTTCTTTTTTTCTGAACCTTTTTTTTTTTAGGTTTTACCATAGGTGTGCAGCAGCTACATCCAGCCTTCATTCAGAGACCCTTTGGGTAAGTGGAAATGTTTCCTAACGGTCTGTTTGAGATCAGATTCACAAATCAACTTCCTCATTATTTAAAATGTGTGAAAAAAGCCTTCGCCATCAGGAGTGGACAATTTCAACAGCTGTTGTTAATGTTCAGAGTACTTTATTTCTGGTGGAGATTTCAGAAGTTTTGTGCATTTGTCAGCTTTAATGTAATTCCCAAAGATCCTTCTTTATCCTTAGTAAATCTTAGTCATAATAAACCCAGTGCATTGCTCGCTGTTTTGCCAACTTCAAGAATTCACAGGAATTCAAATAAATGGAAAATAGTTTCTCTATTATAGTACTTAAGGTGTCAAAACAATTAAGCAAATTCTGTTCTCATGTTTCTCAAATAAGATCCTCTGCTTCCTCTGTGCCATTTCCCACGTAATAACGCTTAGGATACAGTTTTATCCTAGAAAACAAATTGCATTGGAAACAAAGTCTGTTACTTAATGAAAGTAACATTAGGTCAAAAATTGATTTTGGACAGATGTTATACAAGGCTTGAATAGTCTGCAAAAGTGGGCTTTTGTCTGCTGTTTTCAATAGCTTATACCATCCCTACTCGGTTAGAAAAGTCCTCTTTTTATACATCTAATAGGATCTGGCAGCTGCTCGGCAAAAGACAAGTGTGCTTCACGAGAACAATAGTGACTGTCATACTGCCCTCATTTAACTGTTTAATGATTGATGCAGCTCTTTTTTTAAACCATTTCAGAAAGTGAATATTGATAAGGTTTTTTATTATTATTTTCTAAGAGCATTAAGAAAGTAGGTGCATTTTTTAAATGAGTGCTTTTGAGCACTGCCCTGGTGTGGTTTTTGTGTGACTCTAATATAAATAGATGGGATTTTGGCCTTTGTCAACAGCAATACTTCATCCCTTCCCTGCTCCCCGCTCCTTTTTTTTGGGGTGTTTTTTTTCTTTTTCTTTTTCCTTTTTTTTTTTTTTTTAAGAAAAAAGAAATCTGCTAACAATAAAACTTTCATTCCTCTGCCCTTATGGCTGCAGTTGCCAACTGCCTGGGTAATCTCATTCCGCTGAGTTTCTGGATGTGAGAGGCTGTGTTGCCACAATAATGCACGCCCCGTGTACGTGTGCTGTGTGGGGTTCAAACACGCTGCTTCTCGCAGGCACTTACTGCTGAAGGCCTTGAAAAACATCTGCCATGAAAGGAAGAGTCTCCCCTTCTTCGGGGCAACAGCCACATCAGTCTGCATAGACCAAATGCTGCTTTTTAATAGTTCTCCTTGCATGGGGGCTGCAAGAGCTTTCACAGCCCCCAAAGCAGCAGCACCTTGAGATGCAAACCCAGAGGCTTTTGCATGGCAGTGCAGGAGAGAAGTTGCCAATAAAAGCAGCCTCTGGCGAGTCCTGCCATGCATGGGAGCAGAGAAGAACAAAGTGGTGAAGCCCGTTAAAACTCCTCTTTTTGGCAGGAGCAGCTCGCAGATTATCTGCAGTTTTCTGGGTGCCCTTCCTACCCCGCAGCCGCAGCTCTTGAAAACATTTTTTTTTCCCAACAGTTTGCTTTTGGTTTCACATCCAGAGGAGTGTGGGATCGACTGATTACATGTTCCTTGTGATCTAGACAGTTCCTGTTGCAGGCATTGGTTTCATCATTAAACCAGCAGAGCTGCAGTTAGCACATACAGTGGAGAACATTATAAATTATTTATCAGTTGCCAAGAGACAGGAACCAGGAGAATGGAGGGCTGGAGGCAGGGGATTATATATCATTATTTGCAAGCATCAGTAAACAAGAATTTAATTGAATTCAGTCATTGCTGCAGCAGAATCACTGGAAATGTGGGTTTTGCAGAGTGTGTTTACCTGAGCACCACCTTTACCTGAGCACCACAACTGGGGCTGCTCGGTGGCTTCTCAGCAAAGCCTCAGGTGCTCGGTCGAGCAGCAGAGCTTGGCTGCCAGTTCCCTCTTTGTCTCCTCAGCAGACCAACAAAACTAAGAGCCTGCCAAGCTCCACTCCTGCATTCCCTTGGACCCACAATTTCCTTGGCCCTCAGTGGGATATGAGGAGTTTGTCGGGGTCTGTCACTGAATTGCTGCTGTCTGTTTGCACCACGCCGGGTGGATCCTGACCTTTCCCAAAGGGAGCTCAGTGGCTCGGCTGCTTTGCCCCTGGTGTGAGAGGTTGCCGGGCTCTCCCTCCTGCAGTTCCTGCCTCTGCAAAGTGTTTGTGCCCGGGGGTTGGCATTGTGGTTTCCAAAAGATGATTGTCATGGGGCACAGGGTGCTTGGTGAGCGAGCTGGGCTTGGCAGGGCAGGAATGAATGAAGAACCGTTAACTCCTGGGCAGTTAACGAAGAGCAAGCAGCCACTCATGTCCCAGCTATCAAGCCACAAAACGCAGGTTTTGGTGAAACCTGAAATGAATGGAAACTATGAAAATTACCCAAACACCAGAGAGGATTATTTATAGACTGAAGGCTTCCCCCCCCAGCCCCAGACACCTCAATGCAGCTGTAAATATTGCCAGGGCTATGCGGAACAGAAAGAGAAACCACGAGGAGCCTCTCTCCTTCCTCCTGCTGTCCTGGCAGGGGAGGCACTTGCGCAGCAGACAGCACGGAGTCAGTAGTAAATCCTGTTTGGAAAAGAAGTTTCTAGCCTGTTGTAACCAGAGATCTTAACAGTAATGCAAGGCAAAGGATCTGTCTGTGACTTGGAGATGCGGCTGCTGAGTTTAGGGAAGCAGCATTGGGCCCGGGGCTCAGCCTGGGGCTTGCTTGCAGACTGTGCTTTGCTTGGAGGCACCTGGCAGTGCCAGCATGTCCCTGCAGCTGCCATGCTTCATGTGATCAGGTGATGTGGCAGAGCTGCTTGCTCCCACCTCGTGGTTCCCTGCTCTGGGACTCTGGAGGGGGAGGCAGGTTTGAGTCTGTGCAGGGAGTGGGGATTCCCTGGTTCTCCTCTGTGCTTGCTGCTCTGGACACAGCATATGGCAGATGCATTCCTGTGGCTGTGCCTCAGCGAAGGAGCTATCTGTGTGGGAGATCTACCAGTGGCTGAGTAAGTGACTGAGCTCTTGCAAACATAAAGCTGTCTCTTGTGGCAGGATCCAGCTTTTTCCATAGCTGCACGTTGGATGTCATTGCTCCAGAGACCCCATCCATGTGTAGTTACTTGTTTTGGTGGCCCCCTGCCTCTGGCCCACATTTGGCCTCAGCAACATCAGAAAGAGTTAAATCCCTTTGAGTTTAAAATTTCACGCGTTGATGCTGCTGCAGTTAGGAAGTGAAGAAAGTCTCTCTTTGTGTCAGCCCAGCCTCCCTTGCAGCTGTTTATCCTTAAAATTTCTCTATTGGGTTAAAAATAAAAGGCAACAAACTTTCATCTTTTCTGTGGTTATGCTTATAAAAGGGGCACGTGCTGTGCCCAGCCTGTGTCAGCTGGCATCCCCCTGCTCCAGCTTCCCACTGCCCACTTGCCCAGAGCTGGAGGCTGCAGGATCCCATCCCACTCTGCCAGGCTCATGGGGATGGAGCACCCAGCACCTGGTGTTATCCTGTGCCAGGAACATGAAAGCTTGGGGGGGAAAGGGGGCATTTCGTAAGAAATGTCCAAATCCATTTTCCAAACGGCTTCAGCTGCTGGTTCTCATGCATGGTGACTGCTGTTCAGACCAAATGCTTGCCAGTCAGAAAGAAATCCCTTTCTTATTTTTTAAAATTATTTTATTTAGGTTTTTTTAAGCATAAACATGTATTTATAAGCAGTTCAGACAGCTTTGAGAATTTTCTTGAACATGTGCTTCAGGATGCCAAACACTCGTGTCAGGCCCAAGGGTTTGGTGTGCCTGTTTTTTGGGGTTGGGGCAGAATTTGGTCATGTTCTGCCTGTAAAACAATACAAAAGCATGGTCTGATATAGTGACCTCACACTTGGCTATGTGAATGCTGTGAGCTCAGACCTGTTGCAAGGGACAGGCTCTGGGTGAAGGATCTGAGCCATTCTGGGCAGTCAGGGCATGGGCTTGTGTGTGATGGAGAGAGCCTGAGCTGGCTCTAGCTTTGTCTTTACAGCACATGGCTTGAGTTGTGCCATCTTCTCTGTGATTCCATTGCTTCTGGTGGATTTCCTCTTCATCCTCCTCAGCAGCAGAAACCTGAGTCCTTTCCCGTTGGTGCAGGAGCTGGGGAGTGGCAGATCCAAAACCCACCTGTGTTGCTGTGGCTGGTGCCACAGAGTCCCAATGTGGCAGATTGATGCACACGTCTGAATTTCCAGAGCAGCTCAGCTTGTGCTTGATCTCATCTTTCCTTTGAGCAGCTGCTGGCATATGGGCCCCAACTCGTAGTATTAAGCACATGCCCAGTAATTGGAATGATGAATGCAGCCCTGGGCACCCTGCCCTGGCGCTGAGGGCACCAGCCAGGGAACCAGACAGTTGTTGTGCTGATAATTTGGTAGCAAGGACACCGGGTCACTTCTAAATACGACTTTTATGAAGAACTTGTTCCCCACGGATGGGAGCAAGCTACATACCAGAGCTAAATATACTCCATGATCACAAAAGATGAAAAGTCCTGGACCTCGGAGTTAAAACTCAGTCTCCTGTTTCTCAGTCTCCTAGTGCTGTAAACAGAGTTGTGCTGTCCCCTGCAATTTCCCTGTCACCAGCTTTGAGCATTTTAATTCTCCTCTGTCAGACTTGAGCTGCCCTGGCCAAAGCAGCAGAGGCTGGAAAAACCCTGCTGGATCCAGGCATCCCCCATGATTCCAGCTTGCAGGAAGGTGTGGATGGATTGGATTGAGATGTCTTAAATGTTCTACTGCCACAAAGGGACAACTGGTAGCTGAGATCACAAACTCTTAAAATGGAATTTCTTTCTTGACTGAGAAATTACTTAATTACTTGTTTTATTAAGTGCAGGCCTTCTTTTATCAAAAAGAGATATTTCATTGCTTTTTCTGTAGCTGAAGCATTCTGCTTCAAAACACTTCATCTCCAAGAGAGGGGTTTAGATGAGTCAAGTGAGTGGATGGTTTTAATTAAAGGTCAGTGGAAGGGATCACGTGTAAAGAAGGAAAGTCTGTTAAAAATGGAACCAGTTGAAAGTAGTCACTAATGTGTATTATTCCAAAACTTGTCAGGTACTTCAGAAGACTCTAGAGATGTTTCTGCCGTTGATTTTCTCTAAATTGCGGAAGAAAATTGGAGAGCTCAGTCAAAGGCAGAATTCTGGGGCTTCCTGAGTTGATCTGTTGGAGACCCTGGTTTTCCCTACCATCCTACACAAGGATGTTGAAGGACTCAGGTTCCTGTCATGCACTGGTGTGAAACAGTCCCTGTTTCTTCTGTCAGTTAATTTCTGGTTTGGCTGTGCTGATAACTGGAAAGGGGAGGGGCTTTTTCCTTCTCTGGAGAGCTGACCAGTTGTGGATAAACTTCCATGTGGCTTTTTCCTTGGTGCCAGATGGCTCTTGTTTCAGGCAGATGTTATCTCCTGCTACCTGAGTGTTTTTCAGCCTGCTTCTCTCCAAAACTATTTTTGGTCTGGCCCAGCATGCTTTTGTGTAGGATCATGGTTTTTTTTTTCCTTCTTCCTTTGGGTGTGGGGGAAGCAAGATGCAGAGGATAAAGCTGTTGAGCCTGGCTGTAACTCATAGTGGAGCTCAGCATGTTGATCTCACACTCTTGGTTGAGCTGAGGAAAAGTGTTAGATCTTTGGGAGGTGTACTTCTTTCTTTGGTCTGCAGCCTTTTTTTTACTTCTTTCTGGTTTTTTCCCCCACTGACTGCAGTCTGGGACAGTCTGTGTGGCACATCATGCCTTGGTGATTGCCGCTGGTGTGGTGACATCTGCTCCCAGCAGGGAAGCAGGAAGCTCAGTCCTGTACCTGTCTGCACAGGCTGCTGTGTGCATCTTCTCAGAGGGACAGAGGAGGATGAGGAGAAGGCAGACAGGCAAATCAGTTACAAGAGGAGCAGAAATTGCCTTGACTGCTTTGCTATTTTGTGTTTGTGTCGTGTTGCAGCAGGTGATGATAAGTCCCATGGAGCTGCAGAGTTCATCCCTGTGTGACTTTGAGCTGGCTGGGATAGCTGGCTGATGAGGCAGAAGCTGTTGACATTTCAGGGCATTTTTAAATCAGCTTTAGTGGGGACATTTCAGGAGTTGGAGCTTTGTCATGTTGTGGTCAGAGCCCAGCCCTGTCAGGGAATGGTGAGGGATGGTGGAGTGATCAGGGCACAACCCATGTCCTGATCTGTACAGGTGTTAGTGGATAAACTGTGATCCCCTCCTGGAGTGGGAGTCCTGGTGGGCAGGCAGGGACATCCTGCAGCCTCCTCCCCATGTCTGCACTGAGAACAGCACCTGAATTTCTCACATTTCCACAGCCTGTCACCGTGGCTGGGGCCCGTATGATACCTGTGGCCAGCCCTGCCTGCACTCCACACACGTTTACTGAGTGTCTCCTCGAGGTGAGTGCTTGCTGGCTTGGGAGTGTCCCTCAGGAACGATTCCTTGGAGTGTGAATCACACAGGACGTGTGCCTGCATCCCCAGCTGTGCCGTGGTGCCCTGGCACTGCCAGTGCAAGTGTGGGGTGTGCTTCCCAGAGCAGCTTTCAACTCAGGAGCCCACTTCAAAATGCACCTTTGGGTGGATGTGCCCTGCAGGCAGTGCCTGGAGGTGTCACATCACCAGGGGCTGTGCTCAGCTGGCTCTGCAGCACCCCCAGCACCCCCTGCCATCACGTGCTGTGGCAGTGTGGGTGTCCCTGTGGCAGCCAATGGGTCAGCTCTAGTGGAAATGGAGGCCAAATTCCTGGGGTCAAATGCCAGAATTTGTGCCTTCAGTGGCAGACACAAAGGGCTCTGTTTCTTTTATTCTTCAAGGAATAAAAGGCTGGTCGTGGTGGTGGCATTTGTGTGCTGATCTCTGTGAGGCTGCCAAGAGCCCTGTGCCCCTCCTCGTTTCCCAAATGTTTGTGTGATGCCGTGTCCCTCCTGACAGAGGGCTGCAGCTGTCTCCACCTCTTCAGAGCTGACAAAACCAGCTCCCAGCAGGGCTGGCAGAGATCAAGGGGTCAGGAACTCCCACCTTGTTGCTCTCCCAAACTCATGCAGCATGCAGGAGCAGCTTGCAGAACAGCTCATGGCTCATGTGTAGGAAGTCCTGAGAAGGTGCAGCTAAAGCACATTTTAGGTGTAAATCTGGTACAAAATAGTCAAATACATGAAGTGTCTCTGAGATGAGCTCTGCTGATGAGAGCTTGTTCCTCTTCCCCAGTGTTTGGTTAGAGAAGTGGGTCACATTTCCTCCTGACTTGTCCCTTTTTCCTTGCTGTCCCCCAGCCAGCCCTGCCCTGCTGCTGGGTGATGGCAGCTTTTGAAAGGCACTTTTTCATCTGCCTGGGGTCATGGGTGCCTCCCTGACATGTCTGAACACCTCCACCCAGGCCTGCACCTCAACAGGGCCCCTTTTGTTGTGTCCCCCACCAAAGCAGGACAGAGCCTGTGTCCCTTTGCCAGTGGCTCTGTGACCATCCCTGTGCTGGTTCAGTTCTGGCTGCTGGGGCACGGTGCCACACGGTCAGGAGCTGGCACCATGAGGGCCCTGCCAAGTCCCTGCTGTCCCTCCTGTGCCACTGCTGCCTCTGGGCTGAGGTTTGACCCTGCTCCTTGTTTTGGGTGGCCTGTGCCCGTGGCTCGTGGTGGTGCCAGCAGCATCTCGTCCATCTGCTGTTCACAGGGTGACTTTGGTGTGTGGTGGCCACGGCTGAGCACTTGGTTGGTGTTTTATAATCGCACCGTGTGTGTTTTTGATGAAGTTCTCTCCTGGCTGGCAGGGCCCATCGTGGGGGATGGAGGAGAACTGCAAGGGAGGGAGGAAGGGAAAGGCATCTTAAAACACAGATGTGACTCATCGTGTAGAAATTCAGATTAGAGTTTGCTGTTTTCTAGAAAGAGAACTACAGAACATCTTTCTTTTTTAAAAAAATTATCTCCTGAAGAAGTCATGTTCAGGAATAATGGAAGAGGGGAAATACTTTAAAATTTTCTGTGGATGCTAAATGTAGCCAGCAGAGAACTTCATCCTCCTGCACTGGTTTGTTTTGTTTGTAGCTGCAAGTCATCAAAGTGACCTTACTTTGAGTTGTGTGTTTATTTTGATTGATGAATTACCATCTGTCCACCTAATTCAGAAGACCAAATTGCATAATACCTTGATTGAAATTTCTAGCTGAATTACTGAAATCCTACAGACCAAGAGAACCTTCCCTTTTACATTGACATTCCCTTTAGAAGCAGCTCTTGGAGTTGCTGAGTGTGGTTTTTTAGTGCAGTACCAGCTATTGTGAGTGATGTGTGCTTGTGTATGCCCTGGGCTGGTGGGATGGATTTCTGAGAGCTGAGAGGGTCCAGGAGCACATTCTGCCTTCCAAGCTAATGGTGCTTTTTATTCCAAATAGCCCTGAAAAGCTGGAGTTTTCCTTGCTGCAGGAAAGATGTAGTGCAGGATGTTGCAGATTTGCTGTCTCTGGGCCCACCGAGGAGCTCCGTGTGTGAAAGCAAAGCCAACAGTGCAGAGTGTGTTGGGATGAGCTGGGGATGGCCTCTCACCCCAATGGCACCACGTCCCCCACATGGGCTGTGCCAGCTCAGGACAGCAGTTGGGTGGCAGCAGGGGACGTGGAGGAGCTGCTCAGGCTGGGTGATGCTCTGCTGGATTGTCAGGGCTGTCCTGGCTGTTTGGTGAGCACAGGTGGAATTCCTGTGGGCAGGAAAAGTCCAGGCCCCTCCTCTGCTCCTGCCGCTGGATGGTTTTTAGTGGATTGTGCATTTTTTGTTGCGTTTGTGGAGTGATTTTAGCTTTGTTGGGCCCTGGAGTACGAGGAAGCCTGGTGGCAGGGAGAAGTGAGGAGCAGCCAGAGCATCCATGCCAGTCTGGGATGCAGGATGTTGGCTGATCCACCAGGGCTGGAGCAATAACCATGGAGTGAACCTGCTCATGCCATGCCCAAGGGTCAGTGCCTGGGGGTGCCTCTGCAGAGCCTTGTCCCAGACCCTGGCAGACCCAGGAGCAGCATTGCACTCTTTATTTAAAACAAAATGAAAGAGAAAAGTCCCCAGTGACAGGCAGAGGAACCTCTGAGTGGGACTGAGCCCTGCTCCTCCAGGAGTGTGTGACATGGAGTGCCCTTGGGCTGAGCTGGTGCCTAAGCTCCAGCTCTGATTCAGCTCTGCTGGCCCCAGTTTAGATCAGAGCTGAACAAAAAGGGATTCTGTGCATTTCTGCTGCCTCATCTCATTCTTGTTACCCACAGGGTGATGCTGGGGATGGTGTGCTTATGGGCTGGAGGACTGTGAGGTCCCTCTTGCTGTCCTGGGGTGTCTGGTGGCCTCAGAAGAAGGTCTTGCACTGAATGCAAGGTTGAGGTGCTGCTCACCACCATCCATCCTCCCTGGGCATATGGAAGGACCCTGATTTCAGAGGCAGTGTTGCTGTGTGGGGAAAGGAGAGGAGAGCAGTCATTCTCTTGTCATGTAAATTGTCTCAAGCAAAAACAAACTGCATATGGGAGTGGGAAAAGGAGAGAAAACTCGTTCAGATGAGCCCTTGTTTGTGAGAAGCCTCTCTCCTGTCTGAAGAGCAGATTAAACCATCCAGTGCTGGTTGTAAAGCAAGTGGGAACAGCCCTGTAGGTGCTGGGTAGGAGGGACCAGCCCCAGGTGGACCCCGGCACACTGCAGGTGGTGGCTGAGATTCAGGGTGCTCAGATGGAATAAGGCTAACCACGTACAGCCCTGTGCCTTGTGAAGAGCCTGTGGGAGGCTTTTAAAAGTGGTTGTGTTTGAAAATGTGCTGTCACACACATCCACACAAAAATCCCCAAAATATTTGAATCTGCATAATCTCTCTGCAGAGTTTTGCCTTGGGGATTTTTTTTATTGGCCAAAATGAGTTGGGTTTGGAGACAGGGTGGCACAAGCTTTTAGGGGATGTCTTTGCCTCATGTGGTTCAGCAAGCAGGACCTTCTCCCCAGGGTGGCTCTGATCTTCCACTGGCCCTGTGCCATTTGCTGGTGATAGCCTGCACCCCCTTTTCTTAAACAAACCCCAGATGTGTCACCCTGCCACACTCTTCAGGCCACATAAATTTCCCATTTTTGCCTGGCCCATGGCAGTTTGTGTGGATGTACCTAAACCTTCAGGTTTGCACAGTTTTTGCCTTGTTTGAGACCTGACTTGACATGAGCCCTTTGGAAAATACAGCCCTTTCATTTCTATGCTTTTTTCCCCCCTCCCCTTTCCTCCTCATTAGCAGTTTCTAACAAATTAGTAGGCACTCCTGCATTAATCACCTCCAGGATCCCTCCATCTATGGACTTTAATTGAGGGTGACATTGTTGAGTTGCTCTCAGCAGCACAGCTCCTCAGGGCAGGGGCAGCCTGGGAGAAGCTGCACTTTTGGGCCCTCATGGAAAGGGCAGCGGAGATGCCAGGGGCAGATGTGACAGCTCATGGACTCAGGAGTGTCACCGCCCTGCCAGCTGCTGGGGGGAGGAAAGCAGCATTAATATCTCGTGTTTTACAACAAATACCCTGTAGCATTCCCTAAACACGCAGTGTTGTGGAAACATGGTGTAAGTGTGTAGTAACTGATAACACCTGGCAGGCTGGAGGGCCTGGGGTCAGTGGCCATCTGTGGTGGGACACATGCAGGGTGACACGTTGTCCCTGCTGCTGAGGTGTCCCACAGGGGCTGTGGGTGCTCGGGACCCTCACCCAAGTTTGCATGGACAATTCAGAAGGCAGAAAGTCTGGCAGGGACAGGCCGAGGAAATGAGGTGAGCCGGTGGCTGTGTCACGGCCTTGCAGGGAGCTTATTTTGGATTTCAGCAGCCTGGATTACAAGCTGTGGGAACCAGGGTGTGTGTATGATAGCAGCCCATGCTTCACCTTGCACTACCCTCAGGTCTGGGAGTGTTTGCTTCTCATCCCCTCGCTCGAGGGCAGCACTGCTGGGCAGCACCGTTTCCATGGCTGGCGCACATGAATCTGAGGGGAAGCGGGGCTGTGCCCACCCCAGCCCGTCGCTGACTCTCTCCCTTTCCCTCCACAGACTCACGCCTCACTATGTTTACCCCCAAGCCATCATCCAGCCCAGCGTGGTGATCCCCACCCCCGTGCAGTCCATCACGTCTCCCTACATCGACTACACGGCCGCCAGCCAAGCCTACTCCCAGTACACCACAGCTGCCTACGACCAGTACCCCTACGCTGCCTCCCCCGCCGCCGGCTTCGTGGGCTACGGCTACACCACGGGCACGGTGCAGCCGCCCCTCAGCGCCGGCACGCCCGCGGCGCCCGCCGCCGCCTTCGTGCAGTACCAGCCGCAGCAGCTGCAGCCCGACCGCATGCAGTGAGGGCCCGCCCGGACAATCTCCCGCCCTGCAAGGATACCACTAGGACAGCAAAACGACAAAAAAAATATAAAAGAGACAAAACAAACGCTCACAAAAAAAAAAAAAATCACCCTGTCCCTTTACTCCCCCGTATGTAGGTGCATATTGATGCCTAAGCTATTTATAGTGTTGAGGGCGAACCCCCGAATCCTTGCAGTCTGATTGTGCTTATGAAAGTGGACTTCTGGTAAGTTTGTTTTTTTTCCCCCTTTTTTTTTTCCTTCAATCTGGACAGATACTGTCTTGAAGATGTTCTAAAAGCGGCTGAAACGTTTCACAGGAAAGCGACAGATTCTTGCACACATGGCAGTCTGCTTCCATCACCTGTGGTCTTCTTTCTGCCCCCTTCCTTCCTCATCCAGCCTACAATCCTCTTATTTACTGGTGAGGTACAGAGGTACTTGGAGAACATGGAAAAAAAGCAATCTTATTTTTTGGTTGTACAAAAACTTTGTAATACTCAGAGATGCCTTACAGAAAAAAAAGCAAAAGAAAAACTATTTTTTAATATTTATTGCGATTTTATTCGCATGAGCTGTGAATTGCAGACAGAAGAATAGTAGTAAGTATCTGCCTTGTTTAATTCTCATTTTACTAAATTATTGTATGTAGGTAAAAGTTCTTAAGTAATTGCTGAATCACTTCAACATGCAAAAGGGAATATTGGCTTGAAGGAGAGCAGAATATTCCTTTAGTCAACGCACTGTACTATTTTCTTATTGTAATTGTTACTCTGTTAAGATTATCTCAAATTTAGGTATATTTTTAAATGCAAAAAACCAACCAAGAATACTGAACATTTTGTCTACTTTGGTAGATCTTTTGTTACAATGCTGCAACCTATGGAGACATTTACAGTATTTATGTAAAAGAGATTTGGGGCTGTTGGCCAGCAAGGTTTAGGAGAATATCATGAGTGGAGCAATAGAGAAAAAGGTGTTATGTCACTGAACAAATGGGTAAATGTAACCTTTTTATGCCTGTAATCCAACAGCCAAATAAAGGAAGAGAACAGGCGATGTAAGTGCATTTCTACAAAGACAGCAATAAACTATTTTAACTTTTAAGATTATTCCATGCTGTATGGTACCATGTTTGCTTGGCTGCCTTAGGGGGTATTTCCCAGCCCACCTGGCTGCCCATGCTGGGCTTCCCCCTCCAGTGTGCCAGGGTGGGCTGTGACAGGAGCCCCTGCTGCCACCCTGGCAGGCATCAGGGGCTGCCACCATCCTGCAGCGTGTCCCACCCTGCCCTGCTCTGCGTGTCCCGAGGCACCTCGGGGGTTCTGAGCTCACAGAACCCCGTGGGCTGGTGCCAGCTGCTTCCTCACACTGCGTGCAGCAGAGGGTGGGAGGTGCTGCCATGCTGGTGCAGCTCCAGAGGCAGCAGGGGCAGATGGGATCTCCTCCCAGGCTTTTCGGGCCATCACTTTCCTTCTGTTTTTTGCTTAAAATAAGTTGGGGGTTGTTTTTCTAAAATGGAATTTCTCTGAAAGAGAGTAGTCTGCCGGAGCCCTGTCCTGGTTAAGGGGATTTGCTGAGGGTGTCTCAGATCCAGCAGAACAGGCAGGTGCCAGCAGCAGAGGGCCTTTCACATTTGAGCCTTATTTGCTGCTCTGGTGCTACATTTGACTCCCCCCAACCAACTTGCTTTAGAAGTTTGGTGTTCAGGTTTTAACAATTACAAACTTCAAGAATTAATCTGTAGAAGTAAATAAAATGACTCTGTTTGATCATGCCAGTTATCTGGTTCATCTCCATAAAGGTCACAGCAGGCCTGGTGCTAGGAAGGGCTGCATTTTTGGCACCAACATCTGCTGCTGGTTCAGGTGGTGATGCCTAAAGCCATCCTGGGGGAAGAGAATGCTGTAGGATGAAAGCAGAGGCAGTTCAGCACTGTGGCTGCCCTGGGGAGCTGAAATGCCCACGGTGGGCATGTCAAATGTCACCAGTAGCCCTCAGAGTAAAGAGCCCATCTCAATGAATGGAAACAACTCTCTCCTGCCTTGCTTGTGTTGCGTGAGAATGCAGATCCTGGTGGGGCTCTGCTCATCCTGCCCGGGGTTTTGCTTACAACCATGTGGGTGACATTTATTTCCTTTTTAAGTAATTACTTTCTGGAACCGCTGTGGGGCTGCCAAAGGAGTAAGAGCCGAGCGCTGCATCCAGCCTGGCCCGGGCCCTGCCTTTGAAGTGCTATCGGGGCTGGAGATTATTCAGCAATTCTTCTTTCTCCCTGTCAGGAGTGCTCCTGAGGAGAAGGGAGGGCAGGATTTTTGGATGGGGGTGCTGGGGAGCAGCGTTGAGGTGCCCATCCCCAGGCAGTGGTGCCTGGCACTGCTGAGCTGGGCTTTTGTCTTTGCTGGGGACACACATCTCCCCTGCTCCATGGGGACAGCAAGGCTGCTGAACATGGATTTGTTGTTGAAAAACCCATGGGTGCAGTGCTCTCTGAAGTGAAAAGTGTGATGATTTTCCATTTAGCTATCTGATTTCCTGAAAGGTGGCCAAACTGCCAGGAAGTGAGGGCGCAGGCGGCGCTCCCAGCGCCTGCAGTGCCGAGTGCCATTCCTGGATCCTGCTCAGTTTTGCTCCGGGCTCATTTCGAGAAACAGCCACATCAAAACAGCAGCAGGAGCAGCCCGACCTGCCTCCTTCCTGCTTGCGAAAACCCGGCTGTGAAATTGCAGAGTCGTGGGCTCTGCCATGCTCCTTCCCGGTGGGAGCGGGGCGGTGCTGCCAGGTGGGGCTGGCAGCCTCCAGAAAGGAGCCAAGCACTTCCCTGTCCTGTGCTGGGCTGGGAAAGTGGGAAACGCTCAAAGGTTGCTGTGTTAGAAGGACAAGAGCTAAACTGCAGAGTATCAGCAGTGGGGTGTGGGTGAGAGGCAGAGGCTGCCTGGCTCCCGACTGATCAGGAGCTTAAGCAAGTGCTTAAATAATTTTGAAATTGCTTAAAAGTATAATTTAATTTTTTTTTTTTCAGTGCATTGCTTGATGGAGCATCCTCTCCACCTCCTTATGTGGTCCCAATGCAAGGAAAGCTCATTCTGGGCAGCTCAGCTCTGCTGCAGGCAGACAGAAGCCAAGGGAGGGGACGAGCAGGGGGGTCACAATGCTGGTTTTAAAAGCTTCAGTGAGCCAAAGGGACCAGGAGGAGAAGCAAGGACTGGGTGGTTTTGGCAGCACAGCCCTGGCAGCACCATCTGCTTGGCAGTTCCTGGGGTGGGACCAGCTCTTGGGGGCCAGACCTTGTCCTGGGCACATCCCTGTGGCCATGCTGGCAGCCCAGGCCACCTCTCAGCAGCTGTGCCCACATGCCCAGTCATTTGCATGACAAATTCAAATCTTTTTTATAGGAAACCATCACACTGGGGCTGTCAGGGGGAGCTTTGGCTTGTGTGGGCTGGAGCATGTGCAGCCCCTCTGCTGTCATGGGGAAGTGCCACCATAAATACCAGCGCTGGGTGCTGGTCATCATCGGGATGAACCCAGCCACAGTCTGGCATTGTGTCCTGGCATCACCTCCCGTTCCACCTGGCAGCAGGAGTGAGAGACAGCCTTGTACCCCAGGGTGGCTGCTACCAGACCTTCCCCACCTGCCTGCCATGAAAGCGGATGTCTTGGGTGAGATTTCTGCCCTTTCCAGGCAGTCCCTCTCCCTGGGTGTCCCCTGCCACAGAGGGACAGCCAAGGGCTCTGCTGCCAGCTGCCTGAATCTGCTTTTGACAAGGAGCAGGGGGTACCCAGCCCACACCTCTGCTGTGCTCCCCACGCTGTCCCACCTTGTTTGGGCACCCACATGGGCTCCTGTCAAGGTCCAGAGCTTTGCAGTGGCACCCCCAGCCAGTGGGTATCCCCAGGATGGGATGGGAGCACTGGGGACATGGGGACACTGCCAGCCCCACAGCCCAGCTCCCCTGGCTAACAAGTTTGCACTGAGAGGAAAAGGCTGAGCACACCGTTTATTTGCATAGTAACTGGGCTGCTTTTAGCACTTACCCTTTAAAACAGAGTTGACAGCAAAATGTTTTTACCCCTCAAATACAGGGAATGCTAACAGCATCCTTTTTTTTTCTCTCTCTCTCTCTTCTGGCTGAAACTTGTTTTTCCCTCCTTTGTGCCTCTCTGAATCCTGCCAGCATAGAGATTCCCTTGTTCAGAGAGTAAAAAAAGAAGAGGGAGAAAAAAAAAATAGAAAAAGAAAAACTTAAGCCTGGGATTAAAAACCATCACTAAAATAGTTTGAATAACAAAGTCAACTGACCGGCCGGTGAATGCCCGTCACGTATCGCCCGGGCACGGTCACGTGTGGCACTAGATAGTTCCTGGAAAAGCTTCTGCTCAGCCTGATAGACCTGTGCCTGCTGATACTGCTGCACCCGCTCCTGGAGGGCTTGGGAAACTTCCTGACAGGGTGATAAACTGGGGGGAATAAATAAATAAATCTCCCTTGGGTACCAGGGGCAATGGGTGTTCTTGAGGTTTTTCCATCCTAGTGGTGCTGGCACCACCAGGCCAGCAGGACCCTCTGTCCTTACTGATGTTCTTTAGCAAGGGAATTTATGGTGGGTTTGTGGTTTTTTTTTTTTTCCCTACACAAATTTTTCACATCGTTTCAGGTGCGTAAAAAAATCAAAAAATGGGACCTTGCATGAGATAAAAGCAGAGGGGTTGTACCCACCCCAGACAGAACCAACTCAGCCACGTCAGACACATCATGTGGGGCCACACAGCCATGGAGTGTGTTACTGAGGGGATTTGTACCTAAACCCAAACCTAAATAACAGTTTTATCCTCTTGCTGACTCCAGCAGCACAAATCTGGAAGCAGAGGGATGCAACAAGGCACAGCGACAGGAATGATGGCTCAGATAAAGCCACACAGTGTGGGAGGGCAATTAAAGACTCAGATTTATTAGCTGTGTGCCCATGCTCAGGAGCATGATGAAGCAGTTGGAGATGGAAAAGTTGGTAATGGAAAGGTCAGAGATGGAGGCTTGTGAGAGGATGAATCAATGAGCACCCCAAATCCCAGGAGCCAATTTTTAAAAGCATTTGCCCACATAAAAGTGGAGACTGTGGCCTTTTATAAATCAGCCAGGAACATGTCTTGGTTTGAAAATAACACTGAGCATCTTATTACATGTTTAACACTCAAAAGATCTTTTAAAATCAGACTCAGCTCATTGGAGTGGCTCCTGTTCATGGGTAAATGGGGGGTCAGTGTGTGCAGGTACTCACGGCCATTCCTGGTCTCCTGTAGCATCCACGAGCTGCTGACAGGTGAGCACCTTAAACAAACCCTGAGCTCTGCAAAATGAAAGTGAAATGAAATAAATGAGTCATGCCATTAGTCTCCTGTGAGCTGGCTTTAAAATTAGCAGGTTTTAGACATAAACATGGTAGAACGAGCCCTGGGGAAAGAAAAGTCCTCCAAAAACCACATCCTACCTTCTTTTCAACAGTGCACACTGCTCTGTATTTCATGCTACTTTAGTAAGGTAAACTAATTTGGTTTCCTGTTTCCAATGAATTTTATATGTAGAAAAACGTTTATATTATATACATTATAAATCTGATCAGAAACATGTATGTATGAACAAACACGTGGTTTTTATCAGTAGCTGTGTGCATTCATGTGTGTATGTGAAAGAATACACATAAATCCCTTATTTCAACTGGCATTTTAACTTTTATTTCACAAATCCTGGCTCCTGAAGATGCCAGGTGTGCACAGTTTAGAAGATAATTTAAAATGAGAAGCATAACATAACAGCAATGCAACCAAATTTAATGGCTGGTAGCACAAGCTAATCTGGGGCAAAACCTTGTCCTGGACTGAGCTCAGGCTTCAGCAGACTGAGAAAAACAGTAAAAATATCCCATGCTGGTGTGAGAGCCACGCCTGGAGATGGGGCAGACCCCAGGGGCATCCCCCATCCTTTTGCCCACTGCTGCCATACATTCTCAGGCACTTTTCCTGTGTCTGTCTTTCTGTCTGTCTGTCTTTCTGCATTCCCCTATGTCCTCTTCAATCAGCCAACCCTGGGCACTTCAGTCTGCTCAGCCCAGAATACAGATATTTTGGGCATCTGCAATCTGGACGAAAGCTGCAGTCCTGCCAGGAATCCTGCACAGGCTTGAATGGAAAAAAAATAAAAATATCCCATGGAGTTGGGCAAAGGCTGCCAGGCTGCCCCGGGCCCTGTCCCGCAGGCAGGAGCAGCCCAACCCCTCTGCAGCCGCCAGCCGAGACACAGCCTGCAGGAGAGACAATAAATTAAATCCAAATGTTTATTCCATTGGCACTGGCCGGGTCATGTGCCTCGTGGGGCTGGAGAGTGCAGGAATATTTTCTTGTAGCTGTCGAATAAACTGCTGGAAATGGTGGCTGTGTGGAGATCCTGGAGGAGGCAGGGGCTGAGACCTGCTTGGGTGGATGGATGGATGGATGGATGGATGGATGGATGGATGGATGGATGGATGGATGGATGGATGGATGGATGGATGGATGGATGGACACACACACATACAGGAGTTGGTACAAATTCAGAAGCTGGGCCAAGAGCTTTGTGCACAGGCAATGGTTTTGGGGGCAGGTGTGGGGGTCTGTGTGCAAGTGAGACATTGGAGATTGTGGCCATGTGAGGACCTTGGATTTCCCCTCCCTCCTTTGCACACACACAGAATTAACTCTTGCCATCCTCACCAGCCTCAGTGAGCCCTGGATGTGCAGGGCCCTGAGCTCCAGCACAGCCCCAGCTCTGGTGGGTGTCTGCAGCGTGTCCTGGCTGTGCAGGCCACTGTGCAGAGATGCTTTACAAACCTCCACCCCATCAGCACAGCCCGCTGGCCCACAGGTCCCAGCACGGTGGTTACAACAGGCTTACTCATTTCTGCAGTGAGTAAGAGCGAAAGGGGAGCCCCACAGGGGCAGGACTGGGGCTGATAAGGAGCAGCTCCCTAATCTCCAGCCCCAGCAGCCGAAGGGCTGAGGGTGATAACTCCCAGAGCCCCTGGGTCCCAGCAGTGCAGGGTGCTGCTGTTGGTTTCAATCAACCCTGTTTAGGAAAATCCAAAGTTTAGAAACTGGAGGCAGGGAAGGTCTCAACTTCATGCTCCATCCTCATGCTCTGGGTGACACCAGGAAGCCAGGAGCACAACAACGCTGGCACTCCCCTGATTCAGACCTGGGCTGGGATTTAGGCTCAGATACCTGTTTTCACCCTGTCCATGCCCATCCCTGTGGCACACACTCACATCTGCACCAGCAGCACCCACCACTGCTGCTCTGCTGGCTCTGTGTCACCTGCCCCAGCTCCAGGGACCATCCACACTGTCCCCTCACTGGCCCCATGTGCCAAATTGCACATGATAAGCTCTGCTCCACAGCACATTTTTGTCAGAGGCTAGCGAGATAAAGTCTGAAAATAGCTCACCATGACATCCATCAGAGCCTGTGCCACTGCATTTCCCACGTGCTGCCGTCCTCCCTGCCTGGCTTCAGCCGGGACCATCCCTGCAGCAAGGCTGGGTCTGAAATGGAAACAGCACATGCAGAACAGAGCTGCTCCTGTCCTGGAGCACTGTGCTCTCCAGGCAGCAGGGCCCTGAGTGTGACATGGCACTGAGTGTGACATGGCATTGAGTGTGACATGGCACTGAGCGTGACATGGCACTGAGCGTGACATGACACTGAGTGTGACATGGCACTGAATGTGACATTGCAGTGAGTGTGACATGGCATTGAGCGTGACATTGCAGTGAGTGTGACATGGCACTGAGAGTGACATGGCATTGAGCGTGACATGGCACTGAGT
Organism: Zonotrichia leucophrys gambelii; assembly: GCF_028769735.1. Lineage (NCBI taxonomy): Eukaryota > Metazoa > Chordata > Aves > Passeriformes > Passerellidae > Zonotrichia > Zonotrichia leucophrys. Next base: position 2,727,427 of record NC_088189.1, read on the forward strand.
GTGACATGGCACTGTGACATGGCAGTGAATGCGACATTGCACAGAGAGTGACATTGCACAGAGTGTAGCATGGCACTGAGTGTGACATTGCACTGAGAGTGACATGGCACTGAGTGTGACATGGCACTGTGACATGGCACTGAGACTGACATGGCAGTGAGCGTGACATGGCACTGAGTGAGCCATGGCACTGCCAGCTCTGCAGGGCAGGCTCTGCCTTTTTGGGGTGCCCCTCTCGCACAGGCCCTGCTGCAGGGCCCCCGTCCCATCCTTGGCTGGCTGCAGGAGCACCGTACCCTCTCGCAGCCTTTGGCTCTGGCCAAACCCCACTTGGCCAAATCCCCAGCACGGGAACAAAAGCAGAGCCCAGGATGGGAGCTGGGGGAGGCTGCAGCTCCCTGCACAGCTCCTCTGCCGAGCTGGGAACCAGCGGGGCATGGAAGGGAAGCATCCCCTCACTGCCTTTGTCACTCCTGGTGCTGCCCTGTGTCCTTCAGGGGGCTCTGGTGGCTCTCAGGCTGGGTGCCAAGGGCAAGAGTGGGGTGCCAGCATCTCCTCCTGGAAAGGCCACTTGCAGCTCTCTCCTTGCAGGATGAACCTGCTTCTTTAACCCCTCTGGTGCCAGCTGGCCAGCACCCTGCCCTGGCTGTGGTTCCTGGGCTCTGCCCTCACAGTGCTGCCAAGCGAGTGGCATTCAAAGCTTTAGCCTTTCTCAGCTCTTAGGCACATGCTCCAGCTCTCCCTTATTCTGTGTTTAGTTTTGGGCAGCCAACATCACGTCATATTTAAAGGCGCAGTTTCAATTCATATCTATCTCAGTTTATTTTTTTTTTAATGAAAAACAAGATTAAAAATAGTCATCAGAGAAAGCAAACACTGTAATGCCCGCACAAATTTTTCAAACAATTTCAAAAATGTTCATGAGAGCAACTGCTTTTAAGTGTTGAAGAATGACAGTGGAGATTTTGCAGTGCTCTAAGGAAACAAAGCATTTTACACAAAGGGGAAATAGTCCAGGTGCTACTGTACCACAAGCCACTGCACCTGGCTCACACCTGGCTGGGGGCAGGTGGCCCTGCAGAGACATGTTGGGGTTACTGGGGAGGTCATGCCAGCATCTCCTGGCCCTGCCAAGGAAAATCATTCCATTTCCTCTGCCCTGTGCCTGGGAGGGGCTCATGAACCTCTCCACCTCAGCGTCACCCAGCTCGGCGTCACCCAGCTCAGTGCCACCCTCAGTCTCAGCCAGTCACAGCTCAGGCTGTTGTGGCACACCAGGTGAGCCTGGGCCCACAGGGATGTCACCTGTGCCCACAGCATCCTAGGGTGATGCCCCACCCACAACAGCTTGGACTCGACTCTGCAGGCTGGATGGGGTTTTTTGGGGGGTTGTTTAGTCCTGTTAAGGGTTTTCCCCAGCCCCATGGCCTCGCTGCCCTCCCTCAGAGACACCAGCAAAGCCCCAGGGACCCTGTGCTCTGGGGAGCAGTGATGCAGCACAGCTCAAAGCCTGATGTGTTTGGGGCAGGGCTGTGAGGAAACCCAACAGGGATTATTGGAAGTGTGATAAATACTGCATGGAAAAAGAGGGGTTCCCCCAGCAGGGCCCAGACTGTGCCAGCACCCAGTGAGGCAGAAAGGCTGCCCCTCCATTTGACCATAGGGCTGCAGAGCCAGTGGAAATCTTTCTGGTGCAGATCTAGGGCTGGTCTGAAGCCCCTTTTAAAAAGCTGATTCATCCCCAGCTCTACCCAGCCCTCTGCACACCAGAGTACAGCATCCCCCTAGGCCTTCTCAAGGACATAAGCATGCTGAGGCCAGGGAAGAGCTCAGCTCAGCGGAAAACCACTCTGGAGAGATGCAGCCTGTCTGGAAAGCAGGGTTTTACCACAGCTGCCTGTGGGCAGAGCACAGGCAGCACCACTGCCTCACACAGCCCGTGCTGCAGGAGCACGAGGCACACGGGCTCTCCCCATGGAAATGGCAGCCTGGCATCACTGCCCGCATGGGAAAGGCTCAGCTCTGTCCCCTTGGTGCCCCTCGACACTATGTAAATACTGACAGGGGTTTCTTTAGCAGCATGAAATGCACATCTGCTCATGCAAAGCTGCGGGGGGTGGCTGGTCACCGGTGCAGGAAGGTCCCTGCCATGCACGGGTGCCTCCCCTGCATGGGCCGGCCTCCCACCTCGATTTTGGGCCTGAAAGGGTTTCCTGCATCCAAAACAGCCACCCTTGCTCCTCTCCTTGCCCCGAGAGCTGAGCAGGCAGCGAGGAAGCTGCCACAGCTCCTCTGTGTGTGTCACCCACACAGCCCTGCAGCTCTGCTGTGCCTGGCAGGCTCCAGAGATAAGGCTGCAGGATGATCCCTTCGTGCTGTCATCACGACAACACAAAGCCTGGCTGCTTCCAATGCCGTTTTCCCCCCTAACTGTTCTATTTCCATGCGCCTGTGCTCACCCAGCTCTTGCCAGAAAGGCCAAGTGCTGATCATTGTCAGATGGTTCACACAGAGGTTTCTGGTTTGTTTTGTTTTTTCAAGCATCCAAGATGAGAAGGGGATGGAGAGAACTTTGCTCCTCTGCTTAAAATAATTTGAGCTTTCCACTGTCTACGCCAGGCTGAGGCAGATATTTGCATAACAAATGAGCTTCTCCCCTCACTTCAACCCCGGGTTACCATTGAGCTCTTGCTCCATCTCCTTCTTCATCTACAGCTCCATCAGCTCCATCACCTCCATCTCCCATCTCAGCCCTGGATCTGAGGAGGAGAGGGCATGGGGAGGGCTGCAGAGTTTTGGCACATTTGTCAATCAGACTCTAAACAGCCTCTGGAACATTTCACCAGTAAAAACATTTGCTTGGTGACCAGCAAATAATTCCAAGCGTCTTTTATCTTGCTGTAAAAATGCCACAAAGCAGCTGATTAGTGGAGGTTTCTCTCCAAGCTAAAACCTGTTGACAGCAGGACCAAACACTGGCTTTCCTGTTATCAGCAGAAATGGCCTCTCTGTGCTGGGCATTCTCCAGGCAGTGATGGACAAGCACAAGGCACTGAGAGCCTGTCTGGGTGCAGAAAAACCAAGAAAAGCCCTGAAAGTTTCACAGAATTTTTGTTTCACCCCTGAGACACATTAACACTTTGCTAGTTCAGATGGATAAATTATGCTTTTGCTATTTAAACCCATTTCCTTGCAGACTGCTCCAGAGAACACCTGCTGCAATGGCTGAGGTCACGATTCCCAGCCCAGCAAAAGATAAAACTGCTGCCAGGGTCCATGGCCAGAGCTGCTCTGTGCAGAGCCACACCACCTCAGCCTCTCTGCCAAGAACCTGGGGAATTTTCCAGCTCCCATTCTCCTTCTGGGAGGCAGAAAGCGGAGGAGTAAAGCTTACATACCTTCATGAAGATCTGAGAGGCATCAGGAGGGTTTCCATGAGAAACTGGATTGAAGCAAATGCTATCAGAGTCCAAACGCCCCATTAATTACACCAGAATCTCATTCTGGGGAGAAGGGAAGTCCCAGCAGTCCTGCAACAGCCTTCTCACACAATGACTGAAAAAATGTTGCAGTTACTCATTTTGAAATGAGTTTTTGTAAGGGTTAGATTTTTCTTGCATGACAACACATTGTGGGTACACAATTAAAAAATGAATCCATGACCAGTCAGAAACAATCATTCCTCCCTTTTTCATTTAGAGTAAACTCTGAAATCTGCCTCTTTTTTTACATAACTGTAATTATAGAGCAAACCTCCAGAAGCCCTTGCAACATAAACATCCCCAGGTCCTTTCTGGGCAGCCCCCTGATATCAGTGAGTCACTGCAGCCCCCACAGCTGCAGGTGGAGGGCACACATCCCTCCTCCAGCCTGTTTCCCAGCATGGCAAATGCTGCTCACAGCTCCTGGAAACCAGGCAGCAAATGCTTAATGTAATGAGATTCAACCAAGCTGGGCTGTGCCTTTCCACAGCAAACCCAGAGCATCACAAAGTGAGGTGCAGGATAAATCCCAGAGGAATTCTCCTGAGTCATTTTTCTTGCCTCTGTGGGTTTGGGACTTGTTTGGGGGAACCCAAATGTGTACCCCTCCTCCTGTGTGCTGCGGCTCTGTTGATCCCCCCAGGAGGAGCAGAGCTCAGGGCAGCCTCTCCAGCCATCCATGGTGGTTTGGCCGTGCTGCCCTCAGCCCTGGGAGCAGCTTTGGGTCCTGGCTGTCCTGGCACAGGCTCAGAGCACACACCATGTGTCCCCAAGCTCCCCTGGCCGCCCTGCTGCCTGACTGGTGTTTGGGATGCTGCTCTGAGATGCTGCTCCCTCCACTCGTATCTCCTGACCGCAAACCCATCCTCCTTTACATGCAAACCCCCCAGTCTCAGCAGCACTGGCAGGAGACACCAACACACTCCTGAGCTCCCGGGCAGGCAGCCTGAGCAGGGCAGGACAGGCTCAGCATGGCTCACAGTCCAACCTGCTGGGCTGCTCTGGTTTTGTTCCACTCCGTCAAAGCCTCAGAGGCACCAGATGGCTCCCGGGGCTGCTCCCCTGCAGGTTTGGTTTGCAGCACAGGAGTTGTGCCTGGCACAGGCAGCAGAGCAGCTTCCCCACCCTGTTCCAGAGTGGCCTGGGGTGACAAATGGCTCTGATGGATGTCCCCAGCCCACACCAGTGCCCAAAGCATGGGAAATGCATTCCTGCTCCTGGCTGTGCTGTGTCCCAGTGGAACGGGGAAGGGGAAGCTCTGCTGGGTTTTTGGAGAGCCCTGGTGTGGGTTGGAGGCACAGGTGGGGTGGCAGTGGGAGCCAGGGTGCTTCTCCTGGTGTCTCTGCTAAGAAGTGACCAGCCTGGAGCTGCCAGAGCTGCTGCACAGGCCCCAGAGATGGAGAGGCCAGGAGAGGTCTGTCCTCAGGCTAAAGGAGCCTCCAGCTTCCTTCCCTCCCTCCCATCCCTCCCTGCCTTCCTTCTCCAAGTGTTTTGAGCAGCTCATCCCCAAGAGCTGGCATCACCCTGGCTCAGCCAGGTGCAACCAGACCTCTCATCTCAGTGCACTGAGAACCGGGGAAACTGAGGCACATACAACCACAGCACACTGCTGCAGGCTGTTCTCATACTGTTTGGGAGGGACAGAAGGGACCATTGTGCCCTGCACCCTTGGTTCCACCTGGTACCTGGTACCATACCCCACCTTGTGCTCCTCGCTGCCCCTCCCTGGGCTGGTGGCAGCAGGTGACAAATGCTGCAGCTCCAGTACGTGCTGCCCACAGGTACCAGGAGCTGCTCCAACGGTCTCTGGCTAAAAAGAGAACAAAAGCAGCAACAAAAGACCAACAAATAGTTGACTCTGTTCCCAGGCAAATAAAAAAGAACGGGTTTGGATCGTCACTGCTGCTGTCCCTTTGTTTACCGAATGCAGTAACAAAAACAGCCAGGAAAGAAAAAAAAATATTCTCTGATAGGGACAATTTATTGTGGGTGAACAGGCTGGGGCATGCCCCAGGGAAGGAGGGCCAGGCTCCGTGTGGATCTGCTGGGGACGGGAAATAAACGTGCTCAAAAGCACTTAAAAAAACCTGAAAGGACCAGCCCTGATTGCAGCAGTTAGCAGTGATATATTCTTGGCATGGAAACAAAAAGCAAATTCATAGCAGGTTTGGAGCTGATCTTACTGGCTTACATGGGATTTTATACTTAGGTAATTCTATTGTTGGCTGGGGCTACCTGATTTATGCCTGAATAAGGTCCTGATCCTGCTAACATTTACTGATGTACTTTAGTTTTACCTTTGCCCCAAGACATCCTACCAATTTCCCTGCAGCGAGGGCAGTGCCTGTCTGCAGAGCTGGGGCCTGTGCAAGAGGAAAATCTGTGTTGTAATGCCTGAAAGGGAGAGGAAATTTCACAGTGAGTCACTAACTCCCTTCCCCAGGCTGTGGCCATGCCCCAGCCCCAGGCAGGACACCCAAGGATGCCAGTGCAAAATTCGGGAGCAGTGGGGGAACATCCTCAGCACCAACCTGCAGCTGCATCCAGCTCTGAGTCTCTGCAACACAAACCAGCAGTTTAACACCAGTTTACTCTCATGACAGCCCTCTCCCCAGGGCAGACCCTCCAAACAGGCTGCTAAACCCAGCAGAAGCCTTTTGGACTGCTTGTTTCCATTCAAGAAAATGGCATTTATTGTCAAAAACACCGCGTTTACCCTGTAAGGTAAAAGAGATGGATTCATCCATCAAACACTGTCCTTTGACAGTGACACCTCTGGGTGTGCTTCGAAGGGAGCAGGAGAATAAAATCCTGTCTGAGCTGAGGAGGATGTGCAGGAGGAGAAGCTGTGAGCTCACCCATGCAGAGAGATGTCCCCATGGCTCCCCTGCCCCTCACAGGCTGCTGAAATCAGACAAATGCAATCAAACAGGGGCACTGAGTCCCGGAGCAGCTGCTCTGCTCCCTGCCAAGCTATTCCAGGCCCTGGGAGAATTCATTTGCTTTACAATGGGCTGCGAGGGCAGCCGGGGGTCTGAGCACCACCTGCAGCCTGCCCGAGGGTGCTGGGGAGCCTGGGGGTCTGAGCCGCAGACCCCCCCCAGAGGTGTGACAAGGACCCTCCCCTGGTACACAGAGCAACCCCCTTGACGGGACACCCAGAGCATGTCAGGAACCCCCCCCCTGTGCAAACCCCTGGGGACACCCAGAGCAAACCCCCCTGTGCAAACCCCTGGGGGGAACCCACCCAGGAGCAAACCTCCCATCCTGTGCAAACCCCTGAAAAACCAAACCCCTGGGGACACCCAGAGCGAACCCCCCTGTACAAACCCCTGGGGACACCTGGCTGAACCTTCCCTACAAACCCCTGGGGACACCAGGCCCAGCAGTGCCACCCCAGCCCAGCAGAGCTCAGGTGATGCTCACAGACCTCGGGGTACATCTCTGTCCCCAAAACCACACCTGGCAAAGGCTGCCAGCAGCAGTGGCAGGGTTGGGAGAGGGGCAGTGGTGGGTCCAGAGCTTGCCCTCATCCCACAGTGCTGCTGTGCACCCGGGAGTGATGGGGTTTATGTCACCCAGGACACTGCCATGACCACACAGACCGTGATGGGGTTTTTGTCCCCTGAGCTCCAGGACACTGCCATGACCACACAAATCGTGTCTGCTGAGGCTGCAGGACTGGAGACAGCACCCAAAGGCACTTCCAGAGCAGCTCCTCTGAAATGGGCTTTGTTTATGCTGTAGCAGCCTGGAGAAATGAATATTGCCTGCCCAGAAAGATTTAAATATACATAAAGTTAGAAGGAGGAAGTGTTAGCTAAAATCTCATGTTTCTGGAAGGCAGACGGTTCGTTAGCAGTGCTTTAATGAGGCTCTAACCTCACTGCAATGCTTTCATTAATGCTCCTTGCTTGCTGAGTGCCAAGTGCTTGGCTCCTCTCCGACAGCCCGGCTGGCCCACAAAGAGAGGGGCTGAGGGTCCTTTGATGCAGAACGTGAGCACATTGCCCCCCCAGGCAGGACAAACGACAGTTGGTGAGAGGAGACAGCCCCAAGCTCAGCAGATGGTGCCCAGGGCAGGGTGGGCAGCCAGAGCAGGGTGGGCACACAGGAGGGAACAGGAGGAGGGGGGAGATGAGGTGCCAGTGATGCCAGTGATGCCAGTGTTCCTGTTGGCTGCAGCTGGGTCAGCTGGGGGTCAGGCAACGAGCAATGCAGGACATCAAGGATGGATGTGCTGGAGATTTGGTGACAAGGGCAGACGTGGGGAGGTGCAGGGTGCAGGAGCTCAGCACTCAGCCTGCTCCCCCTGCTCTGCTGCTGCAGATATCTCGTGTGGTTTGTGCCCAAAGCCGGAGCCAGATCTCACCTGCTTTGGCCAAACCAGAGTCCTTAATCCAACAGACTTCCAAACTTCCAGACTTCCAAACTCCCCCTGCTCTACTGCTGCAGATATCTCGTGTGTTTTGAGCCCAAAGGTGCATCCAGATCTCACCTGCTTTGGTCAAATGTAAATCCTTAATCCAACAAACTTCCAAACACCCAAGGACCACTGTGACCATAAAGGGAGATCCTGTGCCTTTGAGGTGCTCCCAGCCCTGCTGTGGAGCTGCTCCAGCTGGAGGAAAACCAGGAGAGGATGGAGTCCCTCCTCCAGCCCCTCTGCCTGTGACACCCCTGTCCATGCTGCTGGCTGCAGAGGGGAGGAAGGGACAGCACCTGCTCGTGGAGCTCACCTGCTCATGGGGTGATGCCAGGCACCCTGAGCACACCTTCAGACGTGGCTGTGGAAGGACAGACGGACAAGGATCACCCCAGCAGCTGCTGGTACACCCCTCCACCCCTCCTGGGAGCCGAGGTGAGCATATGCTGTATGCTTCTCCTCCTGTTCCTGGAAACACTCTGAATAGAGGGATTAAAAACCACCCCTCACACACAGCCTGCAACAGCAGAGCCAAGGCTCTGGCTGGTATTCCAGCACAGCAGAGAACAGGTGGGCAGGCTGCAGGAACGGGAACAGCTCTGCCTGCCCGGCCACCCCTGCCAGGACGGTGCCAAGAGGAATGCCAGGCTGGCCCTGGCATCACAGCACAGAGACAGGAGCAACAGGGGCTGGGCACGGTGTCCCACCATGGTCTGGTGGCTGCAGGGGCAACCAGAGAGCCCTGGCAAAGAAAAGTTCAGCATCGTGTCATAATCAGCTGAAACAGACTTTCATGCTGTTTTAGCCAAAAAAAAAAGAAGGAAGATTATCCAGAGAAAAAAGGAGGAAGCCAGCAGGCTGCCAGGGCACAGAGTAAGCATGAAACACAGGGTGAGGCAGGAATGACCATGGAGAAAAGCTCCTGCCCTCAGTGCATTCTGCCCAAACCACCAAACTACAAATTTCTGAACTAGAAAATTCACAATGTATTTTTTTCACCCTGTAAAACTGACAGATTCAAAGCCAAACATGGAAATATCTCAGGGTGCTGATGTGCATTTTTCCTGTTAAAGTTTCTCTGAAATCTGGCCTGCTTCTTGTGAAGGGAAAAAAGAAACAGAGAGAAAAAAAGAAACAGGATATTTTCAAGTAAAATCAGTTAGATGCAGTCTTTTTTTAAAGTGACTGCTATAGGCAATTGGGAAACTGGTAAAATAAAAATGTTAACCCAAGTATTTTTTGCCAAAATATGATGTGGTTGTTTGTTTTTGAAAATAAGACTTTCTAAATTTATCAGAATTCAGAATATGGCAGATTCTAGAAATGAAAGCAAAACACAGAAAATAAAATAGGGTGAAATGGAATGGCAAATGCTGTGAAATTTTAATCTGGAATTTACAGCAGCGTCTAAAGCCCGCTCACACCACAGTAAATTCTTTTTCCTAGCACAATAAAATAGTCCCATAATAAATCTTTTTAGTTTCTTCTGGCCCCATCCAAAGCTTCCCTGCACTGACAGTGAGACCTTGCAGGTCTCTGGGAGCCTGGGCATCACTTTGCACATGACAGCAACTGTGCCAGCCTGAAACACAACGCCCTGAATCCCTCAGCTCCTGTGGCAAAACAGCAGAAACTTGGTGTTTAAAATGGATTTCATCCATGGCATAAAGCAGATGAGTTTTGCCCTAGCGCAAAATGGGAAAACAAAGTAAAAAATGAGCACAGCTGTAAACAAGATGCACATTGGCAGCCCTCACCACCCTGGCAAGGGTAATTGCCCTCGAGTTTAATCAAGGTAGAAGGAGGGGATTAGGAAGCACCACATCCATGGCACACTTCCCTGCTTTGTCACATCACACTGAGCACTCGATAAAAGATCCCTTTGAAGAGGAGCCAAGCCCATCCTCATTGAGGACACTGATCCTGCACTGGGTGCGCTGAGCTGGGCTCCCACTTGTGCAAAGAATTTGTAAGAGGCAGAAAAAGGAGTAGGAGTGAGCAGACAGTGTTGCAGCTCAAAGAAAACTACCAAAGGCAACAATTAATTATTGGGGTTTGCCTCTATTTTTTTTTTTTTTGCTGGCAGTGGAACAAACAGACTCCTGTGTTAGTAAAATGTATCCTTCTCTAGAGATTTGGATATGTGTCAATAAAGATTCAAAAATCATTTGCCCTCTCCCCAAAATCACAAGATGAGTAAGAAAATACATAGAATAAAAAAACTTAATAGTAACAAAGGGTTTTCTTTTGTGTCTTTCTTTCTGAGCTGTTGCCCTGCCAAGCTAATTTCAATAGAACCTTGGTTAAGGGAATATTAAAGAAAGGAAGGTGAGACTTTCCCATCATTCCACCAGAAGGGTTCAGTTTCCCAGGAAAGCAAATCTGTAATGCGATGAGATCACTTCCAGCTGACGAATCTGAAGTTTGTTTTTAGAAGGCTAAAAACAACAACAAAAAAAGATAAAGTTAAAAAACCCAGCACCCAAACGCAGATCACTTGGACATTGGGAATTTGGGCCCAGCCAGAGCGGGTACCGTGCCATCCTCCTGCTTCCCAGGGAGGGCAAAATTCCATGGTTTCCTCAGGGAATCCAGCTTGGGCAGAGGTGTGAGTGGTGATTATTCTTAAAAATTAATCTTAAAAATTAAATCTTAAAAATTAAGCCAGACCAGTGATTTCCCAGTGCTGTTTGAGCTCAGCCCAGGCAGGAGCAGAGGGATTGGGACAGTTCCACTCCAGGCTCTGCTCCTGGCTGGACAGAGGAGCTGCTGCCATCCAGGGCAGGGCAGGCACCCACTCACCGGGGCTGATGGAGCCTCCTCCTCCTCCTCCACCTCCTCCTGCCATGCCAGAGCCCCACCCTGGAGCACAAACAGCCTCTGCCCACCATCCCTCTCCCTTCCAGCCCATGCCCAGCTCCTCCAGGTGTTGTTTGCTCTCCCAGTTCAGACAGAACTCACCACAAAAGCTCAGTTTCGTTGCTATTGATTCTCAGCCCCAGCCTGGCCTTGTTGAGGTGACCAAGTGAGTGGCAGGTGGCTGGTTCTTCTGCTTATTTTCTGCTGGATGGGGACACCAAATATTTGCTTTATGAAATATTTGCAGCAGCTCCACGACAATTAACAGCATCAACTGAAATGCTCAAAAAGGGTGGGAGAGTGCTCCTGTGCCTTTGCTAAGATGGCACAGAAACCCCTGGGCTGTGTTGCTTTGCCATGGAGTGCACCTCACAGGCAGCACAGGTGATGGATTAACCCCTGGTTTCACTGGAAGATGCCCACAGGAGTGGATCTGGAATCCTGGTTTCTGATCCATACCAGAGCACTCTTAGGGAACAGCTTTCTCTAACCCAAGTACAAATGCAGAGCAGCTAAAACACTCACCAAACCAATCCTGTGGCAGCAGAACAGTTTAGGCCTTGCATTTCAGGAACAACAGAACTGCCTGAGGGCATGTGCTAATTACAGACTGCTCCTATCATTGCAGTTTACATTGCAAGGCACCAACCAAGCCGAGCAAGAGTGACTTACCTTTGATGCTCCAGCTATGATCATGCTTGGATGTTGCATTCAAGGCAAATGTAGGGAAGGCTGAGCCAAGTCCTGCTCTGGATGAGCTCACTGCCCAGCAGCCGTTATCTGTAGCAGAATCATTGAGGGATGTGTTCTCATCTGAGACCTCCAGAAGTGCTGAGTTCTGGATAAGTTCTCCCTCCCACAAATCACACTCACATCATGGCCATATTTAAACAATAGACCAGGAATTTTGGACACAAAATTCTCCAATGCTGGGATGTCCAAAGGCCTGCATGCTCCAAGGTTCTCACAATGTCTCCAGATGCAGCAGAGGCAGAGGGAGAAGGGTTTCCTCCAGGCAGGGACTGCTGCTGCAACAGAGATTCAAAACCACAGCTCAGCATAAGCTCTGCAAAAAGGAGACACCTACACAGACCACAGGATTGCTTGGGCCTGAGTGCTGCATCCAGAGACCTGCTGGTGAAATGCCACTGCCTGCAGGGTGGATGGCAGAGAATGGATCCATCCAGCCTGGCAGGTCTGGGTAGAGACTCTGGCCAGTGGTTGAGTGGCTGCCTCTTCCCCAGCTCTCACTGTCCTTCATACCCTCTCCTGCATGAGAGAGGCAATCATTTAGGAGTGGATTTTTAACTCAGTGCCATGAATCACTGATAGGATCAGGCCCACAGAGCATGCAGGCTATGACTCAGTGCTGAGCACCTTTTATTCTGCAATCTTCCTAGGCAGACAATATGCTTTTGGATTCATGCATTCTGCAATTTCTTTCTTTTCCCTCTTTTTTTTTTTTTTTTTTTTTTTTTTCTAGTAAACACTTTGCTATGTCAGAATCTGTCAAACAACTCCTTGTGCCATGTTTTCACAAGAATCCTACTTGCTGGCTGGTGCCAAGCTCCCTTTTAAACAATACTCAGTGAAGCATTGCACTGCCTGTGCTCTGCTCTCCTGCCATATTTAGACAAAAGCCAGGGAATTCCCTGCCCTACATGAGGGCTTGAATGAGTGTGCTCTTCTCCCACCTCAACTAAAAAAGCATGTGTTCACATCAGCCAGGCTTCCCCCCAGCTTTATTTTTAATTCATTCCACACTTGGATTTATTTACCTAGAAATCTGAAGGGGGGGGAAGGAAAATTTAAAGAAAACAAAACAAAACAAGTGAATGCAACCACAGACACATGCTTAGTCCCGCTGGGTCCATTCCCAAAGAAACCAAAACCAGTGGAATAAACCAAAACCCCACAATGACAAACGCGAGAAAAACATGCAAACCCCACCCCAGCGCACAGCTGGCAACAGCTGGATCAGGTGGCTTTTAGCACATTAGCCCAGGGCAAGGAAACAGCTGACACTGCTGCAGGCTGCCAAGGGGGTTCTGGCAGAGCACCTTGTGTGCACCTGGCTGATGGGGAGGAAAAAGGGGAAAAAAAGGGAAAAGGGAAAAAGAAGGAAAGGAAAGAGGAAAGGGAAGGAAAGGGGAAGGAAAGGGGAAGGAAGGGGAAGGGAAGGGGAAGGGAAGGGGAAGGGAAGGGGAAGGGAAGGGGAAGGGAAGGGGAAGGGAAGGGGAAGGGAAGGGAAGGGAAGGGAAGGGAAGGAAGGGAAGGGAAGGAAGGGAAGGGAAGGGAAGGGAAGGGAAGGGAAGGGAAGGGAAGGGAAGGGAAGGGAAGGGAAGGGAAGGGAAGGGAAGGGAAGGGAAGGGAAGGGAAGGGAAGGGAAGGAAAGGAAAGGAAAGGAAAGGAAAGGAAAGGAAAGGAAAGGAAAGGAAAGGAAAGGAAAGGAAAGGAAAGGAAAGGAAAGGAAAGCCCCCCACCGTCCCGTCCTGACGCTGCACAAGTCAATGGGGCTGCAGAGCCTTCTGGAGCGCTATTGAAGCGCCGCATTCCAGAGCACTGCGCTAATCGCTCCCCCAGCCCTCCAGCCGCTCTCCACTCACTGATGTTTAAATTCTTTGCCGTACTTTTGTCCGCAGCCTTTGGGCCCCCCAGATTTTTGACATGTGGTCCTTGCGCTCGCTGCCAAGCGTGCTGGAGAGGATGTCAGCCCCACAGCACCAACACAGACGCTGTCCATGCACTCACTCTGCTGGAAAAGCTTCAGATAAAGGCCTGTCTGCCCTCCTCCCCTGCCCCATGAACACTGCAAAATATTCATTACATCTGACCCAAGAATCTGCTGAGGAGAAAATTTGAGTCCTGAAATTGAGAGTCAGAGCATTGTCAAGTACATGGCCTGAAACATGGAATGAAATACTCTGAAAAACAAGGCAGGATTTGCACTAGATTATTGTTTTCATGTCCATAAATAAAATCCATTACAGCTATCTCAAATATATCCGCAGTGCTGGCGGTGATGATGGGGACATCACTGCACACAGGATGCAGACAGGCACCTTTTAACTGCTGTCACTTAAATCTGCTCAGTGTGGCTTGAGCTGACATCCTAACTGAGACATCACTCAAGCCTTGACTAGCCTGGTGCTCCTGGTGTTGTTGCTGCTGCCAGGAGCATTCTGGGGACAGGCAGAGAGGAAAGGAATGATATGGACAGAGCTGTAGAGTTATGAAATGCACCCTTAGGATCATATGTTCAAGAGCACTCAGTTCCTGTTTAGGAACTTAAATGAAGCTGGCAGGATTTCAGAAGTGCTTAGCATCTATCAGCTCCTACTGAGAACATGCTGAGCTCTTCTTAAAATTGTCAGGGAAAAACAATTTGAAGATAAGAGCCAGCTTGTGGCTTACAATTAACATCATTGTATGGGTCTTCAGAGCAGCCTGGCAGGAGCAAGAATAGCTGCTTTCACAGAAGATATTGTACATGAACCCACATGTTCAAGCACAGGGACAGGTCTGGCTGCCTCCTGAAGGAGCTCTGCACCCCAAGGAGAATTTCCCACTTTGTGTCACTGATGTCTTACAGTGTTGAGTAAGTGGGAGTTTGCACCTGACCCTGCCAGGACCAACCACAACAGTGGAGTGGAAAGGACCAAAATGAGTGCTTAAAAACTCAGAACACAACCCACAGGGCTGCAAGCAGGGAAACTGTGAAAACATCTGGAGAAATGCACTAATTTGGGCCTAACTTACATTGGGTTCTGGTACATAATTAGTAGCAAAACCAAGTGCCAGTTGGTACCTTCTGTCTTTGAGCCCCAAAGTGCTCTTTGCTCTGAGATGGTGTGAAAGATGTTTTCTCCCAGTGGTGACAAACAGCTAACGCCATGGTACCTTCAACAGACAGAAAGATTTGTCAAATCTCTCCAAACACTTCCAGAAGCATCAATCCAGCAAAGAACTGAGTCAGCAGCAGTCCCACTTGCCCTGCTGGAACCGCTGATATATTTAAAAGGAAGGCTGTGAATTCAAACCCTCCCACTGCTCACAGCTCCTCCAGCCCTGAACTAGCTGAACCTTTACCAACAGCAAAAAAACCCCAAACCAAGCACAGCAGCTTGTGCCAGGCTTCAGCTCACCAGGGACATATTATAATGCTTGAAGGAGACTAAGAATTAATTCTTTCATCAAGATCCTCTTTTTCACTGTGTCCTTCATCTCACATTGAGATTCCAGCAGTTATCTTCCAGGTAGGAGCAGCTTGCTTATCCTTACTTCCCATGTATTTCAGGGGTCACAATGTCTGACTGCTCCTGGTCTGGCTATTTTGCTTGGTCTAATTCCACAGAAAAACTCCAGAGATTCCTCTGGGGGCAGCAGGAGCTGAAGGATCTCACGAATTCTTGGTTCCAAGAGGTTCTTTGACTCACCTTGGTATTGAGGTGGAGCTGTAATTTAACGTACTTCCCTAGATGAGGGTGCTGCACCTCAACCAGAGCTGCCAGAGGACACTACCCCTCATGGTAGTAGGACATCACAACTATTTTTTCTTTCTCTCTCTCTTTTAGCTTAGAAGAAGCTTCATGATTTCTCAGTAACAGATCAAAATCCCTCCTGTTGAAGGTGGAAGCAAAAGTACTGATTCCAGAGGAGCTCCTGCTCCTAGCCCAGCTCAAGGAGCTAGGAGAGAGATTAAACCCCACCATGAAATCAAGCAGTGCCAGACTTTACAAGCTCTGGCCATATTGATTTATCTCCTGACATCTTGACACAACAGCAGAACAGCAGAAGAAAGCATAGCACTATTTTCCATTCTGAGTGAAACAAGTAGTCCAAAACATGCATGAATTTAATTTGTCACTCCTCAAATATAATGACTCATTATGATTCATTAGTCCCAAGTATTCTAGCTCATTTTCTACAGCTAATTAACCTTGTAAGCAACAATTCACCCAACAGAGGATCACTCTATTGCCATGGGGAGGCTGCACTCTGCTTTCTCCTGCAGGAGCACAGAAGTGCTCGCCATGCTCTGGCCAAGGGGCACTGCTGCCCTTTCTCTCCTGAATTTGCTGAACAGGGACAGCCTGAGAAAACTCATTTAGAAAAAATGGAGAATTCTCCATTCCAGTGAGCAACATATGCTCAATGCAAACACAGTCTCCTTGGGAGCAGGGAAGGGCTGGGTGGCCATTGCTGCAGCCACTGAAGGGTAACAAACATTGTCCTTTGCACTGAGCTGAGCTCGGCTGGGCAGGAGACAGGAGGGTGACAAGGAAGGTAAAGATATTAATGCTCATCTGGAGCAGTGAGAGGAACGGTGATTGCTGCAGCTCCTGGGATGATGCCCTGGCCTAGGGAAGCCATGGGCTCACACAACTGGGTGGAGTTGGACAGGACCTTTCAGTCTTTCTCTTGGTCCCTTTTATACCCTGCTCAGATTTAAACATCCTCTCAACTTCTCATATATATTTAGACCGAAGAAAAACACCATTAAAATGCCAAGGAGGCTTTCAAGACAATTGTTATATTAAACTAGCTTCAATCCTAAACTCTGCTCCTGTGAAATCACTCACTGGACAGCCCACTTTAATCCTGAATTAGTAATTAAGTGCTGCTGTCACTGTCAGATGATTGCTGATTTCACAGGTCAACCACAGCAGGAAAGGGAATTTTAGCAAAACCCTGCCTGACCCCAGGGATTTACAGGCAGCAATTTTGCATTGAGCACCAGGGTATAAAATCACAAAATCTTCACTGCAGAAGTCCTCCTCATAAAGCAGCAAGAGTGGCAAGAGCTGAGCACTGCTGCTGGCTGAGGAGCACCAAATGCCATTTCCCTGGCACGATCCCATGGCGCTGCTCCCACGGGCGGCCCAGTGTCACCCATGAAACCCAAGAGCTGTGGCCATTTTTAGAACCAGCCTGCCCGAGGATCTGCTGCATTATCTGGGCACCACGTAAGGGAACAAGATGAACTGCAGCTCCCCCAGCCACTTATTTACCTTCTGTTTAAACAGAGCCTCTGCTCTCCCCGCCGTGCTCCCACTGGCTCGGCACCTTGTGCAGGGCTGCTGCTCTATTTTAAAGGCATGCTGCTGCCTTTCAGCTGAAGTTGCCTGGGTTTTTCTGGTTTTTTTTTTTTTTTTTTTTTTTTTAGCTCCCATACTCTTTAAAGTAATTTAAAACATGCTGGCAGATAAAGGTGGTGAGGGGAGATACAGCAAATGCACCATGGTTGGTATTGCAAGTTGAGATTAAGGTAAAAAGTATAACTCAAAGAGCATAAAAATGAACATTTAAACTCAATTATTAGGGCCAGACAGCAGGAGTCCTTGCTAAGGGGACCATCTCCCATGCATTTGGAGTGGGAATCACTCAAAATTTGAACCAAGACTTTAGGATCTGTTCTGGCAGCAAACACACTGAGGTGCTCACAGCACAGCGAGTGGCAGCTGTGAGGAGCCCTGTGAGGGAATGTGTCCCTGAAACACAGCTTGAATATTCTGGGGAGTTAAAGGCCCTGCTGAGCCCACATGAGCAGCAGTGCCTTCAGAGGCCTTGCACAATCCCACAGGTGGAGCAGCTGCTGCTGAGAATCTCCAGCATTACAGGAAGGTGGAAGGGTGCCAGAAACACATGGCATGAAAATCCAGTGTCCCTACCTGGGCTTGTTATCCCAGGATGAACTAAACTCCCTTGAACTGTTCAAGCTTGGCCCAAAACCCTCAGCAGTTATTAGAATAAAAGTGTTGAGGCCATGAACACTGACAGGCTGTCAACAGGGGAAGATGGTTGACTACACTGATACATCACCAACAAAACAAGAAACCACTTCCAAAACTTCACATTTTGAGAGCTTGGAGATTTCCTAGCCACACCTTTGGTCTAGAATTTTCTCAGATGTTCAGGTGCCAGCCCTGTCAGCACTGCAGAGCTGCCCTGCTGATGGTCCAGGTGTTGCAGGCACTCACCTGGCTGTGCTGCACGGGGCTCCATTTCAGATTCAGGACACCTCTGAGAACTGGTTGAAAGAGGACTCCCCAACACTCCCATCAGATGCTGCTGGGCCTTTTTGTGCCAGGAAAACGGATGTGTGCAACAACAGCAAAAGTGCCTGGAAGCATCCCAAAGCCCGAGTGAAATGGGGGAATGTTGAGTGGCATCAGACAAAAGGAGCAGTGATTTAATCTCCACAGATGGGGAGGAGGGAGCAGTGTCAGGAAAAGCAGGAGGATGAGATTAGCTAGGCAATAAAATGAAAATGAGCAAGAGGTGGAGAGAGCTGTGCTGAGATAAGAGGAGGTGGATTACAGGGCTGGCAGATGGACGGGGAACAGGCAGCCAAACAGTGAACAAAAACCAGGTAATAAATCTGTAAAAATTGTCACCAACAATGTTAAATACCGTTTTCAGCCCATTTTCTCCAAGGAAGTAAGTGGTTATGGCAGAGGGCTGTGCTGTGGATCCCCTCAGGGTGCAGTGATGCTGCCTCCAGCCCCTGCAAATGGCCAGCGAGGTGTGTTTGCTTGGCTCCTACAAGACAGCCAGAACCCTTTCTGACACATGGATAAAGCAGCCCTTTACACAAAAGGTGAAAGAAATTGCTTCTTTCTAGAGGGCCTGACCATCCATTTGAGTCAGCCTAATTCAGGAAAGCGACACCTCGTCTCCTCTGCTGCTGAAAAGAGAATTTCCTCCAGCCCTGCTGGAGCACATTAGGCTGGGTATCTCAGTTCCGGGTGATAAGGCAGCTTTTATCAAGAGACTTTCATTAATGCAGTTTAACTGGCAATAGACAATTGATAACAAGCAGACATTTGACCACAATTTCAGTCATTAAGCCCTTGACCACCATGTTTTTGGAAGATAATCTCTAGAATATCTTAATCTGTGTCACTTTAGCAAAGCTGCACTGCAGCTTTCTAAATCTGTGAACCCCCAGCCTTCCATTACCCAAGGCAGGTCAGTGCCTGCTGGCAGCACATCCATCTCAAGAGGTCACTTCAAATCATTTATTTTTCATTGCACTTTAAATCTGGGAGAGGAAATTAGTGGACAAAGAGAATCAATTTCCTTGTGAGTCTGAGACCTCTGCAGGACAGGGACACCTCGTTGCTCTGTGCCTGGCCCAACAGGGTTTGGGCAAAACAGCAGCACTGGTGGCTCATATGTCATTGCAAACATCTGTGTGGAATAATAAATACTGGTTTAAGCTGGAAATTTCCCACCCAAATGTGGGGCAAGGTCACATTAACCCTGTCCCTGCTGAGTTGGGTTGCATGCCTGCCCCTTTATTCCCCAATGGGTATCTCTTCCCTCTCTGCCCCTTTAGCTCATTTAATGTCTCTCCAACCTCCAGCACAACCAGGAGAGGACACAAACAGATCTCAGGGTGCTGTTTGGGGACAGGGATGAGGTCAGGGGGAAGGCATGGAGAGCCCAGGTCAGAAGTTTCTCCTTCCAGACCCTTCTGGAAAATCCCATTCCTCCCTATCAGGGATAAGAAACATTTCTACCATGCTGAAATGAGTGCATTTAAGAGCATTTTTCCCCTAGGAAGGCACTGTGGTTAGGCAGCTCTTGGACAGACTCTGGGAGTTAAGTGCAGGAAATTCAATGCTCTCTGTTCTACACCAGAGGTCAGGCTAAGGGTCCCTTCAGATCCAAACCAGACATTTTGCAAACCATTACCAAAAAAGCCCCTCCAAAACCCCCTCCAGTCTTCCACTCATTGAGAAAACTTTTCAATAACAAGATGTGATTGCCATATGTTAACAAAGAGGCCAAAACCATCGGGATCCCTGTTTGACTCCAGTTTTTGTGGCAGCCAGGAGGGCTCTCAAGGGCATTCCCTAAAGCAGCCCAGAGCTGCCTGAGGGCTCCCAGCTCCACAGACACTTGTTCCTCATTGACCCCAGGAGCTGCTGCATTTCCCAGCTGTTCCAGGCTGGGATCAGGGCTAGCCCATCCTGCTGGGAGCCAGAACTGAGAGCAGTGTGTGAGCACAAACCCTGCAGCGCCCAGAGGGAGGAGCAGCCCCAGCCCCAGGGAGAAATGGGCTGCAGGGAATGGAAGGGGTTAAGGGCACCCAGGAGGGCAGCAGGGAATGGTGGCTCTGAGGGGGCTTTTACAGGAGGGCAGCAGGCAGAGAAAGTGCCTGACCCAGCTGGGATGTGCCCGAATCCAAACTCCAGCCCAGGAGGCTGCAAATGCTGCTCTGAGATCAGTTGTGTCAGGTCCTGGCAGCAGGTGTGGGGAGGAGCTGATTTCCAGCCCAGGATTAGCAGCAGGATATACAGCACATTCTCCCTGCAAAAGTGTGATCATATCAAAGCTCCATCTGCACTCAGGCTGGAGCTCAGAGCTATTAATGACTGCTGGGGGAGAACTAACATTTTTTTCTTATTACCAGTTAAATATCTTCCCACACCTTGAGAAAAAACCATTCCTTTTTCTTTAAAGACATGTCCATACATACCTCTTTCTTTCAATACAGATAATCTACACATATCTAGGGCAAGGGAAAATTGCACAGATTTTAAAACCCAGAATATTTTAAACGCTGTGTTTATCCTTTTTGTTTTAGAGGAGCTCAACTGTTCTCAGCTTGGATGCAAATACACATACTTCCACTCTAGGTATTTTTGGTGAGGAGGAAAAGACAAATAGATAGTGCATTTCAAACGTCACACTTTCAGCTGCCTTTATCTAACTTTGGTCAAGAATTTAAAGCTTTGCACTGAACACCCGCACATTTCAAGCTCCAGCTGTAATTCTCTTCTCCTGACAAGAATTTGCTGCTAACAGAGCCTGTCTGTGACATGGGAACCAACAGGCTGAAGCTGAAACCAAGGCTGTCAAGCTCACTTCACTCATTAGTTATGAAATGGGAAAAGCCAGCGAGCAGTGGTGTCACATGCAAACATGAGGGCAGCAGTGACACTGCCTTCCAAACGGTGTCAGCACCAAAACCAGGCTAGAGATTATTTGGGAAGTCATCAACACTGACCTCGTGATCCTATTCTGGGCTGCTCCTGTGACAAAAAAGGGAGAAAAATACCCAAAACCATCAAAACAAAAGCAGAAGCTGACAGCCCCGAGCAGTTGGCACCAGGGCAGTGCCCACTGAGCAGGGACCTCAGTGCCCAGTGCTGGGCTGGGGACAGTGTGATTTACAGGGGGACAGTGTGATTTACAGGGGGACAGCTGCTGCACTCACCCCAGCTCCCAGCCCCAGGGCACACTGCAGCTCCCAGCTGCCTCTTCCCTCTCTTATTTTAATTTTTTTTTTAATTTTAAGGCAAATATCCAGTGCCAGGCTTGCCCTCACAGCTCAGAGATGGTCTCACAAAGAGGGGAGCTGCTGCTGTCCCCCCAGCCATGCCAGGAGGGCTCCCATGCCCAGGATAACACATGACTCCCCGAGCCTCCCAGCCCTGAGCTCAGCTCGGATGCTCGGCATGACTTTTCCTAATCTTCAGCACGTCAAACCTTATTAGTTGATTTTATTAAATCTCTCTCCAAACATCTCTGAAGTAACACTTGGTGTTGCTGCATCCCAAAATAGCCTCTCAGTCTGGGTTTTTGGCAGCCAGCACAGAGCCTGGATGAGACCCTGGAGAGTCGGATTCAGAAGGAAACTCAAACCCAACCCTCTTGTCCTTTTGACTTGCTCAGCCCTTCCCAGCCCCACACAGCCCCAAACCTCCTTTACCTCAGGAACTCTGCAGGCATCTCTGCTTCTCCAGCTGCCTTGAGCTCCCAGCTGGGCCCAGGACAAAATCCTGTTGGCAAACAGCTCCACTTGTAGAAGATCTGCACTGGTGGTGCAGCTGCAGGAGCCTTCCACCAGATCATTACTCTTCCTGTTACAACAGGCTTTTATTTCTGCTGTCTGAGAGGTGAGATATCCACGAGACAGAGGTACAAAGCTTCTGCCACTGTTAATTATTAAAAGCATTTATCACTGAATCTCTAGCGATGGGCGGGTGACAAATCCTGGGTGAGCCATAACATTTCCATGAGAGGCTTTTAAAGGGGAAAGAGTTGGAGGAAATCATCATGCATTTAAAGTGTAATATGAATTCATATCAGTGACTGTTTTGACACAGCTTTAACCTCTGACAGCAGAGGTTTACAATTTAAAAGACATCTGGTAACGGACAGTTTTGCAAGGTAGACAATTTAAAAGACATCTGGTAACTGATGATTTTTTCAAAGCCAGAAGTCCATTACATACATTCAAATGAGCTTGAAAAAAAAAGCACAAGGCACATCTGGTGTGATGAGCAAGAGCTCGGAAAAATCCCCATTGTCGGTGTCAGTGCTGCTGGTTTGGGCAGCAGTGAAAAGCAGCAGAGCCCTGACCCAGGGGCAGGATGGGCAGTGCCCTCCTGAGCTGGATTTCTGTGCCTTGCTCCTCATCCTTCCTCTTAGAGCCAGCTCAGCAGTCCTGGCCACCTTTCCTCATCCTGAATGTCACATTTCTTCTCCCACCCATAGAATTGTTGACATCTTTCCTGCAGAAGGAAAATGGTCAGATTCAGCCCCGAGCCAAAAGATCCTCGTTTGGCCCTGGATGTGTTGAAAGCATGGGTCACACACCAGAGCTGGAGCACAGAAAACCTGGCTGTGTAAGCACCAGGGAATTCTGCCAAAAAGACCAGGGATTCTGTCTGTAGTCAGCCCTTGGAGAATGCTTTCTTTGACCAAAAAAAAAAAAAAAAACCTATATAGAAAAACTCCATCTCTCACAAGCTTATGAAAGCATGGCCATGTGCCACAGAGGCCACAGAGGCTAATGGGCTCCCCAGCAATGTCCCCCACCATAATTCATATGGCAGCAGCAGACTCTAAGTTTCTCACTCTCTCTTCTCTCTCTCTTTTTTTTGTTTTGTTGGTTTTAAATAAAGCCATTAGACCCTTGAAAAAGCAGCCATTGCAAATTGTGGAAAGAGTTTTCCAAACAGCAGCTGAGGGTGCAGTGCAGCCCCCCACAGAACCAGAGCAGGGTTTTCCACTGAGAAGTTTTCCCTGTTCTCCCCTGCACTGAAAAAAAAACACTGAGAGGGAAAAGCTCTGCCTTTGGAAAGGGAAAAAGTTCTGTTCCAGGCTCAACTGAGCAGGTGTGAGCTCCATCTTCCTCCCCAAAGGGGATAAGCTGAAGGTGCCACTTCCCTCCAACTTGACCAGAGGTTTTGCACATCCCACCTGCCCAGAGATACCCCCAGGGCCAGAGAGCTGCTCTGAGCTCTCTGCACTACAAAATAACCTCAGTGTTTCCTCCTTCACAGGGACAAACCTTTCAGGCTGAAAATCCCCTTTCCCCCTCCCAGTCCATTCCATCAGCTGGCCAAAACCCCCACCAACACTGAGGCACTGGGAGCTGTCTCTGAGAGCCCTCACCAGGAGAATGACCCACAGTCCCATTCTCCAGAGTCTGCCTTTCTTCTGTTGCATTTAATGGGAATTCTCAGTCTCCAGCAAGGGAGGCTCAGCCCTGATTTCCCATCTGTCTCTGTTCTCCAGGGTCCATCCTAGCTGGAGATTTTCCTGAAGCCAGCCTGGCTTAATTCCAACAAGAGGGAACGAGCTCCCATCGCCCCTCTTATCACTCCCTGCCTTAAACAAGTTTGACCTTTTGATTGGTTTGAACTTGGGGCAGCACTAAAACACTTGTTCTGGCAGATGAGGTCAGTCCCTCAGCATTAATGGCACACTGGTTTTAAATCATGGCATATTCCCAGCGGTGAGGACAGGGAAGGAAAACAAACTCACAGAGGTTGTCCCCTGACATCAGGCAGGGCCAGGCTTGTGAGCAGCTCCAGATCCAGCTCATGGGTACTTCTGGCTGCAAAGAAAAAGAAACCTTTGAAATAGTATAGAAAAAAATTCCTATTTCAATGTTCCTCTCCTCTCCATCACCCCCTCCTGAAGCTATCCATGCAAAATCCCTGAAAATGCCTCCTGCAAAGGATTGTTGTGTCACTGCTGATCTCGGGCAGAGGATTTTAATAACCAACAATGACAAACAAAACCTCAGGAGCAAAACGTTTCCATAGCATTTAAAATTGACTTGGAAGGGAAGATATTTTGTCCAAACACATGAATATTCCTCAAGCTGTCACAGGTCAGAATTTGTAACATCATGTTATATGTCAGGTTGGAAAGGGGGGAAAAAAACCCAACTGGAAATGGATTCCAAGGGCAAGTTGAAAGAAATGCAAAACCCAAACACACGGGGAAAACCACACTGGAGCAAGCCCAAATCTTTTCATCACTGCAGAAGCATTTTATGTTAACGTGAAGAGGAATTTATTCTTTTATTAATGCAGGATTTTTTTCCCTCTGCCATCTCTGCAGGACTCAACATAGACAAATAAAAGCTCTGTGACTTCATTGCTCTCAGTTTTACATAAAGGGGTTGGACACACACTAATGGGCACTTCTTTGTGGCAAACAGGAGTTAATAATGGGCATTCTTTTCCCTGCTTGCAGAAGAATGCTGGTGAATTTAACACATTTTATAATGTTTGCTTATTTACAGTCATGGTTGTAAAAATGACAAGAGGAACTCTTAGTTGTAAGAGGGAAATTTATAGGAGAACCTGAGCAATGAGAAAGTTTTTTTTCCAGAGGGTTGTCTCACAATAATCTGATTTCTTAGATTATTAGGACCCTGTACATCTTCATTTCTGAGGATGCTGTGGCCACGTCTTAAGTAGATGGGTTGCTGCATCCTCTCTCTTAGTCTATAGATTGATTTTTAGGTGCAATAAATTCCAGTCAAAATGCATGGAAACCTGGAATATGCTCATATTACAGCATTCCACTTCAGAAGTACAGCCCTGGGGCTAATTTCCTAATTACTCATTTCCTGCATTGCCCCAAAGCTCTGCAACTGCCACACTCCTTTACTTCCTGCCAGCTCTAGTGAGGAATCTGGAGTTACTTACCCAAACCATCATTTCTGCAGGGAAATAAGGCTGAACCTCAGGTCTGAGGGGTCTGATGGCCAGGGTGCACCATGGGCTCTCTGCTCAGGGTATCCCAAAGCACTTCCAGCAAGGACACAGCCCTGCATGGAATACAAAGGGAGGAGAGCAAGAACATCACTTTTCAGAGCCCATCACTCAACACTCACACTCAGAAAATCCCCTGGAGCCCCGCAAGGGCCTGAACATCCGCCAGCAGGGACAGGAGAAAACAAACAATACTTTTTAAATTTAATTTTTAAAACAAGCACGCAAATATGAGCCCCCATAAATTATACATAGCAACATTCTGTCCTTTCCCAACCCACTCACGTTTGAAAAGTGAAATAAAGCCAGTTATATTGTAAAATATTAATCAAAGTGAGCATTATATTGGGTCCCATGAATCACTTTGTGTTCAATATTTGCAGTGTCACCATGGTGAGGAGCTGCACCTAACACAGTTCTGTAGTTATAAAGAGCTCAGCCATTGCTACTGGCTTCCCAAACTATAAACCTGTCATCTGCACTAGGACAGCTCAGAGAACATTAAATGAGGCTTCAAAATCAGCATCCCTGTTTGAAGTTAATCCATGGCTCATGCCAGCTGTAAAAGTTGAGGTTACAAACACTGCAACAGGAAAGTATTGACTGCTAAACACTGAGATAACATCCAAGTGAAGATGGGGCCTTTCACTGAAACCCAGCCAATGCATTAATGGGATAGAATATGAAGTGTGAGAGCTCTAATGATCACAAGAACAAGAAAATAAAGTCATTTGAAAGCTCACTACTGTGCTGTCTCCAGAGATTTTGTACAGCCCAGTTTCAGGGCTCTAGGTCACCGAGGAAATCCTCCCAGAGTATATTTAAATTTTTGGGAGGGGCTCTGCAGAATGTGCTCCTACATCCCCACAGACCCAGGGGCTGCTTACAAATATTCAGCATCCTATGAAAAGCTGTGCCTCATGCCCAGCAAAATTGTAATAGCAAAAAAAAGGGTGTAATTTTAGCAAATTTAGATCCAAGTACAAGGTAGGTGTAGGTTTCCAAATGAGAGTGAGCAGGGGGAAATGAGGCACTCACACACAGTCTCTGCCACCTGGCAGCCAAAGCATGGTGCACAGAGTGCCTCACGTGGCCCCTCAGACTCTGAGGATTTCTAGATTAAATCAGCCACAAAAGGAACAATTTAGAATTGTTGAGCACGACATCTGGATCAGACCCTGCCAAGGCTGTTGTTTCACAGGCTGGCTCTGCACTGGGGGTGTTTTTGGTCCCTCCCTGCTCTGCGACAGGACTGAGCCCTTCCCTGGCACTCTGTGTCTGCCAGACCAACCACAGGGCACAGCAAACCCATCCCTGCTCCTCCCCTGCTCCAGCCCCGATTATCTCCGCTCATCGGTGCTTTGGATGGGCGAATAAACAGGATTATGCTGTCCCGGTGCCTGCTAAGTCACAGCTGTATGGCGATCCTGTCAGAGGATGGCAGGGCTGTGGGTATGGCCAGATCAGCTTTTGCTTGCTCTGTGGAGCTGGAAACAGCACCGGGAAATTTTTAATCTCCATGAAGGGGACACTAGAGCTCACAGAAAGAAAATCAAATTCATCTTTATTATCCTTCTCAATCAGCTGCCTCGCTAAAAAAAAAAAAAAAATTAAAAAAATTAAAAAAAAATTCCTGATTGACAAAGTCATCACCTCCCTTCAGTGACAGGGCAGCAGATTTGGGGTGCCAGTGAAAAGCATCTCACATGCACTGCCTTTTCCATCCCAAGTGATCCCAGGGTGCTTTACAAGCGCTGCATGCAAATGGCACGTGGGATTAGCAGCGCTCTGCCTCTGTTCCCACTGGGGTTACAGGGAACAGAAGTGGGACTTGCTGCTGAGTAAAATGTGAACCAGGCTGGAAACCAGCCAGGACACTGAGATCAAGACTTGCATTCATTTGGAAGCTGCTGCCACAATGGCCCCATTGATAGGACTTTGGGTCTAGGTCTTTAGGTCCAAAACAATGCAGCAACCTACAGTGGGGCATGAAATGATGCTATTTTAAACCTGTTGGTAACTCATCATTATTTATTTTTCAAACGCTCAAAGATAAAAATATTGAAAGAGCAAGCAACAGGGGAAATACCCATATCTAAATTAAAATCTTCTTACATAAACTATCCAGATTTTAACACAGCAGCATGCAAGCAAAGCCAGCCAGCTCCCAACCCTCTCATACACATGCACACAGAAAAATAAATTCCTTCAAAAGAAACTTTGAAGATCATAATTAAGCATGAAAGCTACCATATATTAAATTATACATCTAGTAAAAAAGAGTCATTAGCCCAACAAATGGGCTGTTAATGATTTCAGGTTTGCCTAAGGCCACGAGCTAATAAACCAGTGATTAACCAGCATTTCTGGGCTGCTGCTGCTGAAGGCTGCAGCCTGGTGTCACAGCACTGGCCCAGGGCTTGGGAACTGCAGAAAAACCAAAACCAAAGGAAAAACCAAACCAAAGGAAAAAACAAAACCAAAGAAAAAAACAAAACCAAAGAAAAAAACAAAACCAAAGAAAAAAACAACTGGTAATAAAAATAAAAAAAAAAACCAGCCAGCTCTGCCCAAAGCACCTGTACTCACCTTCCTCCTCACAGTTTGAAGAGCTGAGGGTGTGGGAACCAAAACTTGCTGTATTTTTTTCCTTATTATTCCTACAAAAAGGATATAGATGGATTTCAGCAGCAGTTGCAGCAATTTCAGATTAAATATAGCAGTTATTGACTTTCCCTGAAATTCAGACACTTCTGAAAATAAGCTTTTTGGCACCCACTAAGGAACACACTGAACATCTCCTTTAGCTACAAGCCCTCAAAATAAAAAATACTTATGAAGTTCTTACATTTATCTCTAAGAATTTGATCTGAGATGTTATTAACTCTCCTTGTAAATATTCAGGGCTGACCCAGCTCTTGCTGAAGTCAGAAGATTTTCAGTGCAATCTGCATGAGCATCACAGCACACAACTGGACAAGGTAGTGATTAAAATTAAGAAATTAATTATTCCTTTTAACAGCCTCACCTTTCCTTGCAGGGTTGTACAACTGAGGTCATTTACAGAGCACCCCACAAGATCTGAGCTCAAAACCTCCCCAGCACACACAGCCCTGCCCTTCAGCCACAGTCCTCAGTATGTAAAAGGACCTTTCCAAATTTGTTTTGTTTTTAATATATTAAAAAGTCTTTCCCACTGAAGTGGGTGGATTTTCCAGTGAACTCCAGCACTTAACCCTGCAGCATTTTGCTATTTCAAGATCAGAGGACGGGTTTCAAAATTTGTCCTGTACAACAAATGTCTGCATGAGGTTCTGATGACGTTGCACTGAGACTCAGAGCCATCCTGGAATAGAAAACAATCCAAGCTACAATATTTGGCTCTGGATAGAAATTTTCCCAGAAGTTCAGGGAAATTGCCTCTTCAGTAATTGCCTCCTTTCTGTTAAAGTTCCATGTAATTTTGTCTGGGCTCCTGTGCATGGCTTCTGAGGCCAACATGCTGTATAATGTGTCAAAATTAAATATTCCATCATGAATCATTTATATTATACCTTTCCCAAGTATTTTAGTTCTAAAGATGAAGGGGGATAGTCCTGAAACAGTTTTACCCTCTGTACAAACAGACTCTGTGAGGTCTCCAGCATTTCCCTTCACAAGGAACTACAACAGATTTGCATTATTTCTGATTGAAACCAGTTTGGTTTACTATGAAAAAAAAGTCCAGCTGGAGCGTTTTACTACCACAGCTGACCACAAGATGGAAATCCTTTTCCACAAGATGTCTCCTGATTAGGAAAAGTACTAATGAGAAATTTCTCTTTCCAGGAAAATGTTCTAGAGGAAGCAAAGGAGGATTCTCATCCCACCAGCAACTTCTTTTGGAGGCTTCATCGATGTTGATTTGATCAAACCCAAGTTTTCCTGGGAAGTTTTCCCTTTCCTAGGAGGGCAGCTCCACCCAGGAACCATTCTGATGGAACCCGTGTCTGATCTGGGCCAGCAGCTCAGGCACAGCAGGCACAGAAAGCACCATGGAAGTGTTCACTGTCACATTTGGAAATGCGCAGGATAAAGTAAACTCTTCCCTCATTCCACGGCAGGTTATTTTTAGAGTTTAAAATCCCTCTGAGGAGCAGCTCCAGCCACCTCGAGCCTGGCATGGCAGAGCTCAGGAGCTCAGTGGGGTTTTATACCCAACCTGCTGCCCTGCACAGCCAAAACCACTGGCCACGATCTGAACGCTAAATGTCATTTATTTTAGTGATTGCTAATTTACAGAAGTGTGCAGAGGCTTGGACTGGGATGGCACTGGGCACAAGCAGAGCCCAAAGGCCATTCCTGTCCCCAGAGGGGGAGATGTGTCCCTTTCCCACCTCTGTGGGATTTCTGCAGCCCCAGCCAGGCTCACTCCAGCTGCTTTGGAGCAAACCATTGCAGCCAGGAGATGAAAGAGGAGCTCCCATGATGATTTTCATTATCTGATGGTGCTTTCCACTCCAAACCTAACTGAGCAGCAAGCAGGGAGCTGCACTTGCAAACAGACAAGACATTTGCATCTGCTCTGCTGATTACAGGAGCTGCACATTTCACTTTAAACATCAATGGGTTGCAACTGCTATTCAAATGATATGGAAATTGCTGCTTTATACTGAAATGTCCCTTAAGCAACAAAGCAAAAGATTAGCACAGGGCTTTGGTTTTTATCTTTTCTCTTCTTTTCATTTTAATAAAACACTGTGGTGCCAGTGGAAAACTCTTTGATGGCTCAGGAACAACACCTGTATCTTTGAACATTTTATTTGTACCAAGCTGCAGAATATTTGAATCCTTTTGTGCAACTATTATGACAACAATTTCCAACTAAAATGTCATTCTTTATCTGAGACAATGAATTAACTTAATTTTCACAAGACTTCTTCCCCAGAAAAATAAACACACCCAGGCTATATGGATAATGGTTCAAGGTAATGAAGGTACCACCACAAGTTTATGATTGTTTTCAGATTCAGAAGAACTTTATCAGCTGGGTGCCTGTCCTGTTCCCACACACCCAATAAATATTTCTCATA
Source organism: Zonotrichia leucophrys gambelii (assembly GCF_028769735.1). Taxonomy (NCBI): domain Eukaryota; kingdom Metazoa; phylum Chordata; class Aves; order Passeriformes; family Passerellidae; genus Zonotrichia; species Zonotrichia leucophrys. Next base: position 2,757,296 of record NC_088189.1, read on the forward strand.
TGGCCAAACTCACTCAAGACTGAATCCTATCTGTTTCTAGCAGTATTTAGTGGAGTCACTGCACATAAGAATCAGACTACAGGGGGAATTTTTTCCCACTGAAGCCCTCATAAGTAAAACCAGTGGCATTCCAACAGTTCTCAGGACTGATTTTTTCATCCCTGCCCAGCTCTGCACCTGTTCATGCAATCCTAAAAAAGCAGCTTTTCAGTGAATTTTAATGGTAAATTTCACTCTGGGCAGAGGGGGTAAGGGATGTATAAAGACACAGCATTAGACTCCCCAGAATCAACAGACTTTGAAAGTTAGCGCAAGTTATTGATATGGCAGAGAAGCATGAGCAAAGAGGGATCACTGGCTTCTGATTACCTTGAGGGGATTTACAACAAAGGGCTCCAAGAGGAACATCATCCTTGTCCCCTCTCAGCAGGGCTATTTCTGAAAAAGCACATTACAAACAAAATTATTTTTTAAAAAAACCCAATGCAGACACATTGACAGAATTAATTTGTAAAGCATTCTGTCTAAAGAGACTGACTCACATTTGTATTCTGATGTCAAAGATTTGAGGCTTCAGGGTGCTGAAAGGTGGGAAATTATCCACTCCTGACCAAATCAGACACATTGCTATTCTTGACATTAATTATCTCAGAAAGCAAAACACTGAACTCAGTCTGTGGGATTTGTGTTCCATGAGCATCCAGCACAGATCTGGAGAGAAACTTTCAGTTCTTCGTGAGCAGGTTCAGAGCAGAGATGGAAACAGAATGAGCAAACAGCAACTCCTTTCTGTCAGGAACAAGTTTCAGTGCATCACCCACAAGAGACAGCACTGCCTGATTCCAAACTTCCTGCATCACCCAGGGGTACAAATCTGCTCTTACCCACATGCCCTACAATCCCACTACCTTTAGTGGGGTTTTTCCTCACAATTGTAACAATAACAGCATTATTCCAAAACATTCACACTGCATTCATCACTCTGAACCCATCACAGCACATCCACACACGAGCTCTGATAACCACACTCACACTTTTGGGTTTTTTAGTGCCATTATGAATAGTTATGAATATTTATGCCCATTTCCAGGCTGTGCCCCCTGGTTTGCACAGGGCACAGGTTGTTTCAGCAGCTGAAGCATTTCATTAGCATCTGACAGCTGCTGGAAGAGCTCCTTGAGAGCAAATAGGTGGTGCCAGGCGTTGTGGAGCTGGCAGGCGATCACAGCATCATTACCAGGGGCAAGGAGGGCTCTTCTGCACTGCCCAGACCTGCCTGGTGCAGGGGAGGTTTAATTATCACCCCTAAATGGGCAGGTGGGGAAGGTGAGGACCTGACAGGAGCAGAGAGTGGGCACAGGGCACAGCTGGCAGTGACCAACCTCTAAATCACACACACTCTGGCTCCACACACAGCAAATGTTCAGGTGGAATCCAAAACAAAGCAGCAGAACCTTGTGCACAGAGGATGCTTGGGATGGGGTGTGCTCAGGCAGGAAAGTGGGATTTCACAGGGAAAATCTGGGAGCAGAGAGAAGAACACAGACAGATACTGAGAGGGGCCTGAAGGAAAATATTCCTTGGCCTTCAATCCACCAACATTCTCTGCTCCAGACCTGCCTCATGGATTTGATTCTCAGGGAGGGACAGTGGGATGAGCCAACAAATTGTAATTGTGCTCAGAGGGAGAGGGAGATGAACCTCGTGCCCTGGGTCCGTGATTTTCCACCCCAAATGGGCACCCATGGGAATGTGAACAAAATCCTGCTCACATTTACCCCTCCAGGTGGAACAAGTTGCACACACGGCATGAAAAAGGTGCTGCTGGATCTTTGTTCAAGTCATGGCACATTGCTTTGTCAGAAACAAACTAAATGCAAGTGTTGGGATGGTTAAATGCACAGAATAGAGGTACAGCACAACACAACCCTTCTGAGATGCTGGAAATTATTCTCTTAATATCCCACTAATGAACACAATCATTCCACTCAAGGCAATTACATAAGTTATTTAAAAAATAATTATGTAAAAGCAGGAAATGTCAACATGCACATTACTTGCTTTCAAACCATTTTCTTGGCAACCAACCCATCTGTTCTACCTCAATCTTCCTTCCAAAAGAGAATTAATGTTCATCTTCATCAGCTTAACATTTGAGGAAGTTCTGAAATTACTTTACCTGCACAGCATCACCTTCCTTGTGTTGCTTTCACGACACTTGCATTCTTTTTTTGCTTCTCTGTGTGAACAATTACCATTGTAAACACACTCAGATACCAGTTCTCAAAAGAAAAAAAAAAAAGGCCATCCTCAATAGCAACATAAATTTGGGTTGTAAATTGCCACACAGCACAGTCACATTGTAAACAAGGCTGTCCATGTACAGCCTCACTGCCTTTGATGCCCAGCCAGAATTGCATCTTTTCAACATTTTCTTATTAAGGATAAATTACAAAACAAACCGAGCGTGCTCGAGTGAGAGGCCTTGATGGGAGCAGTGTCCAGGTGCCAGGGTTTCTGTGTCAGATGTTGACAGAGCCTTGCAAACACTGCAGCCTCTTCTCTGGGGACTCAGAATCTGCAGTTTTAGTAAAATCACCATTCCTGGATAATGCGTACTTTATACTGAGGAGGTATCGTGGTATCTCTACTGAGGTCTTGGTACTTTATACTGAGGGGGTATCATGGTATTTATACTGAGGTCTTGGTGCTTTATATTGAGGCTGCCTGCCTCCTCAGACACAAATATACCTTTGCTCCTATTCTCAATTTCCCTTGTATTTTTGGAAATACACCCCACTTTCCTGGAAGCAGATGCACAGTTCACAAACCTGGAAGCAGATGCACAATTCACAAACCCGGGAGCCAATAAGAGCAGCAAATTTCAGACACTTATGTCTAAAACCACCAAAGTGAAGAGCTGAGCCCCCTTACCCAGTCCCAGGGCTCACAAAGTGCTCACTGCTGCCTGTTTGTGCAATGTATTTTTAAAGCAGGCACTGTTTAAAATATGCACAATTAATATTAACAAAGAGCTGTGGATCCCAGTGCGAGGGGCTGGAACAAGTGCTGCCTTCTGCCTGCTGTGCACTGACCTTTGCGTGTATTTTTAGGCACTGTCCTATAAGTAATGTGTCTTGCACAAATTACTTCTGCTCAGATATAAAGCAACATTACCCAGGAGAGGGAGAGGGCAACATGGGGGGGGAATTTGTGTTTTCTAAAATTGGGAAAAATAGAAAAGCACCAGGTTTTATAAGAGGATTTTTAAACTGAATTTTACAGGCATTCACAATGGACTGAAGTGTAGTGTCATTCTCCCATTTTTTGAGTAAAGAATACAGCAATCAGTTCCTTGCAAGAAAATCAGAATTAACAGAATCAATTATACATTTAATTAGAAGTGCTTTGTCTCCCATGGAGGACGAAGATTAATTGAGGTAACTATTCAAAAATTTCAATCTTCATAACTTTAAGCTAAGAACTAAAGTAGAAATCTGTGTGGAAAAATACTGCTGGAAGTGATTGCTCCCCTAGCCACAGGAAAAATCAAACTGCACTATGTTCTGTGGTATATAAGTGGCTCACATAGCCATGTAGCAATATATATCAATAATGGGCAGGTCTAGGAAATTACATGAAAGATTAGGACAATATAAGGTTGAAGAAAACAAAATAAGCTGTATTTAGCTGTCAACTAAAAAAACGGGTTTGTTAGTGTGGTTACCCCACAGACAAGAAACTAATGTAACTGTTCCTCCCCATTTATAATTAGAAAAATCAATGTTAAAGATTAATCCTCAGCATCTGAAGGATGAAACATGATCTAAGTTGGCTTTTCTCTTTTTTTTTAGCCAAGATTTCTGAAAGAAAAAATAAAGGGGGGAAATAATGCTCAATATGGAACTGCCTCTGATGCAGAGAAAAGAACCAGGGATGATTGCATAAAGGATTTCTTACTTTAGGTGACACTGGCAGACAATTTTCCTCCCTGGTACATCACCATTAGGCTCCTCATGGAGCTCATTTCTTTAAAACTCACCCACAAAGACCCCATGGCAACACAATGACTTGGTTTAACTCACACCAAACGATGAAGAAATAAAAAAAATAATAAAAGCCATTAAATCAGATTGAGAGGTGTAGTCCATAGCAGTTTTTCATTTAAGACTTAGATAATAAATTCCTCTGGTGTAATGGTGCCACCAGCAGATAATAGTTAGAACTGGGTTTAGCTGTAAAACCTACATGGATACAAATTTCTCTGTGGAGGTTATTTAAGCTTCCAAGAACATATCCTTTAATTTTTTAAAAACAATATTTTGATAAGAACATGGAGCTAAAAATTGGTTCTGAATGTGAACTATCAGTAGATAAAACTTTGGATTCATAATTCTTAGTGTCAGATCCTCTGTGATTTATAAAAATGTGGAAGTGTTTGGGATAGCATGGGGGTTTTTCCCACAGCAAAAAACTGGTGATTTTTATGCCCAAACAATTGACAAACATTGGAGCAGTAACAGCAACACTAAACTGAGAGAAATTAATGACTGGAACTCCTCAGTTTTGTCTGTAGGAACACTGACCTGATAAACACTGAATATCTGAGTGGAGCAGAGATCCAGGATTCATCACTTGTGTTGCAAAAGGAGAATTGAGAGGATTTGTTCCTCCAGCCACTGCAGAGCTGAATTCCCAGCATTGCTGTCACCTTTTCATCTGCAGCGCCTTCATTACATTTTAAATTATCACTTCTCATTCATATTTACTTAGAGGGTTAAGGAATTTGGAATGTAATCACAATGGGAGGAAATCCCTGCCATGCAGGTGTGGATTTCCTTTCAGCCAAGGAAATGGGAGTTAGAGCACGGTGCAGCAATGCCACCAAACCAAAAACTGCTCCAAGAGTTACTCCAGACTGAAACACAAACAGGGCAATAGGAGAAGCAGATCAGTTCTCAGCAAGATCATTTTACAGATCTGGAGCACAAGGATATTTGTTGGAAACACACAATTTCTGCCATCCTTTCCAGCCACAGGCTCTCCCTGTGTGCTCTCAGGTTCAGTGGAGCTGATCTGGAGCACTCCTGGCTGCCCTGCAGGGCCCCAGAGCTCAAACCCACAGCTGAAAGTCACTGTCCCCCGTTGTGCACTCCCACTACTGCACCTGCACATTTTATTTCCCACACAAAAGGTCAGAAGCTTGCCAGCAGGCTGCCTGCCTCCTCAGACACACAATGCCTGCAGAAAAATAACCCCAAGGAGCTGCTTGCTGTAATTTCCTGCAATTTAAGACTATTTATTTTTAAAACTTTTGCTGCCAGCCTCCCCATCTGACTGTCACCCTCTTGCTGCATTTCACCATCAGAACATAGTAATTTATTAGAGATCAAATCCAACCGGTTATTTGTCTGTCTTGGTTTTAAATACTACTCAGGCTTTTTAGGCTTTTTAGCTCTGAATCCTTCTGGCTCTCTATAATTAATGTTCCTTCAGCAGAGGCAGTGAGGGCTGGCTGTGCACAGCCCCTGTTAACCCTTTGAGACCACCACAGCCCCCAGTGATCCAGTCCATTATTTTGACTTCTGGCATTTGGGAATGGATCTCCCCTGGCAGTGGGATGGGCACAGCCACCCTCCACCCACATGCTGCTCTGCTCTTGCACATGTTCATTAACAGATTGTGGGGTCACAGCCACACATATGGGGCTTGGGGAGGGGCTGCAGCTTCCACAAAGCTTTGGTGGCAGCTTTGAATCGAGATGAGAGAAGGGGATGATGAAGGGCATGGATGTCTGCAGAGCCAGGTGTGCACACGGTGGTGCAGCACCAAAGGTGCATGTGAGAGCAGGGATAAGCCAGAAATGGAGACATTTCCTGCGGAAAGGGGGCCAAAAATCTCAGTTTGAGTCACCAGGGAGCTGCTGTGGCAGAGAGCCAACAGAACACTGGGCTGCTCCAGCAAGGGCATCACCAGCAGAGATAAACCATCATCATCATCATCATCATCATCCCACCCAATGCAGCACTTGTCAGGCCTCACCTGCAATACTGGGTCAGTTTTGGTCCCTGCTATGGATAAAAAAGATGTGGAAAGGCTGGAGATAGTCCAGGGAAGGACCACAAAGATGATCAAAGAACTTGGAAGATGCCCCACAAGGAAAGGTTGAGAGAACTGGGGTTGTGAGCCTCGAGAAAAGAAGGCTTAGGGAGATTTCCTCACCATGTTCCAGCCTACAAAGAAGATGGAAATTCCCTTTTTACAGGGAATATCTTTTACAGAAAAATCTCCCCAGTGCTGAGCACTTTTAAGATTCAGCTGGGCCATCCTATCAAGGCTGTGATTTTGCCTGGAAGGTTCAGTCATATGATCCCTGAGGTCCTTCCCAACCTGGTATTCTATGGCTCTATGAAAAATATTTATGAGTAAATACTGAATTTATTCCTACACTGAAAGATAATCTCCTGTGCTCTTTAGGTCAATATTAGCATAGCCCAGAGGGGTCAAATAGCAGATATTTGGCAAGAAGTAAAAACCACTGCACAGTAAAAGGAGGTTGACAGTGAACACATTTTCCTTTAAATTTTAGCATCTTGTTACCATACTTTTTTCCTCCAGCTCTGTGACCTATAGCCATGAATGGCAAAAAAAATAAAGCCAAGAATAGGAAAACAACAATATTAATCAAGGTCTACTCTCAGATATATATTTTTCCTAGTGAGTATTTCATAGTTAGGAGGGCTGAATATGACCTCGAAACATTCCAATAATCCCTCCTCAAACAAATTCACAGAAAAATTACTATATTTGATATTTACTTATTAGAAATTGCAACTGCCATTGGAATTCTGAAGGGGCTGCCCTAAGAAAGCCTTTCTGGGTGAACTATTTAAGGCAGTATCCTTGACTGAACTTCCAGCATTTTAGCTAATTTGACCATGTTTGTCTTCTACCCAAAGCACTCCCAGCAAAAATAGCTGAGAGAGCTCCTGTGCAGCAGTTGCCTCAAGAACTCTGCTTTTTGCAGTTCTCTTTTGCTGTATTTTAAGAAGATTTTTTTCCCAAGTCTCTTATCAAATAGCTTTTAGTAGTGACAGATATGTTTGGTGAAAGCCTGTTGGTTTCCCACGAGCAAGAGCTTCAGGGGAAATTCAAGTGTATATTTCAATTATAGACACTGAATGAATCGTAGATAAATACGAAGATCTCTGGAAGCTCAAAATACTGTTTTCTGTTTTGATGAATAAGTGGCAAAAGGCATAAACCAAATGACCATAGTATCAGATTATAGCTGTTATTGAACTAATGTAAAACATGTAAAACTCTATTCTGAGCCACACTTTTGTTATTTCAAAGGAATTTCCACCAAAGAAAGCAATTTTTCAGACTGCATGCATATTCTACTGGGCTAAGTGGAGTCTGAAACCTATAAACAATTTGTACTAATCTAATTATAAATGTACTAATTTGTGTTGGCACAAGACCATGCTACTACCTACTTATTTCATAATAGTAAAGACAAGTTTAAATTAGTACTTTCAGGAGAGGTATATGATGTAAAACCATTATGTGTCTGACAGCACAGCTTTCATCAGTGTGGAAAACCCCAGCAATTTCACTGAATAAAAAGGAAACCTGACTGGATAAATTGCAAGAGGAGAGCAAAGCTTCGTTGCTATCCCCACACTGGGGTGTGACAGCTCTTCCCCATCACACTCCCTTGGAGTCAATGCAGAAAAATCCAGGAAGGAGGAAATAACAGCAGGTTAAAAACCACCAAAGCAGCTTCCAGAAAATGTCCTTCTGGCCCTGCCTTTGTGTCAGTGTGGGTCCAAAGGAACACGCCTGAACCTGCCCCAGAGAGGAACCAGCCTTTGTTCAGAGCAGCGCTGGGCTGCCCTGCACTTCTTCATTCCGTCAGACCTGGAGGCACAGACAGTGAGACAGGGCACACAGAGCCTGTCAGGGCACTGAAAATGCTGCTCAGAAAAGGGCTGGGGGCTCACTCACCTTCCCCACCAGCGGCTGGGCAATCCTGATCCCTTGTGGAGCTTTGGCAGAAAACAAACTCTGCAGCTTCTTGCAAAAACAAACATTTTGCTTCCCATCCCTTGGGCCTCTCTGGTAAACGAAAAATTCCCCTATGGGCACAGAAACAGTCTCTTAAAATGGGAAGTGTTGGGTGTTATACACAGCATTCAAACAGTTTGAGGTAAAAAACACAATCTGATTGTTGTGTTTGAGGTAGTTCCTGCCTTTTCAATTCCTTCTTACTGAGTACAACCTCCTTTGAATATTTCTTATTCTTCATATAATAAAGTGCTAAGTGCTAAGGGCTGACTGATTGATAATGGTGTTATTTCCCCAGTTCCATTCAGCAATGCAACCACAAAGCTTTTGGATTTCTGGGCCGTGTGAAGGGGTATGAAAAAAGCTAGTTTTGTGTCAGGACTAGCTTGTGTCCTGTTACAGTTCACTCTGCAACAAAAAAGCTTTTTGTATTAAATTGTGATGAAGTCACTGGACAAACTCTAGAAAAATGAATCAATCACTGTAAGAAAAAGATGCACTTTCAAGTTAAGTATTATGAATTATGTATACTCATTCATGCTGCTTATTGATATTTGTTGTGAAGTAACAACAGCTTGTGTATTCATCAAAGGGTTTAACACTAAATGGTAATTTAATGTTTAAATCACAATTACTTCCCTGTTTCACAATGCAACTATTTCCTAATCACCTGCCAACAGGAGAAAAAAAATCAAAATGTCTTATTCCACTTCTATCTGATGAAGGAACTTTTTTGATTTAAGGCACAGGATGAAGTTCACTGCCAAGTATAGATTCACCAGCAGCCGCTGCCTGAGAGGAGCTGCATCCTCAGGGTGCAATTACAGCAATTATCTGGATGGATCTTCTCATCAGCGACCTTTGACTCATCCCCTACGAACTGTCAGGCTCCATCACAGATGGGGAAAGCAGTTTTGTTGTTCCCACCATCAGCTGCTGCTGAGAGGGAGGAGCCCCCCAGGCTCAGCCCGAATGCCCACGGTGCCCTCCTGCATCCCTGGCACGACCCGGACCTGGCAGGATCGACCACAGCATCCCTGCACACTCCTGCAGCCCTCACAGGCATTGGGAGCAAACAGAAAAATATCCTTTTGTGTCAAAAGTACAGGTGCATTGCCTAGCATTAAAAGGTGGGGTTTGTTGCTTGTGCATCACTCCTTGGAAGTTTGGCCCAAAAGAAGACACAGCTGCCTCACCTTGCATCTAACCAGAATGAATTTACTATCTATCTGTATTTACTTTTATAAACTTACACCTCTGCAAAAAAGGAGCACAGTCTCACTCCTAACACTATTATGACATTTATTAACCCACAAATTTTACTGCAGCAAAACTGCAAACGTTTTGTCAGAGGACATGGCCTGGAGGGTACAGCTCATGTAAAATTAAACAATTTCAATTCACAGTTAGTAAAGCTAAATGGTGAAAGGACAAACAGCTCCCTTCAAGCAGCAGGACATTTAAAATGGGATTGGCAAATACCAACTATAAACAGCTTCGCAACTTTCACTTTGCAGTGAAACAGCTGATCCCATAACAGAACAAAAAATCACCTTTGCCATAAAGGGACTTGAGCTTAGTTGTCTCAGCCTACAGCTCTTCCAGAAAAAGAATGTCAGTTCCAGGCTTAATTATAATCACCATTAGCTGCTACCTACCATTTAATTGGTTGGTAATAAAAGCAAGTATCTTTCTTATCAAAGCAATCAGCAGTGTCACTCCTTTGCATTCCCCCCATTAGCTGCAAATGTTATGTGGCAGAGCAGGGATAGAACCAATAATAGTTCAATTTGGGGAAAACAAAAAAACAACTCCAAAAGTTAAAAATAAAAAAATTTAGAGAAGCAACTCAAACAGTCAGCTACCAAAGGAGATAGAAACTAAATTCTTCATTGTCAAGTGCCAATTCAAAGTGAAAACAGATTGAACCAAAACTGTCCAAAAATGCTTTCCCATTTTGTAATGCTCACACCCCTAACGCCAGACAGAGCCCAGCTGTTTCTGCCACTGACTTCAAACAATAGCTGGGCTGTTTAAAAGTTTAAAAGCTGTTTAAAACAGGGAATGATGTTTGCCTGAAGACATACTTTATTAATGCAAATTGCTTTCAAATGCACATCTAGTTTCTTAAGCAAAACAAACCCGAGATTTCAAACGGAGTGGAAGTTACTGCTGGAGCCATACCCAACCTGTCAGCCACAATTCAGTCACCCATTAGGAGTCAGCTTGCATTCTGCAAAAGGGGCCTCCAAGGTTTGTATCAAAGGAAAATGTTTTTCATTTCACTCTTCCTGCTTTAGAAAGGCCTTGAGATTTCAGAGTCTGTGTCTTCTTTTTGGACCTTCCAATTAGCACCAGCTTGCTCGTCCAGGATGCTGCACTCCACTCGTGCCCATGGCTGTTAGTCATGCTGCCACAGTGCCTTCCTATCAGCTTAAGCACTGACCTTTAAGAAGTTATAAATGTTATTTCAGCTTTAATATTCTGATTTTAATGTCTCTGGAAGTGATTAACAGCACTAGCTTTATGTCTTCAGGTCCTTGCCTATTTGCTCACCACCTTCTGCTAATGTAACTTAATCAGCACATGCTGCAGCTCCCCAGGTTTCTATTTCTGGTTCAGTGAGATTGAAGTAGTAATGAGCAGAGCACACTGTGGGTTTCATTGCTCCTGAAAGCAAGAGGATTAAATCAGAGATTCATTTTGTTCTGTGTGTCATCTTTCTCATCTGTACAATGGAGACAACACAGCTATGGCTGAGAGACAGAGAGGCTTCCTCACAACAACAATTAAACTCCCATCTGTTAATTTTTTTGTCAGTTATCTTTGCAGTATAGTTGTGAGATTGTTAAATAAACCAAATTCATGTAACTCACAAAAAAGTACTCATGGCAGGGATCTCCAGGAATGTGCCGACAGACAGCAGACAAGTTTCCCTGATCCAGACTCAGCAGTCAGCAAAAAGATTTGAAAGACAGGAAAGAGACTAGTTTGGATACAAAGGAGAGGATGGCAGGAACATTACGATGACAATTCAAGAAAATTTCTTGGAACAGTTACAAAAATGGAAATCAGCTGGAAATCCATCATTTCCTTGTATAGTGTACAAGAATAATGCTTAGACAGTGAGTAAAGACCATCTCATGGTAAAATGTCACATTACAGCATGAGAAGTCCCAGTCCTTGTGGTGATGCTGACTGTGCACCATTCCCACATTGTTGTGTCAACACTTACCTTGGAGAATGTTTGAAAAAAATCTACTGGATTTGACAAGTTCCTCCTTTATCAAAGGGCCAGTTCACTCCTCATGGCCTGTGCCCACTTCACCTCACTTAAAAGGACTTTTTAAAATTCCCCTAACAAATGTGTTGCTTGTTAAAAGCCCTAACATCTCTTTAAGTAAAGATTTCTTAGATAAGCTGCTTAAATTATCAACAAACATTAACTTTCTTGCTATGCTAAAAAGATTTATCAGCAACAGAAAATATATTAACATGCCCTAGTGCAGGCTCCCTGCACCTGCCTTGCACTGGTGCCACTGCCCTGACCCTCCATGGAGCAGCTCAGGCAAAGGGAAACACAAACACAGCGAAGGCACGAGCAGGGCTGAAGAGCTGCCACAGTCCCTGAACAGCAGGGACCAGCTCAGCCTCCATCGGTCCCACCGGGAGGAAATTCCTGTTCCAGGCACAACAAGGCAGCCCCAGCCTTGCTCAGCAGAACGCAAGGCAGCAGCACACTCCCATCCTCGCTCCTGGATGGGGTGACAACACTTGGTAGCGACATTAGGAATGTGCTAAAGGAAAGAAAAAGCTCCTTTTGTATCGCCTGGACTCTGCCAAAGCGATGGAGGGACGGGCCGAGGGAAACTGAGGCACCAATTCCAGCGCCCCGGAGCGGCTCCCGGAGCTGCCGCGGCCCCGTGCTGCCACCTGCGGGCAGCAACGGGAATGAGCACGGCCGGGAGGGACCGGTACCGGACCGGGAGTGACCATGGCCGGGAGTGACCAGTACCGGACCCGGGAATGAGCACGGCCAGGAATGACCAGTACTGGACCCGGGAGTGACCACGGATAAGAGTGACTGATACCCGACCCAGGAATGAGCACGGCCAGGAGTGACCGCTACCGGACCGGGAGTGACCACGGCCGGGAGTGACCATGGCCAGATCCAACACCAGGAATGGCCACGGCCAGGAATGACCAATACTGGATCCAACACCAGGAATGACCGATCCCAGACCCCCACCAGGAATGACCATGGCCAGGAATGACCGATCCCAGACCCCATTGGGAATGAGCACAGTCAGGAATGACCGATCCCAGACCCAGGAGTGCCCACGGGCAGGAATGACCGATCCCAAACCAGCCCTGCCCCTGAACTCGGGCAGCAGCTCCTGCAAGGACACCAGAGCCAACTTCCAGTCTCGGCTCTGTCTTCTTTTGTCCAGGATCCTTTTGAGGTCAATTCTCCCAAATTTCAGGACGCAGCTCAATCTAATTGACCCATCACTTCCACAAGGTCACATCACATTTTAGCATCATTGAAGCTACTCCTGTGTCAAGTCTGTTACATTACAGAGCAAAAATTCTAAAAGAATGTATCCAAAGGCCTGGTTTTACTCTTTCTCTGCATTTTATCTGCTGGGTCTGTGAAAACTGTATTTCCTCACACATTAACTATTTAAAGCACAGACAATTTCAGCTTGCAGAGGAAACTCAGAATGCAAGTTTCCTGTTCTTTCCCAAATAACTGAATTATCTCAGAACACTGTTACATAATGCTACAGAACACTCCAGTATTATCTGTTTCAGACATGAATAATTCCTCTCTATTTAACAACTCTTCCACAATTAGTAAATTAAAATATTTTAAATTTGGCATCTGTTCAGAATATGCATTACTTTAAAATATATTAATACATATCTATTGGTCCAAAATATGTGAGTAATGTAATGAAATTAAATTATCTCTGTAAAATACAAATCAGAATAGGGATGCAAATATTTGCATTTGCATAGTTATGCAAACTCTTAATCATGAAGAACAATCACTGCTGTAGAAAAGCATAAGGCCGCTAGGAATGGCTCCTGAGGAGGTCAAAGCATTCTTTCTTCATTTCCAAAATGACACATTCATAGCTTCTAACTACTGAAATAATAATTTGAAAGTTCACAGATAAAAATATCTTTTATTACTACATTCACATTCCACTCTATGTAGTCTGATTTTTAGATGTCAGCACAGAATGAGTCAGCTTTGTTATTAACAATTCAAATGAACAATATATATTCAGCAAATTGATCAAGGAATTTAAACAACTTCTAAAATTAATTTTAACCAAGCAATCTGCTGCTTAGAATTTATAACACAAATGGAAACAGCTCAACAAGAATAAAGTTAACAATATTATTTAAGCAATTATAATGAACAAAAGTATTCTTAAGTCCTGTCACTTGTAAGAACGAATGAACTTCCTGAAATCTTACCAGCATGAAAACAGACACAGAGCAATCAATATGAGACTTTATGAACACTGAAGTAACAGATCTGCAATGGAGGGACAGAATCAATAAGGAACCTAAATGAATTCAAGCCCTCTGACTTTTCAGGGTTTGCTCAAAACTGAAGGAGGTTTCTGTTATCACAGTGGTAATTCCTGTTCGTGTGTTTGACTGAGATGATTGATGAAGATCTTGGTGAGGCCTTTGGTGCGGTCTCTATAAATGGGATTATTTATTTAAGGCTGCAATTATCTCCTGCTAATCCCAACATCCTCTCTTGTCTGCTCACTGAGCACAGAGACACTGGGGACCCTGCATGGCCCAAAGCTCCTGGCCCTGCTCTGGTCACAGAACAGCTGCTGAATTAAACAAGTTACCCTAGAACAGGCATGTACATGTCACCAAGAGCAGGATAAAGGTGCTATGTTAATAAACTAACTGGCAAAAACTTAAAGATTCATTGTTTCATTTTTCGAAGTAAAAAAAGTTAAAAGTTGTAGTTGCTGTGAGCCTGCAGCTCACCTGGGATGCACAGCACAGGAATTCTGTCCCTGCCCACACCAGCAGAACCTGCAACCACAGCCTGCCCAACCTGCAAACCCAAACCACTTCAAACTGGTCAAATTCCACACCATAATGAAGTTAAACACAGATGTTAATCTTGAAGTTGGCATCCCAATTAAATTCAGTTGTTACATGACTTAATATTATTAATATTTGTTAGTTATGCTGGCACTTACTTATAATGAAATGTAACAGAAGAATAGCAGCATTAAAGATGAATATTTAAAAAGTATTTAAGATTTCATGAGGCTTCCAAGTATTAATTATAAATGACAAAAAACCCAGGGTGAACAGAGCATAAATGGCAATTTTGATCATTGTAGTGAATCAGAAAAATTAATAGTACTTACTGTAATGACTTTAGTAATCATTAAGAGTTAAACCCAGTAGTTCTTATAACCTAAGGAAAGTTAGAGAATTGTATTTGACAGTTAAATTATTTTCTGATTTTTAAGTGTACTATAAACATGAACTTTCCTAAGTAACACAGTTGTGCTTTATTGAAGATCTAATTAATTGGGTGTGGTGTGGATCTGGAGCTAAATGGAGGATCACAAACTTACATAGGAACACTTGCAAGGCTGGTTAAAGAGAACAGATCCCACCTGCATCCAAAAAAGAATCAGCTTAAGGTCACACAAGGTTTCACATTCCCAGAATGTGGATTCTTCCACACTTCTCTGCCACCCTGCTCCTGCTTCATTTTTGCCATGCAGTTCTGTTTCCCCAGCTAAGTGAGCTGAGAAAAACTCAGACAAAAGATTAGTTTCTAATTACCAGCAGTATGAGGCATAAAAAATGGTGCTTTTCCACTAAATTGTGTCATGCATTCTATTGCATCATGAATTCGATTAGAAACTAAAGTGTTTGCAGAAAGGAGATTTAGTAAATGTACCTTGTACTAAAAAATCATTGCCTTTCATGTGCTTACCTCAGCAAAGTATAAGCAGTGAAATTCAGGCAGCTCTCAGTGATACTGAGGGATAAACTTGCCTCAGATCAGTCTGCACTTCTGTGAGTAAAGCTGGCAAAAAACCAATGAAAGGGGAAACAACCAATCTATTCTTTAATAAACAACTCTGAAATTAGCTGATTTTTGCCATTCTGTTATTACCTGTATGTAATAAACCAGGTGAAAGTTGCCTCTAATTTTCATAATTTGCAATGGTATTTAGGTCACACAGTAGAAACTGCAGCCAGAAGAAACATGAGCACATGAGAAGGGCTTCAACAGCTTCCAACCAGCATCTTTTCCACCTTTCTAACTGGAGGTAGTGCCACACTTTGAGTTACAACTACTGAGAACAAGGAAGACCAGTCTGTTTGTGCATTGTTTGTCCATCATGCTGAGGATCCATTTACTGAGCTGCTTCTGCTCTGTGTTCCCTTGGAGTTGCTGTTTCTGTCCCATCTGAAACAGGAACAATCTCACTGGCACAATGTTCATTTTTCACAGTAGAGTCATCTGGGAATAATTTCAGGGCAACTTTGAAAAAAAAAATTAAATATTGGGATGATTAATCAGAAAGACAAGTAAATATTTCAATAAATTTAACAAGTATGCAATTTAATTTAGTGGAGAAAATGCTGCCAATATGTAACTAAAGCACATCTTTTATCTTGCACTTTACTTGGGGAATGAATTTATCTTCTGTTGAATATTACATTACAAGCCATGTTACTGAGTTTGGTATTCTCATCAGAGGAAAACTAAGCATTTTTTAACTGGAAATTTAATTATCATAGGCGTGCTTTTTCTTTTTTAAGTATTAGCAACAGCAAATCACTGACAGCCCCAGTCTCACAAGTCATCATCTGCAAAGCCACACTGAGGATCCCACAGGCCCCTTCAAGTTGTGCAAGTGGACAGTGATATGTTTAAATACTTGCAAATGTCAGTTTTGGGGAAAAACCTTCTGGAACAGCACAGAAATTTCTAGGTTTTGTGTGAGTCAATTAATGAACTGAATATTTGCATGAACAACATCTGAAGACACATTATCACAGCCCTAGAAAATCAAGCTTTCAGATGAAGGTATTTACAAGATATCAAAAAGAAATTGTTTGCATGTAGGAAAACATTAATAAGCAGCAAAATCTAATTACTGCAAAAACATAAACACTGCAGCTGTAACACTTCTCTCTAACCATACCATTACAGCCTCACCAGTGAAAACAGAAGTGTCAATGCTAATGTAAACTCAGCTGCTGATATATATTCATTAGATTCAGAAAAGCTCCAACATTTTTTCTTCTTACCACATCAAATTTTCTCTCAGTGCAGATACAATCTGATACAAAGGGTGAGATTTAGGGACACCCAGGCCTAAGGTGCATCTCCATTCTTGTCTCTTACTCCACAAAGATCATCTGAAAGCATTGCTGAAAAGGGAGGTTAGGGGCAGGGATGGTACCTGTGCAGAGACCCCACTCACACAACAAGAGTTTCTGACACACAATAAAGCCTATTCTCAAGTATTCTTCCATTATTAGCTCCACTGTGAAACAGCAATTAAGCAGCAGGGAAGATTCAATGCCTTAGCCTTTTAGTCTTGATTCTAATTTACATGATTAAATCCTAACTTAGTCACTGATTACCTTCTGCCTTAGCACGCTTCGGGTTCTCATGGATTTTATTTTTGCCTTTCCTTCCTTTTCTGGGTGTAGCAGTTTTTGCCCTCACCAATCCACGATTTTCAGCATGCTTACATATATTACTCTGTTAGCATAATGAAGAACAAATATATCAATCAAATCTTAATCTATGTAAGCAATTTAACAGACACAAAGCAAATATAGTTCTGACAGACAAATTCTGGAACGCTAAGTGGAAGACTGACTTAGTTAACAACTTCCATAAAACTCCTGAAGATTTTCCAGAATATATTAAAATTCTGCTTTAAAAGAACATTGCCATTTGGTGGGTATAAAATAAAATTTATCATTTTCTGCTTCCTGGAGAAGCAATAAAGTTTCACATGTAAAATCTGTATGTGGAAAAAGGGTCACATTTACTTTAAAGTGTGCACAGTTAAGCCAAAATGAGAATATGTTCTCATTGCATATGGTTTTGAAGTGAATAATAATTTCTTACTTTCCTTGCTGAATATGTTCTAGCTATCCTAAAAGTACTCTTCAAAATAAATTTTTCAGTTCTGACTGAATTTAGTCAGAATTCAGTCACATTTCAGGCTCAAATGCTACATTTTCAGGTACTTCTGGAAACTTAAAATCATATATAGGTTTTTTTCTTACTGGTCAGCTCTATTTTCACCAACACTTCTTCTGAAAAACCAGAGGTCACAGTGCCACAGGCATCAAGCAAATCATAAAACAGAAAAAGCTAAATATTTGCTACTTTGCATTTTAAACAAATTAAAACATCAACCACAAGATGTCACCACATCTCCTTGCAGGAGAAATTTACCTGTAAACCTACAAATACATTTTACTCAAAATATTGTGATAATTGAAGTCAGCTATAAGACATTTGGTGAAATTTTGTGAAAATTAGAGATTTCACCTCTACTTAGCTCTATATTATGCTGTTAGTGTTTTCCTTTAGACTCACCCAAATCACTTTTTCGAGAAAGGAAAGCACTACAATGGGGACATTGGTGTTTTGGCCCATTTTCTCCATGTTTCTGTAACACATGGATTTTCATGGTGCCTCTCTGAGTGAATCTGGCCTGGCAAACATAACACTCATAGCATTTTTTATTAAAAAGAAATTAAAATAGGATATGCTTAGAAACTCTACTTATTTAATATAAATTCAAATTCCCACAGAATTCAACATCCATGTTCTAACAGCAACAGTCTCCAGATCAACCAAAAGTTAATATTAGTTGACAGTGCACAAAAGGCCAAACAAGTCTCCAGAAGTTTACATAACTGATTGCAACACAAAATCTTGGCTTTCTGAGTCCACAAGTCAAACTGCTGAAGCATAAAGCCTTTCATATAATTCTAAACTAGGAATAAGGAAATATTTTAAATTGTCATCTATTCTTCCTTGAATACTTCATGTACAAAAATGCAGAATTATCTTCAAATATGCAAGGAGAGAAAGTAAACAGCAGTAAAACATCATGGTAAGAGTGACACACCATCAGCCATTGATAATGGCGAGGAGGGAAATTCGGAAATTATTTTCTTGCCTTTCCTCCCCAAAAAGCTTCATCAGGTGTGAGTACCATTAAAAATTACATCAACACTGGCAACTGGCACAGCTTTGAACCAGCTCCAGACTGGTTCTGTGGAAAAGTCCCTGCCAGGAGTGGGTAACACTCTTGAACTCTTCCAGTTGGACTCTTGTGGTTGATTCTCATAAAAAAATAATTCACTTTAATTGCACCAAACTGTCTCAAGATATGAACCAATGCATGACAAGCGCAGATATTTGGAAAATTTGATTCAAACCACGCTGTCACACTCTGATTCAACCTAAAACATTAATCAGAGCACAAATTGCATATCATAATTGAGCCAAGTTAAACCCTGAAGTACAGGATTGATACCCACTGCCCCTGAGATGACTTGCATGTTACAGAGCTATGACAAGAACACACTGCTTTCAATCTTAAAGCAATTTAATTCTTTGTTGACCAAATTGGTTGCTGGCAATCTGGGGTCACAACAATATGTTCTGAACAGAGAGTTAAAAATCTCTCATAGATACCTCTCCAAATAAAATCAACTAATTGAGAAATAAAAGAGACAACTTGACCCACAGAAAATGAAATATTTCATGAAATATTTCTCTAATATAAAAGAAGTTTAGGAGGAACAGCAAGACTAACTACTGGGATTCCAACTGCCAAATCCAGAACACTGAAAGAGAACATGTTTTTACTCCAAATCGCAAGTTTAAAAAGGGCTAATTGTGAGGCTGAAATAAAATTGCTCTATGAATATTAAGGAGCTGAGGCCCTGGGCTTGATCCCTAGCCCAGAATCCCACCTGTGTGAGTTAACACGTGCCTCTCCAGCTTGCAGGCATCTTTGCTGGCATGGCTGCACAGGTGGCAGGGGAAGGGCCGCTCTCCCGTGTGCGAGCGAACGCAGCGCCTCATCTTGCTGGCCTCAGACAGAAAGGAGAGATTTCCTAAAGCAACATCTACATTAGAGATGCATTTAATTAAAATATAAGCTGTTTTACATGCTGCACCTACTGCAATTTAAAACATTGTATTAAACCCAGAATTAGCACTCTCACATTTGTGTTTTTCCCTGCACAATCAGCCTGTTGTGGCTTTAGGACACTTCTGCACTCTTTCCCCATATTATCTTACTTTCCTATTTAGGGTCCACATTAGCAAAATGGGAAATTTTATAATAAAAACAAACAAAGATAAAATTTTAAAAAGAGGATACCTACTACTGTCAGGCTACTTGGATATACCAAACATGAAATTCTTTGAAAACACTCAGGAAAATAAATGAAAGACCAAACTCATTATCCAGAGTCTATTCACCTTCAAGTCCCAATGAAGCACTTTAGTTACAAAGTTTAATTCAATTCTACTTTTTTATGCTGTTTTTCTGATATGTTCTACATAAATATTGTAGGTATGTGATTAGGAGTTATCAACTGTTCAGTTCCTCCATTTATGAACACAATTAATGAATTCACTGCTAGATTTCTTCAAATCTACACTACTATTCACTTAAATAAAATTAAACATGACTGCCAACCTTTGATACACAAAAGTCAAATAATCTGCATGGCAGTGCTGGAGAGCTCTTTCAGCTTTCTTCATTCAGGTAAATCTTACAAGAATGTGAGTTCTGTAACAGCAATGAATGCTGAATAGCTCCTTGCTGAAACAAGGAAAGAATAGGGTAATTTAGTATCAGCTGTCAGGCTTTTTAAAGATGCAAGCTATCAAAAATCTAATTATTAAGATAAGGTGCATGGAATAAAGTTCAGGATTGCTTACAGTTGGACACAGCACAAATTCAGATATTGAACATCCACTAAACTGTGACAGTGATTCAATCACAGGTGCATTTCTAAAAGCCTGTGCACCCAATTCAATTGCAATTTCCAAGTGCACTCTTAAGCAGACTCTAAGGTATTTTATTCTAGATGGAGAAAATTCTAGAACTGGAAAAAACCCATACATCATCAAATATATAAACAGAATACATGAACTTCCTTTTAGACATTAGCTAGTACTGTCCTACAGTACATGGAACGTAGTGGAAATGAGGACCAAAAATGCTTTTGTAGGACCAAAATCACACAAACACATTGTCTAGCACCAATTTTAGAATAAAAAAAGAGAAAAAGCTCTTATAATGCAAATAGCTAAAAAACCCCTAAATAATTGTATGAGTATTATTTTGGAGCAACACATTTGCAAATACTAGCTGGACAAATAAGGCTTCCAGGAACTCAAGTTACTTGTTCCTTTTTTTTCAGGATGACGGGGATGAAAAGATGTGCACACAAATGAAATGTAATGCAATGTTATGAAATGTAATGTAATGAAATGAAATGTAATGAAATAAATGCATGGCACCACACAGCTGTAACCATCAGCCACCTTGCAATAACTCTGCAGCACCATTACAGATAAACACAATCCATCAGCGTGTCCAGGGCCATCAGCAGAGCCTGGACTTCTCATGGTTAAAAATCTGGGCAAAAATTGTATGTACATTAAAATTCTAGCATGTGAAAACCTTCACACCCTCCCAAAAGATTCAGTAAGGCTGTACTCACTTCCACACTGGAGTATTCACATATTGTGCACTTGAAAGGCTTCTCCAAAGTGTGCTTGTACCTCCTGTGTCGTGCAAGTTCCCCTCGGGTCACAAAGGCTGTGTCAAACTCACTGCATTTATGGGGTTTGTTCCCTGCAACAATGCATGTGAGACTTTTATTCAACACCACAGCAATTTGATTTGTCTGCCTTACATCAACATGCAAAATTTTTTAATAAAACCATATCTGATATTCTGATTTTTTACATACTATAAAACATAGAATGATTTGGATTGGAAGGCACCTTAAAGCTCATTTTGTTCTACTCTCTGCCATGGGCAGGGACACCTTCCACTGTCCCAAGTTGCTCCAAGCCCTGGTCAACCTGGCCTTGGGCACTTCCAGGGATGGGGCAGTCACAGCTTCTCTGGGCAGCCTGTGCCAGTACCTCCCCACCTTCCCAGCAGAGAATTTCTTCCGTATATATGTACACAGTAAGTTTATTATAAATACAATTTATCACTTTGCTTCATATGTTTATATAGCTAAATGAAAACATCACAGAAAATTCTATTCTGCATGTAGGAATGAAACACAGCTGAAATCACTGTTCAGCTGACAAGAATTGTTATAATGGCATTAACAAAATAAACAAATACACACACACAGAGTTCCTAACTACAGACCATGTCTTCTCAGTGCGGAACGCCACAGAAAATCAGAGGAATTTCTGAGCATAAAATGATCACAGAACACAGCTCCAAGGCAGAGCCACTTGCCTGCTCATCAGTTTTGAAGGCAGTATGTAACACAGCATTTTCAGGCCCTGGGTACCTGTGTGTGTGTTACATGGCTGTGCAGCAGGGCTGCTGTACGGAAGCCTTGGGGCAGAGGTGACACGCGTGATGTTTCTCATCCGAATGGGTTTTCAGATGACGCCCAAGACTCCACAACTTCACTGAGGTGAACGTGCAGAAAAAAACAGTTGAAACTTTTATTTTCTCCTGTTGGAACAAAG
The DNA here is from genome assembly GCF_028769735.1 of Zonotrichia leucophrys gambelii. Lineage (NCBI taxonomy): Eukaryota > Metazoa > Chordata > Aves > Passeriformes > Passerellidae > Zonotrichia > Zonotrichia leucophrys. Next base: position 2,779,164 of record NC_088189.1, read on the forward strand.
ACACATTTACGCTGTACATGCCACAAAATAATGACTTTACTTTTTTAAAAAATGGTACTAATTTCTAAAGAGTCCCTCTAGTCTGGATAAAACTACTTCAAACTTCTATATCAAAGGATTCATCAAGACTTAAGTGATTTGCCCCCAAAATTGTGTTAATTGCTGGTGATACAGTTTAGAATCTAATCCCAGGAAACCTAACTCCTACCCTTGCCCTCACCACCAAGACAGGATGAGATTTCCTCTCTAAGTACCATCTTTAAGACTTACAGCCTGTGCAACAAACTTCTTGATAACAACTGTGTAATTAGCACTAATTAAATTTATGCAAAGATTTGGAAATGGCAGGTTAAGCTATTCCCAGCTCTCTGGTGCTCCTGAATCTGTAAAGTGCATATAAAAAAATCATGATGTGAAAGCGTCTTTAAAATTACTGGTTGAATTTGAGGGGGAAAAGTCAGTTCTGTGGAGAAGTCATAGATTAAAGTTCGAGGCACAAGAGTAATGAATTTCTTTTGAGAGTAACAAGTTAAGATTAAATGTGCAACACTTTTAGTTATGAAGAAGATCTGAAACTGTGAAATGGCAAATACGTCATATTTGAAGAGTCTTTCCAGAACAGTTGTCTCAGCTCCCAAGTGTGCTCTCTGTAATGATTTTCATGCTGAGACCAAAATGCATTTCATACATTGCTTTATACCACACAGAGATGTGCAGATAACACTTCACTTCAGTAAAAGCAAACAAAACCACTTTATTGTCATTTGTTCATTGTGGATTCATGCCCACACAAAGGAACATTGTTAGCTTTGTTAAAACTGCTCAAACGTGTTTCCTATAAAGGCTGTAACTGAACCAGGGGACATCAACAATTTGTACAGTTCCACAGAGAGCCCCAGCCAAGATACCTTAACTTCCAGATACAACACACACATTTACAGACTCAACATCATTGATGTCATCCAATTTTTACAGTACACACACAGTTTCTAGGGAAACAGATGCTTATCTGTTCTTTTCTGAGTCAGTCCCTAACTTCTGTAACATACTTTAAGGTTTCTAACATCTTAAATCAGCCATTTTCTATTACTCTTATTTAGGCTTTGCTGACAGGTATTGATTGATAAGTGCCCACCACCCTCTGCTGGCAATGTGGAACCACTCTAAGCTCAACCATAAACCCTCAAACAAGCACATTTTGAAGCTGAATGAGTGGATCAAGACACTAAATAAATTACTAGGTTTATTCAAAGACACTTATACAATATTAACTTTGAAATCTCCCTGGAGGTTTCAAACACCACACACTGTTCAAAAGACCATTAATTTCTAAATGCCATCCAAAATGTCTCTCCTGAACACAAGGCAGATGACATCAGCCTGAACAAGAGCTTTGAGCACTTAGGGCTGAAGGTATTATTTCTTCTTCCAAATTTCCACAGAATTTTACTTAACCTAATCTAAACAATTACCACTGTGAATATTTAATGCAAAACTTCAACCTCAGTTCAAAATCTTACTTTACATGTCTTATTTAAAAATTAACTACAAAGATTATTAACTTTTTACCTTTTTCCTGTTGTGGAGCACCAGCCTCAAATTTTAGATTCTTGAGATTTCTTACAACTGTTTGTTCTGATGCAGTTGGATATTCCTGCTCTTTACTTTCATTGAAAGAGTCTGACAAATCATCACCCCCTTTGCAGCTCTGACTCTTTGTTTCCCCAACAGTGGAAAAAACTTCCTTTCCTTCCCCCTCTTCAGATGGTCTCAGTTGCTGGATGTTATTTTCAGAGGCAATGGCATCATTTTCTCTGTTAATCTATTAAAAAAAATGTTTTACAACTTTTTCAATTAAAGGCAAATCAACTGAGCAGTCAACAAAATGCAAGCCACCAATTTGCTCTGATTTTCAGTCTTACATGTAATGGACAAAATTTGCATTTGGCATAGAGCAGCCTAACAGGTAAGTTACAATTAAGTAAGAATAATTACTAAAATTATGTCCTGCCTCTTCAAAATTTTATATAAAATTTCAGAGCATCATTTTAAGATTGCGGCGCTGAGAACACAGAAACACGTATATTTATTTTTTAAAGAAAACATTTAGAATTTCATTTCAGCACTTTTAAAAGGAAATGAGAAGTATGCTCTGCTTTTTAAACAAATTTAGGACTTTTGCAGGCTAATTGTAATGCCTTCTCTGTCACACACCAATGAACCAGGCTGTGATACTCTTGCCCCTCTCGGTCACTGCGGGCGGGTCCCCCCAGGCTGTTGGGTCCCCCCAGGCTGTTGGGTCCCCCTGGGCTGTTGGGTCCCCCCGGGCTGTTGGGTCCCCCCGGGCTGGCCCTCGAGGGGAGGAGGCAGGGAAGGGGCTCAGCACCTGCCGTGCACCTTGGCACGGCCGCCTCTGCCATCCTCTGCCTCCCTGTGCCGCTCCCTCAGCAGCAGCTGGGGTGGGAGCCCACTCGTGGGTAGCAGCTTTGGGGAACAGCTGCTTCTCACCTGTTAATTCCCTCCAAAACACAAAGCCCCGAACCTGCAGAGGTTTCCCTCCCAATGATCCAGGTGCCCGATGCTCCTTGGTCCCCATGCATGGCAAGTGCTGTCAGAGCAGCTGCCGTTTTCTCACCCTCTGGGCTAGCAAAAATGAAGATCTCCGAGCCTTAATTGTAGGCCCTTAACCTTCTGCTCCCACTTGGCTGGAGACCGCGGGGCTGAGCTCAATTGGTTTCTCCACTTGGGGAATATCTGAAGCACTTGCCGTGTTTCTGTGGCGGAAAGCCTCCAGCCGGGAGCCCGGCGCTGGAGTGCCGCTGAAGGGCCGCCTGATGCTGCCGCCACACAAGTGCTGTACAAAATTGGCTCAAGTGGCTTTGCAGAGGCAGTGGAGCGATGTACAAGCATCGTTACGCTGTTCCTTAGGCCAGGATTGGTTATTCAGCGAGAACAAGTTGAAATACTTCTTTCTCCAAAGGCATTGTGAAAATGTCTTTGAGGTAAACTTGCACAGTTTGAGTGACTTAACATTTAATCTTGTGTACCCTTCCAGACTAGTAATTTCCAGCCATCAAACATTCTATAAAACCCACTTACTTTGAATACGCTATTATATGTCAGTGCAGACGACAGATTTGGAGCTTTACCTCTAAATATTAGCTCTGTGCATTGCAGGATACAGTGCACTGCACAGGGACTGCAGCCCAGTGTAGTCCGGATCCTGTTAAACTGAATTACCAAACACGAATCAAAGCCCCAAACCAAGTGGTGGCTTTCCTTGTCTGTGGAAGTAACCCAGTACAACTGGCATTTGTGAAAGATCTGTAGCACAAACAACAGCTCACACAACTACCCTCAGATTAGGTGGGGTTATTAGACCTCATCCTCAGAGATATCAACTGAAAATCTCATAAACACCCTTGACAACAGCCACTCCTATCCACAGTTCTGTAAAATCTTATACGGAGAAATAATACAACATGTTTACATTTAACTACTGCAGGTTAGTCATAACTATTCTACTGCTTGGAATCAACACAAATCCAAAGCCATTATTTAAGGCTGAATGTCTATTCCAGCAATTTAGTGCTGATATTTTGGTTAGACACCACATTATTCATCATCCACAAATCCACAGGCTCTCAAAACTAAAGAACAGGATGCAGAGTACACAATTTATTCACATAATTAGGCTGCCAGTAACTGTGGCCAGAGATTTTACTTCTTACACATTCCTAAATCTTTTCAAGTTGCTCTGTTACTGTGCAATTATGATAGTTGAAGGGCACTGTAGGAAAAAAGTTGTTATAATAGTACACTATCCTTTAGGTTGTTTTAATGAGGTTTTCTGCACTTCAGCAGTCATCAACTTCTAAGAGCTGTCCTGCCTTGCACTTCTGCATTATTAATACCAGCACCATCCATGCAGCTACAGTAAAGGTCTGTCATTATTTCCATTTTTAACCGGTATTTCCAAGGATTTATAGCCCAAATGCAGAATAGCCCTTCAGTTCCTTTTTTGCTGAATTTAAAGGAACCATTTGGATCAGCAATCTACAAATTCAGCCAGTTTCTGAGTAGGTTTTGACACACTGGAGGTTAACAGCTCCATAATGGCCATTATGGTGTGTTGTGTGAGCAGTCTCCAGTTACTGCTGCTGCTGCATTGTCTATCTCTAGCTGCAATCAAGCTTCTACCCACTCCTCTGGGAGTCTGGTTCCTTCTAACACATCAACAGCCTGCATGAAAAGTCTATCACGAAAGAATAGAGATGTATTTTGCATTTTAAGTCATAATTATACTTTGGGGGGTAAACGTTCAAAATGAATTATTGTTTGTTAGGAGTGTTTCATAAGGAGCAAAAGGAATTTAATGTAGGCACATTTTCTTGTGCTGAAGTAACATTACATAAAGAAACAAAATTCAGCCACAGAATTGCAGATAAATTACTGATAGGAATCTACCAGTGCATGAAAGTGAGTACATGGACAAGTAAAATCCTCAATCAGCAGAGTAAATTTCCTTGGCTGCACTAAGAAACTTTGTCCTGATCTGTGGTTTTCCACCCAAGTATAAACAGTGCAACTGATTTTTTAAAGCAAAATACTGGGTTATCTGTTCAGATTGTCAGTCTTAAATCTGAATAATGTCTTTTATAATATTTAAGATGTTTAATGTGTGTTAGGTGGAGCCGATTTTTTAAAAAGCTCCATTACCATATACATAAAGCATATTTGACCTTGAATGTAGTTCAAGGTTTGCTTCCCTTACTGTGTTTTAGAAACTCACTTTGGATGACTGCAGAGGCTGTTTATCCATCCTCCCTGGCGATGCTTTGCACCTCCATCACAGGTTCCAAACTGCAGTCCTCCGATGCCAATGGAAGGATTGCCATCAATTTAACAGGGCTTGGAATTAGGCCCAGAATAGATAACTATGTGAAGCAATGACAGTGGGATTTATTTACACATTTTTGACCTGTCCACAAACTGTAGAGTAAATCAGGAATGCTGCAGTGCACTTGAAAGAGAAAAATGAAAAACAAAGAGACCAAAGCATAGAACCCCAAAACAAATAGGTTCAAATTTAACCTCCAATGCTCATAATTGTTTCATTTATAACACTCTGCCTTGTAGCTGAAACCTCCATTCTTCTCCAGAACATGACTCCTGTTAGTCTAGGAGAAAACCCAGTCTTTGTTGTGACTTATTTTGACAGCTTTAATATCATTTTCCACCTGGCATCTGGAAAGTTTTCCATTTTCACTTTCCACCAAAGTCTCACTTTTGTTTCCCAGCGTGTGTCGCGTTCGCGCCGCACCTGTCAGCGGTGTGTGCGCCTTAGCGCCGCCAACACGCACGCCTCCCCTCTCCTCCCACCCCAGGGACAAGCACTACCTTCAGCACCTCTTTTGCAGTGAGATATTGCCCCTCTCCATAATGACAGCACCAGATAACCTCCTTCACGCCATCACCTGCTTCGGAGAAAGCGGAGATGCTTTTACAATCTTCTAATTCATCTGGCTCCTTGAAATGTTGCTCAGGTCTTGAAGCTGTCACTAAATGGTTGAAGTCTCTTTGCTGTATTTTTTGGTGCTCCTTGCTCCTTTGGTGTCCCACTTTCACAAATATGAAGCATTTCTTCAGAGACCACCAGAAACCTTAATTTAAAAAAAAAAAAAGCAAGCACATCAGCTAATGAGTGAGATTAAAAGTTATGTTCTTTTTGATGCTGTTCTAAGCAACTGAATCTTGCAGATTCAGAATTAAGTCAGTGCTTCAGTGCTGGCCTGGAATATTCTCAGGAGAAAATAAACAGTTTGATCACTTGGAAAGAAGAATATTATTAATTTTTTTATTTTTTTCCCCCAGACCTCTGGTCCAGAGATGGAAGCTACAGTTCATTTTAGCAGACATCACTTAGGATTTAGATCTGACTTGGATTTCTTGCCTGCCCCAAAGAACACAATTCTCTGCTTCCAATTGCTGCAGTCATATGAAAAACTAGTGAGACCTCAGACCCAGGAACATCAGAACATACAGTCCTACTTGTTTCCTTGCTGAATCCCCAAAGCAGAGAGAAGATGGGAGCAGAGCAAAGCAAAGCCAGATGGAAATCATGCTGGAGGGTATTGATTGACTAGTGTCTAGGCAGGCTATAAATTACCACTTCTCATGCAAAGAGGAGGGTGAGCAGAGCTGCAGAGCTGTCTCAGGGCACAGTGCTTGGACTGTGCTGTTCATGCAGGATCAGCTAAATTCGGGTTGTGCCTAAGGCACAGGGAAAGCCAGCCTTTGCTCTCCCTCCAGTGCTCATCTTGACTTGTTGGAGACAAATCATTTCTGTAAATATGAGTGATTCTTGCAGCAGAACAAAAGCAACTCTTATTAAATTAAAAGACTTAATGCTTTCAAGTATTGTCTATGGTCTTAAAATCCTGCTCCATACTGTAAATGATTATAATTATATAGCATGACAAAAAACCAAGACCTAACAGAGCACAAATGTGGGTTATATAAAAGGGGAAGTACTTAGCATAAGCTTATTGGAGCTGAAAGTACCAGGGATGATTGATTGCTTAGGCACAAGTCAGGGAAGTGGTCTAAAAATTATTAACCATAATTGCAATTTGTCTATTAACTGTTTCATCTAACATTATGATATATTTAGAAACAATAATACACAATTTGCTCCTTGTGGCAAACAGCAGAGCTGCGTGCCTGGATCTGTTTGGAAGAAGGATGTTTATTGGGAAGCATATCACTTATTCCATTTCAAAAGACATTAGTGTGGTTATGCAGTTAACTACACCTCAGTGACTTCCACTGTTTTTACAGAATACTCTTTAATCCAACAGATAGCAAAGAAAGTTTTTAATACGACTTGCCTTAGTTACTTATTACAGGTTTCTGTTGCTGTTTGTGCAAGGGTGGAAGAGTTAAAGGTTTAAAAGGCAGAAAGTTTTCCTCTTGTTTTGACTAAACTAGGGGAAACGTGCTGGAGCTGTGCAGAATTTGATTGCCAAACACAGATAGAAGATACACAGTGAGAAAAGATAGTAAAGGTTTAACCCAGCTGATGTAAGAAACAAACTCCAAGGATGCCCATGTTTCCTTCTTTTATCAAAGCACTGTTAATCTTTAATCAGGAAAACAGTTCTGAGAACAGCTCTTTGTGCACAGCTGAACAGACACCAAAACTTAGAAGTTAATAGGATCACTGAAGAATGAGACTATTAAATGATTGTCCTAATAAATCTGTGAGTGACACGTACAAACCCAGAGGAGTTCAAATTCTGCTTCCACGTGGATGTGCAGCAAGTCCAGGTTAAACCTTGCAAAATCAGCAGTAAGGAGGCAGTTGGTGGGTTCAGAAGAGCATTGGGTTCCTGTGCACTTCTTTCCAGCTCAGATAACAAATCCTCTTGGGCATTAAACTTTCTGAGGAGTCCAAATCAACTTCTTAATTCAAAAATCTAAAGAAATCAAGAAAATTTAAGAGAGCATTTAACAACGTGTACATTAATGTCACTTCACTGAACAGCAGGTGATGTAGTCCATGATATTTATCAGCAGAAATACCTTAAATCTTAGTTTTCTGCACTGCTACAATGTTGAGCCATCACTTAAAGTCCACAACCAGCTAGCCCCAGGCCTTTCCATCAGGAACTGGTAATGGAAATACAGTAAAACAGGCTTAGTTGTACATCTTTTCTGCTCCTGTAAGAAACAAAGTCAATTTTATAGTCTTTGTAACTTAAACACCAAGATGAGGCAGTGTCTAGAAAGCAGATGAGAATACCTGGGTGACACGTTTTGTGAATCACAGTTATTACTCCATTCAGAGCTGCCTCTACAAACTGAAAGTCTCTTGATCTGTCATTCATACCCATCTTTTGTTTAAGATATTATGGGCAGAGAACATCTATGCTTCATCTAAAATAAAAAGGTACTTAGTGCTATTTAGAGCAAATACCTGAAACTTAAAAGGTTAGCAAGTGCATGGGGGTTTTAATTTCATTTGCAGAATGCAAGATGATTGCTGTTCATTTGTACATGGTGGTTTAAACACCCATGTAAGAACCTTCTCTTTACATGAACAGTATTGATATACACATATATCTTCCTGAATCAGTAAATTTGGAGAGAGTTACATTGGTCAGTCAAAGATGCACACATAGCAGTCAGAATTATATCTTCCTAAAAGCATAAGAAAAAAACTCCCATGATTTCCAGGGTCCAGTTGAACTCCTGATCTCTCTACTGAGTGTTGTTTGTAGAAATAATCATAATTGTGGCATTTGTCTGGTAAGAACCATTTACACTGACCAAACAAAAGTGTCTTTACATTGAAAAGATCCCATTGTTGTCCACTGATGTTGCCTTATGCCTCTTTGAATGTTTCTGAGCAGAAATGTACAGTATGTAGGATTTCACCTGACCTGTTAACACTTACATAAGAATTTTCCAGTAAACAGAGGATTCGTTACAGGGATTATTGGTTTTTGTGCAATGTTGATTTTCCTTCAGCTGCCAGGTTCAAGAACCAAAAGGTATGTAGTGCTTGACATAGGCACTTTTGGCTTCTGACCTTTAGATGTAGCTTGGCTTTCATTTCTGCATAATCAGCTTTTCTATCCTGTTGTTTGGCTTTTAGTGTTATAAAATGCTTGAAATATTAATCAAAGCTGTTTTCCTGGGGAAAAAGTACAGAACAAATCTCACTTGAAACAGAAGACAAGGTTTAGCCCAAGTTGCTGCTTTTGTGTTGCTATTGAAGGAGAAAAGAGTTTCTAATAAATGCTTTACATTTAAAGTAAGAACTTACTATTTCCATTACAGTAACCTAGAGAGAACCCAGCAGGGACTGTCTGTGGCACAGACAAAAACGAGAAAGATAATTATCATGTTTAATTAGCTTTTAAGCTTCTCTAGCTGGGAACTATCAACCAAACTAGGAGAATTCATAAGAACAGGGAGAAATTGGCATTGTCACCTCCCAACCACCTTCCTAGGAGATGATAAAGGCTTGGGGATGTAGTTACATGTCCAAAGTCAAAATGGGAAATCCATAGCAGAGGAAGAAACAGAACCTAAACCTTCAGAATCTGCCCCCACTCTTACTGGCTAAAGCCATCCTTCTTCAAAGGAGTCAACTCAAGAAGGACGTACAGAACTGTGACCAGTGGGTCAGACTGCAAGTAAAAAGAGACTGAAATGTTGAGGGAGAACAAAGGTATGAGGGAGGATTTAAAGAAAAGAGAAAAAGCCTGTGGCACAGGTAGAGCTGGGTAACCATGAAAGAACAGCTGCCAGCACAGTGCTGCTAGCAGGCAAGGCATCACAGAGAAATAATGAACAGTGTGCAAGAGGAAGGAGCCAGGGGAGCCAGGGTTGTCCCATCCTACAAAAAACAAACAAATTTAGAATATAAAAAGGTGCTTCCCTGTCATTTCTTCATGCCTGAGGAGGTGAGGTCTCTGTAAAGGGCACAGCTAGCAGAACACCCCAGGAAGCTGAAATTCTTGAACAAGAGGTGCTTGAACTCATGTGCAAGGATTTGTCTGTTCCCTACTCAAGTAGGAAGCAGGAAGTCCTTGACAGCTGCAAACACACACCTCTGTGGTAAAGAGATTTCACCCCAGCAAGGGTAGCCATTTTTATTTGCAAACTGGATTTGGAGCCATTTGGGCTTTGTGGGACTGAGCACAGCAGATGCTGAAAGTAAAGGGAAACACAAACCTTTTGCTGACTGTTTTTCACTCTTGTTAGTATGGTTTGTCCCCTTCTCTTCTGGCTGTGGTTCTGCTGTTCATCCAGCAAAAAAATCCTGCAGTAACCATGCAAAAGTCATAATTCTGTTGTGGCTAGGGTAAAAATCAAAGTCTTGGTGCGCCCAAACTCTCCACATGACTGAGACTTTCTGCAGAGAAGAGCTCCCAAGCTGACAAAATTACACATACCTGGCCACTGGTCAGGTGCCAGTGCCTACAGAGCCTATTACTCACATACTCACACTGATCCTTGACAGGGTTTTTTTTGAAAAATCACAGCATTCCTTTAGGGAAGAGTCCCCAGATTAGAGTCACACCTCAAGAAATGGCTCCAAAGGAGTGACTGCTTATCAAAGTTAAAATTACATGTCTCAATCCCATCTTCAGAGCTGAGCCTGCAAAAGTGAGCCTAAAAATAAAGTAGTAATAATAACAATAATAACTATTTTATCTGCCAAAGCAGAACAACAAGAAAGAAACCAGTGTGCCCATGATGTAATGTCAGCCTTGGCATGTAGTGTGGCACAGTCAGGACTTTCCCTAAAATATAGCCCAGGATTGAGCACTTGAGCTGATACTAAACAAAGCATCAAAGCTTGGTGACTGTTTAGAAACTTTAAACATGCACCAGTGCATCTTCCTGGCTGATGAAATTTGCTTCCATTTGTTTTGAAAAATGTCTGTTGTCAAGCTGAAAATGCTGGACAGGTTAATGGAAGTACAGTCTAATCATGATAAATCTGGGTATTTTTTTCCACTCCTCCACCATCAGAACAATCCACTTCATTTTGAACACAGGCCAAAAAAAATCACATTGCCTTTTGTAGGGATCCACAAACAGCATATTTTACAATCTGCCCAATCCCATATGGATTAGGGCTGGAAGGGAGGTGAGCAGGAGGCAAAGCGCGGTGCCCCCAGCTCGCTGCTCCCTGTTGTGGCCGGTGGCAGAGGCTCAGTCCCAGGGCTCACACGTGGAGGGGAGCGTGGCACACGTGGCAGGGCCCCCAGCCCTGCTGCAGGTGGGTCAGTGCTGAGGAGCTGCTGCCAGAGAGGGGCTGTGGGGCACAAACGTGCCCGGCACCGTGCAGGGTCTGGAACGAGCCCTTGGCTCGCTCACAGGCGCTTTTGCAACCTCAGGCAATTTGCACGGTTCACGTTTTCCTTTGGAAATCGAGAGAACGATCCCTGCCCTGCTCTCTCTGAGCTTGCAAGGGCTGCCCTTGGGTCTGGACTCTGTGGCATCCAGTCCAGCAGCTGTCAGAGAGTGCTCAGTGTCAGCTGAGCAAAACACCACAGGAATAGCAATCCAGAAGCAGTGCTCTTCCCTTGGTAGAGCAGCTCAGAGAATCTTTAAAAACCTACAATTTTATAGCAAAATACCCAAGTGACAAACTCCTTGGAGGTGACAATATGTAGGAGAATTAGCAATGGGAGGGAAGTAGAATTTCTGAGTATTATTATATGCCATTAACAACTTTCAGATCTCGCTCTGAGTGCTTTGTTGCACCTTGGTTTGTAGTGATGAGTTAAGCTTCCTTTTTCTGACACTTTTTTTGAGCATCTAAAAACCTTTACATTTATTGAGTTCCAGTAAGTCTGTAAAACCTGAAGTGCTCAAAAACTTCTGTTTTGAGCAACCTGAATGGTGTCCATCAAAGCAAACATCCTAAAACCCCTCCTTTCAAGGCACTTGTTGAACACTGTCATCTTGAAATGTCAGATTCACACACATTTAAATGATTTGACAGCTTCCAAGAAGGCACCTGATAAGCATCACATTCAAGTGTCAAGAAGCACAGAGAAAAAGTGCCAAAAAAAGTTCAATCAGAAGAAATCGTATCAGCTATTAGATGAGCATTATAATGCAGCTACTACTAAAAAAGGCTTCTCATTTAAATGGAAAATAAACTTTACATTCAAGACAACTATTTTTTAAAAGGCCTTACATTTCCCCATACCACCTCCTATGTTTGCCACTCGTGAAATCTTCCAGAAACTGAATCCTGACAGCAGCCCCCACTGGTACTGGGTGACACCTCAAGACCACTGAAACTGAGCCATTGCAAGTGCTACATCTGGGTTTTTGTGTGGGAGACAGTGGGTGTTATGAGATTTCACTGTCTTCACATAAAACCTTTAATGCCTTCTGCTGGCTTTCTAAAAGCTGAATCTCTAAATGAGAAGATTCTTGAAAAAAATCCTGGCCTTGATTTGCATATGCTCCAGTTATTTCACTGCACCAAATACTATGTGTGTTTTATATAGGGGCTTGAGGCTTACTGTGTGTTTGTGATATGCTTTGAGATCCTCTGATGGGAGGTGTTACCTAAATACAAGTAATTTGATGCTGAAGTGTCTAGAATTCCCAGTGGACATCTGTACTCGAGCCCTGCTGCCATCACAAATGAAAAACATTTGGAATCCTTAATGTGATTTTTAATGGACATATGTTCATAACACAGTGCCACCAATTTGGCATATTTAGTGTCTTCTCAAGAGAAGCCCACAGTTTGTATAGCAAGATTGTGGGAGGTTAGGATTGCAGTGCTAGAAAATTTGCACAACACCTGCCTGACTGTAATTTAATTGGCAGAAATTAATGCTCTGGGTTTGGGAATTTTTTTATTCCTCTCAAAACCTAGAGACACGAGGACTGATTCTGCTGTATTACACTGTTTTATGTAAGATTTTATTCTGATTTTATTTGTGCTACAATATGATAATTTCCTGGTCTACTCTCTTCCTGACAACTGAGCATTGCTGCCTTACTCTCAATTATTTCTATGTACACTGACTTACCTGGCCAACAAAAAGCACTCAGTATTTTTGTACTTCTCTGGAAAAGGGCTCTGCTTAGTATTACTACAGATTATGCTCCATTTTATTTTTAAGGAAGGTACTTTATGACATGTTTTAAAAGGAAAATATTTCTCATCAGCTCCACCAGCAACACAGTATGTGGACTCTTAAGACAAACACCAGCTTTGCCATTATTAAATTGCTTTGGGATTTTATCTTTGCTTACATCACAGCCCTATCTGGAGCAGTCTTTAGCACCTCTTATCCCACCAGATTTTTGTTTTCCTTTTCAGGAATGTTTGGCCTTGCCATGCATCAAGGACAGCCCCTCTTACCTCACTGTTTTCTTCCCTTATTTACAAAACACAATAAAAGGCTTTGCGGGGGAGATAGAGGGTACAGTCCCAGAGGGTGTTCCTGCAGAGAGAGAGTCAGCTCTGCAGTATTTTAGACTACAGTCCTGATCCCTGCTGCTCTGCCAGCCTGGCTTTTTGGGGGCTTGCAAGTCACTGCTGGCTGCCCCAGCAAGAACCTTGCTGCGAACATCCAACTGCCTCACAAACCTGAGCAACAGCTGGGTTGTGAACACCCTTTATACAAGATAAGTCAATTTTGTTGCTTTTCAGAACTCCCTGAAACTTAACTGGGAATCCCAGATTTCCTGTTCTGCAAACTACCAATGACAGCCATGGTAAGAACCCCATCAATACAAAAAAGTCACAAGTTAGCACAAATGCATCACCTTATCCAGGCTCCAGATGCTTTGCTAAGACTGGGTATAAATAGAGGGAGAAGAAATAGCAGCAGGGCTGTTTCTACAGTTCTACTTGTCTGAAATACTTCAGTCTTCACACACCCAGACTGCATGGACAAATAGACATGAAGACCACCTTTCTTTATGGTCACAATTGTCTAAAATGGAATAGGGGAAGCTAAAGACAGGCATGCAGAAACAGAGACGAGCTCAAAGTGTCTGAGATGACACTCAAGTGTCTGATATCACACTGAGATAACCCTCAGAATTATAAGAGTAGTAGTGGCTGTTGATACCAGATAGTGCCACAACTGAAACAGATCCAGACTCAGGTCTGTGTATGTGCACATGCACACAGTGCACTTCACTCACAGAACAAGTGTGCAACCCCAGTCCTGAGCAGTTCTGTGCTTTTGCTCTGAGTATAAATTTAGGGATGGGTTAATATTTTATGACACCTCGCCCCCACAGAACTCCCAGTAAAATAAAACATAATATTTGAAAGAGGAGGTTAATTATTGAGACAGTTGCCTCTCTGCCTCTTCTGAGGTTGTAGCAATAGGAAATAACTTTCATTTGCAAGAGCCTAAAACAAGCCATAAACAAAAACTTCCTTGCCTGCACTGAAGGAACCCCAACACTTAGATTTATACTGCTAGGGATGTTTTTAGAACTGCATAGACAAAAATAAGAGCTGTGGGCCTTACGTAGTGGTTATTCAGGCCTGTCAGTGCTCTCTGTTGAACTTTATACCCAGATCAGGCAATGTTCCCAAGGTGAGTAAACACCCCTTGGACGAGCCTCCACTTCACAGCCAGCTAGTGACCATCTGCCTGCAAAATGTGCCAACTGCACTTTGCCTCTGTGCATGACCTCCGTGTTCCTGGTTCCAGAAACTCTTTGTACTCAACCTTTCCCACACGCCGAGAAGTTATGACGTTTTTGATTTCAAAGCCAAAATGGATCAAAGTTTGGTTAAACTGCTAAATTTTGTAACTGCTTCAAAACAGGGGCTAAGAACCTCCGCTTTCAGCATTCATTAATCAAGCCTGTTAAATGATTACCCGGCCAGGGCTGCTTTGTTGACAACTCTGCATGATGACAATGTCAGTGGCACTGTCCCAAGACACATCCAGTGGTGATGTAAAGGCCAAGCCTCCTTCACCTCAACTGGTGGGATGGACACTACCATGAAGAATATTTAAGGAAGGAGGTGCATCCTTGGAAAGCAGCAATTGCAAGAGAGCTCCAAAGCAAGTGAAACGGGCTCAACTGAGAGGTACAGCAAAATCCTCTCTGGCATCCAGCTCCAGCTTCCATAGACAGTAAGTAGAATGGCCTCTATTTTTCCATCTTAAATTAGTAGAATGGCCTCTATTTTTCCCACCTTAAATTAGTAGAATGGCCTCTATTTTTCCCACCTTGATCCAAATTCCCTACCTTGATTTTAAAGCAGTACATAATCAAGTCCATTGCAAATTCTTTGCGTTACACGTTGTTAGGCTTTGTGACGCTGTTTGGAACATAGCTAAGCTAACACAGGTAATTTATTTGCTTTTCCATTGTGATCAGTATTTTACAGCCATCAACAAGAACCACAGCAGCTTCAATAATGCCCCCACAGCTGAAAGCCGACATGAACGTCATGCCCAAGGTTGTGCAGGGGGATTGGGAGAGTCTGTCTCCTGAAGCCAGGGATTTCATCGAGACCAATGCCAAGCTGTGCCAGCCTGAGTGCATCCACATCTGCGATGGCTCGGAAGAAGAGAACAAGAAACTTCTGGACATCATGGTAGAACAAGGCATGATCAAGAAGCTGAACAAGTATGAGAACTGGTGAGTAGCCTACATGAAGTCAAGTATCATCTCAGAACTGGAAAATTCATTTTCTATCCTGTTTACTTTAAAAACTTCTTATAACTCTCCAATGTTTGCTTTCCATGAACATTTTGGAACTTTAGCTTACATAGGTGAAATACTCAGGAAAAGCAAACTTTTTCCTCTAAAAATTAGATAAAACATATTATTCAGTTGGACTATCAACTGCACATTTTCTCTGTTGATTAGTTACATCAGGGAACTGAAATAATGTCATGAGACTTAGGCAACTTATCATTAGCAACGCTAAATATTATTGAGCAAATCTTCTTTTGAAGAATTCTACTATTTTAGCCAATTAGTTTATTCATCACATACTTTTTTGTGGCATTCAAATAGGTCTGTGGGTGTTCAAATATTATTCAGTACAGGCATTATTCATATCGTGCCGATGAGCTTTGACTCTAATGTATTCTGCAAATACTTTTTTCAAATATTTCATAATTTCTCCCAACTAACTGAACGTGAAAGGAGAATATTAACAACAAGAGCATACTTGAGAATTACGTGCCAACCACGAGATCTTCATGGGAGAAATCTGCAAAGACTTTTGAATAACTAAGTGCAGGAATTTGGCAATCTGTTTGCAGACTATTTGGGAGAGAAAAGGGCAAGATTCACCAGATAAATTATTCATTGTTAATTATATGCTTAGCTGTAGTGATGATGGTTATGACAGCCCAACTAGAACATTTTTATACTCGTGGAAAATTTCGATGCACAGAGGTGAAAATGTAAAACAATCCCCTCTATCATAAATAGATGGCAAAAAAATTCCTTAGAGGGGAAAAAGAATCCCCTTTAATGAACTCCTTCACTTTTAATGATCGTGCTTATACTCAGTATTTCCTTTGTGATGCCTCTAATTTAAGGGACTATGCCAATCCACTAAGCTGGGTTCTGATCCCTCTGGCACTTATACCAACACTTAAACTACTTTCCTTGGCATCCACTTAGTTTGAGGCATCATTTTGTGGTCCCCATACAAAACAACCTCACACTGATGAGAATGAGAATTAAACAAGATTAACTTTTCCCTGAAAGTTAACAACAGAGAATAAGGCTGAGATAAGGGGCAAAGGAGTATTAACATGTAACAAGAATTTCCTAGGCCATATGATTTTTTATTATTATTGGAAAGCCTTATATTCTCTGATAAAATTGCTTTATCTGACTGATTTTTGAGGTTATCTGTTATACTGCTTTGTCACGAATTTTTGACTTACAAAGCATTGTTTTAGCAGCCTTTTGGGCTAAAGTGGACCCACAGGAGGGCAAAAATGCTATATTGATAATTAAAGTCTAATTCCCTGGTTTTTTGGTGAAATGCAGCTGGTTGGCTCTCACTGATCCAAGAGATGTGGCAAGAATTGAGAGCAAAACTGTCATCATCACTCAAGAGCAGAGAGATACCACTCCAATACCTAAAACTGGAACCAGCCAGCTGGGGCGCTGGATGTCTGAGGAAGATTTTGAGAAAGCCTTCAACACCAGGTTCCCAGGCTGCATGCAAGGTAGGCAAGAAAAAGATAATTGACACTGAACTTTCAGCAATGCTGAGACACTTACTACTGTTGCAAGTTACTGAAAATCTTTAAAGAACGGTTTTAGCTGAAGATTTAACTTTATCCCCCCGATAGTCACTTCACTGGTTTATTCATGCAGATCTTTACCATATACCCAAATACCTGGGCAAGGACAGTCCTCAGTCTCTTTCCAGCACTCTTGTTTTCCTCGAGAGGGGCAAAGTACAAAAATTCTTATGACTTGGTTCAGGAAGTCATGCAGCAACTGAGGAACAGATAGGAAATGAGATGAGAATGAAGGTCCTCTCATCCACAGCAAGAATTTCAGATCCAGGGATTTACACTAACAGAGAACTTGGCCTTCACCTCCCCTTCCTCCTGGCTAGACAATCTGTCTGAACTGCTGCTTTCAGCATTTAAGATAAAACTTCTTGCTACACAATTAGACAAACAGAAAGCTGCAGCTCTTTAAACATCATCAGAAGCTGTCACAAGACAAACAGCTTTTAAAGGACTGAGAAACAACCTCCATGTTTATAAAGGTTACTTCAAATGTTCCTTGTTTTGCTCTTGGCCACATCTTGCTACTCCCTGTTTTCCAGGACGTACGATGTATGTGATCCCCTTCAGCATGGGGCCCATTGGGTCACCTCTGTCCAAGATTGGGATCGAGCTGACGGATTCACCCTACGTAGTGGCCAGCATGAGGATCATGACACGGATAGGAACAGATGTTTTGAAAGCCCTGGGCAATGGGGAGTTTGTAAAATGCCTTCACTCAGTTGGATGCCCTCTGCCGCTGAAAGGTAAGAGCCGTTAAAAATCCAGGAGCCATAAAAAACCCCAGGAGCCATTAAAAACCTCTGGAAATGCCCAGGGCTGTGTTTTGGAGCTGAGTGCATGTCCTCAGCACATGGGACACTCTCACCAGAGAAGTTCAGGGTGGTTCTGTAACAGCACTAGGTACAAAACTCAGTTCAAGGAATCAAAGCCCAGTGAGAGTTTGATGGAAAGGAGATCATTATCCCTAGTACTTACCAGGGATTTCCTTGAAGCATATGCCCTGGGTTGCTGTCAGAGGCTTGATGCTGATGAAACAACAGCGTGATCAAGCATGGAAATTGCTGCATTCATGACTACAACATTCTGTTCTGCAGAGCCATTAATCAACAACTGGCCGTGCAACCCGGAGCTGACGCTGATTGCTCATCTCCCGGATCGCAGGGAGATCATTTCCTTTGGCAGCGGCTACGGAGGGAACTCCTTGCTGGGGAAGAAATGCTTTGCTCTCCGGATTGCCAGCAGACTGGCCAAGGAGGAGGGCTGGCTGGCAGAGCACATGCTGGTAAGAATCTATGCTGTTAAATCTTGTGTGTTTGAACAGCCGTTAAACCTCAAATTAGAGCCACATAAATCCATCACCCGCCTGGCCATCAATGGAATTAGTCTCATATGGATAGTCCTGTAACTTTAGATAGGAATCTGTTATGTGCCAGGCTCATGGGGAATAGAAAACTGCTTGCAAGGCCAAGTACTAAACATTTAAAATAGGACCTGTCATGATATAAAACAAGCAAAGTTTGGAACGTCTGAGAGTGACTTCTTGTACTCAAAAACCTGCAAATATCAGATTTTCTAAGGTAGTTGTGCTATGTAACCTTCCTGGCTTTAATTTCTGCTGTCCTTTAAACATTCTACCACCATAAAATACCACTGAAAAAAACAATGTCAAAGTGCATAAGAGAGCAGCCTTAGGAAAAAATATCTGTGGTCTTTGAGAAGAGCAGAAGAATCCATGCACAAAGTGCTTTCCTTTCACTCCACTTGTGCAGCCAAAAGAATATTGCCTGGTTTTCTTCTGTCTTGACAGAGAAACACAGATGTATAAGGTCTTTAATCAGCAAAATAAAAAGAAATGTTTATTATATACCGACTTAACATTTTTTAAAAATATAAGAATTTCTTAGATATTCTAATGGGAAGAAGAGTTGACTCTGATTTTAAAAATACAGCTTGAGTTATTTGTCAACAATATTATGTGGTGCTTCTTCTGTAGGAACAAATGTGCCTAATTAAATATTTTATCATTTCCACTTGCTGGGAGACAATCTCCAAAATGAAAAGCGCAAGAAAAAAAGGCTTTGTTTAACAGTTGCATTAATTTTTCAATAGATCCTGGGAATTACCAATCCAGAAGGTAAAAAGAAGTACTTTGCTGCAGCATTCCCTAGTGCATGTGGAAAAACTAACTTGGCCATGATGAACCCAAGCCTGCCAGGATGGAAAATTGAGTGTGTGGGTGATGATATTGCCTGGATGAAGTTTGATGAACAAGGTATGGAAATAAAATTGGAATGTTTTACAGGTTGCTGTAGGTGCAGTAAGACATGCTACAAACTTCTGGATAGAATTAAACCAGTATGGTTCACTGATATTTTATCATTTAACTTCCAGGCAACTTAAGGGCAATCAATCCTGAAAATGGCTTTTTTGGTGTTGCCCCTGGAACCTCAGTCAAAACAAACCCCAATGCTATTAAAACCATATTCAAGAACACCATCTTCACCAACGTGGCAGAAACCAGCGATGGAGGTGTTTACTGGGAAGGCATTGATGAGCCCCTGCCAGCTGGGGTGACAGTGACCTCGTGGAAGAACAAGGATTGGACCCCAGACAACGGTACCTGGCCCACCCCACGGCCCTCTCTTTGGCTTTCTTTGGAATCAGTGGATAAATTCAAGTTAATTCTGTTTTGTTGTGCTGCTCTGTGCAGGAGAACCGTGTGCTCACCCCAACTCCAGGTTCTGCTCCCCAGCCAGGCAGTGCCCCATCATGGATCCAGCCTGGGAGTCTCCCGAGGGCGTCCCCATCGAAGGGATCATCTTTGGAGGCCGCAGGCCAGCTGGTAAGGGATGCAGCAGCCACATTCCCAGGCTGGCCACAGAAGGGCTGGCACACAGCTGGGCATAGCCACAGCTTTTGCTTTCACAGCTGCAAAAGCAAGGAAATAACCACGTTAGTCCAATTCCTCTGTGTTAGCCTTTGGCACACATGCTTCCAGCCACTGGTGTTTCAGTGTCTGAGGTGCTTGATGTTAACACAAACCAGGTAATAATAATAAAGGGCTGGAGAGAGATCAGGACCCACTAACATGGGTAGCAGACACATAGAAAATTGCTACATTGGTCTCAATTTGCCTGTAGTTTAGTTAGCAAATGGTTAGAGAAATGGTTAGAGTTTTCGATAGTTTAAAGAAAAGAAGTAAAATAAATTTTTCTGCTAAAGGTCACCTAAAGTTGGAAAGTAAATAGAAGTAATGCTAGATCTGACTCTAATATGACCACAGGATCAGATTCTATTTCCACTAAAATCTGCTGGAGATTCTGATGTCCCAGGTGTCTCCCACTGGATGTGTTCAGTAATCAGGAGCCAGTTTTGAAAACATTAATTCAAACTTCTTTGCTGTAAGAGAGCAGGAAATGAACTAATTAAAAAAAACCCAGGAAAAATTATAATACATTATCCAGTAACGTGTTCAGCACTATATCAGATGGCAAAACCTGTCATAAAAATGTTTGTGGACCTCTAATTACTCAAGTGATTTTGTTGTTTATAGGTGTCCCTCTTGTATATGAGGCCTTTAACTGGAAGCATGGAGTATTTGTAGGAGCAGCCATGAGATCTGAAGCAACAGCAGCTGCTGAGCACAAAGGTAAATCAAAATTTAATCTGCCTACCTGTATTAAAAGCAGGCCCCTCTGGACTGCCTGCCCTCTCCTTCCCCTTGCTCTTTCACGTTTCAGTCTTGGCAGCTAATTTTGCAACCTGTGCATTTTCACAATAGAAAATATTTGTACTGGAATTAACGGCCAAATTCTCTGTAAAAGTCAAATTAAGCAAAATAATCCCTTAGGTGGCAAGCATACAGAACAGGATGCAGGCACAGGGTTGCCAGAAGCCTTGACAGTGAGTTCTTGTTACAGTCTGGGATAAACAAATTTAAATTTTCTCTTCTGCTAGAGCTCAACATAAATGTATGAATGATAGGCATCTCTTGAGAATCTTCATTTAAGCTGCTTGACCTGAGATTTAAGAAATTTAATAACAAAAATTAATTTCATTTGTGCCTTTTGTGCATCAAGGATAATGCTTGTGTTGTTTCTTAAAGCTCACAAGGGTGGTGAAGGGATCATGGGTAAACCCTGGGAGGATCTGAATCTTTGTGCTTTAGAATAAATGTGCTATTGATTCCCTTACCTTCTCCATCTGTGTTTCAAACAGGCAAGGTCATTATGCACGATCCATTTGCCATGAGGCCTTTCTTTGGCTACAACTTTGGCAAGTACTTGGCCCACTGGCTGAGCATGGCCCATCGTCCAGCTGCAAAGCTGCCCAGGATCTTCCACGTGAATTGGTTCCGCAAGGACAGCCAAGGGAAATTCCTGTGGCCTGGCTTCGGGGAGAATTCCCGTGTGCTGGAGTGGATGTTCAACAGGATTGAAGGGAAAGCCTCTGCCAAACCCACGGCCATAGGTTACATCCCCACTGATGCTGCTTTGAACTTGAAAGGTTTAGAGGACATCAACCTGACTGAACTGTTTGATATCTCAAAAGATTTCTGGGAAAAGGAGGTAGAAGAAATCAAGCAGTACTTTGAAGTGCAAGTTAATGCTGACCTGCCCTATGAAATAGAAAGGGAATTGCTTGCCTTAGAGATGAGGATAAAACAGCTCTAAGCTGGTCAAACCCACAATTATTTATCAATTCGCACACACTAAGACAAGGCAAACACATTTTACCAAATCACCACTGGAAGCATAACAGCACACTGATGGGCAGGGGGTTATAATGAAAGTAGGTCATAGCTTAGTTAGGATATAGATACAGAGACATTCTAGAAATAACTCCAGACCTAATGATTTATAACTACATCGGTTGTTGTGAATAGGTGAGCAGCTGTGGGAGTGCACGTGCACGGGGTCTGAAACCCCTGTTCTGTCACTTACATGCACACAGAGCCATGATGGGTGTAAATTATTTGCCTAGTTCTGCATGTACAATCCAAACCAATCCAGCCTTCAAGTTGTAGCACATTGTTTCCATCACAGAAACCTCTGGAGTCTCAGACTCCAGTCGAAGGAGGAGAGAAAATTAGATGCTGTATATATGTATTACCTAAACATATTTCATGTCTTAAATACTTTTTAGAAAAATGAAGTTGTAACTATCAGAGTGAAAGATGACTTTATATTACTAATGCATATTTAAGATATTGCTATTATATATGACTCATGTTCTTGTGATTTCCAGATGTTTTGAATGGCTTGTTCTTAAACTATAAAATAAATGTTTATACAAAATATTACCTCATTTCCAGTATTCTTGCTGTTTATAAACTGCATGCACATAAATCGAGGCTCCTGTCAATAGCACAGCACAGGCAGAGATGCACATGTGGAAGTTAGATGTTGACTGGAGTTGATCTGCTGCTCCTGAGCCAGCCAGTTTAAGCCACATACTGTCTTTACAACTTCAATTCAAGCCAAAGGAATGATCCAAAAATTATGATACCAGCTGTGAGCAGTCATCCAGATGGTGACACACTCTCCATAACTGGGCATTGTTAGTTACTGCAGGCATTTATAAAATAAACTACCCTCTAGGAAAGCCCCATATTAGGACCTTGATCATTTGTTAAATTCATAGGATTTGTCCCTGTTCCACAGCACCTTGGCTTTTGCAAGAGTAATGAGTGAAGCTGTTGAAGTAAAGACAATTTGGGAAAAAGTTTTCCAGATTTTTTGGGATGCCTAAAGCCTTAGAGCTCAATGAAAATCAGGGCAGGAACCTGTGTTGGCTTCCTTGTAAAGCCAAGACACTAAAACCAGCCCATGTTCTCCCAATTAGAGGTGTCATTTATGTGCTTCCCACATCCCTGGCAGGTATCCTGCTTTTTCACTTTGAATGCTTGATCTCCCAAAACATATTGCAAATATTTGCTTAGCAAAAAGAAAATCACTTACATTGTGTAATAAGCCTTTTTACAGACTTGCTTCCTTGCAGAGCAAACAGTGCCAGGGCTGGTCAACAACTGCCCTTCAAAGTTTGCTAGGAGAGGTCACACAATCTGAAAAGGCTCTAAACTACCCCCTGACCCCATGTTTAAGACTTAACACAAACATCATCAGTTCTGAGTGAATAATAGAGCCCAAGTCAATGCATAGGTCACACAAAGAACAGGCAATGGAAAGCTGTGAGGGAGGTGGAGGAGAGTGGTGCAGCCCCTGTGGAGATGATCAAAATCACATCTGTATCTCTTATAGTGTCCTCTTGAGTGGGCTCCAGATTAACAGAAAAAAAATCAAGGTGGAAGTCAGTAAATAAGACAGAGGAAGTAAGCCAAGGAAGACTGGAATATACACTCCTCAGATTCAAGCATTACTATCAAGTGGATAAAACAAAGTTGTTAATAGAGTAATTCTATAAATAGCTGATGAACAGCCTGGGCCATCCACAAGTGGTGTGACAGTGCTGGGCTGGTATTTGGATGGGTCTGAGGAGAGCAAGGAGAGCTGAGACAATCTGTCATGGTGATCTCAGTTATGGCCAGTTACAGCCCCAGGGTTTCTTATGGGCCTCAGGAGAGGATCCCGGCCCTGAGCAGTGCAAACGTGTTCCAGGCACAGCTTGAAATGCTGCCCAGGACATGTACAGAAGCTTGGGGCTTTCCAGAGCTCCTGCTCTGCCTTCCCAAACACAACCAGGCTCAAACGAGTGTTCCAAAGGAATGGCTCCTTCCTCCTGCCAGGGGAATCTGTGCCAGGGCCCAAGCCCAGCAGGCATATGGGCATGGGAAAGCCAAGTGACACTTCTCCCACAAAGTGCTGCTCCATGAGGAGATGCAGATACCATCACTGGGGTCCTACAGCACACACCCAGCTCTAGCATCACTGCTGTTATAAAGTGCTAACTGCCTTGAGAACATCTTACCCAGCCCAAAACACTGGCTCTCATATTCTGGCTAAACCCCTGCTTGCTCCTCCTCACCCCAAGAAATCAGGGAATTTTCTTTCCTTTGACCACCACTGCCCTCAGGCTCTGATCTGGGTGTTTTTTCCCTTGTAACACAACACAACCCATGGACAGTGTCTATCACGAGCTCCTCTGGAAAAAAATATTTAAACCATTTGTGGTTCTCCACTGCACACATTTTAACCACATGCACCTTTTCAAACACTGCCCAGAGACACAGATCGTTCCGGAAACCAGAAAATGGGGGAAAAAACCTGCTGTACTGTAAAGAATGAGAACAAGAAAATGAGTTTTTGCGTGAGTCATTCAACAGCTCCTTTGTATGTAAATATATCCTCAACCCATCAGCATCTATGGGGAGTACAATTTACATTTTGAATGATCAAAATGTTTAGTATTGGCAGAGAAAATGTTTAAAAAGGGAGAAGGCGGTGGTTTAAAATTTAGAAACTTAGTCGACTGCGCCAGATTATGATCTCAACTCTTCTCCCTCCAACAAATACTATGCTCCATAAAAACAAAATGCTTTTAAATTGAAATTTGGAAGTTCCCCTGATTTTCAAAAGAAAGAAGGGAAGGCAACAAATGCAATAAATTTCAACAAATTAGTAGAGAAATATAAAACTTGGCCTATTAAATGCAATTCAGAGAAGGGAAGCACAGGCAAGACTAACACATGAAGTGTACAGAGCCATAACATTTGCAACAGCTGTGTTATGAAATGCACTTGGTATTCTGGGAAGTGAGAAACAAAATACTTTGTTAAAACACTTGTGGATGTACCGGTGGCTTAGAAAAAGAGAGACAAAATTAACATCACTGTTTAACCATTAATGGTTTTGAGGATGTGATCTCTGGTACCTCGTTTGTGCCGTGATTCACTGGACAGGAACATTGTGATGGATGCACCATATCCAGGGAAGGCTGTGCTCAACCACCTTAAATTTAGCAGAGTCCCTTGGGTAAAAGCCTGGCCTCCGTGCCAAGTTCTCCTGTTAGCACAGATAAATCCAGAGCTCAGACCTAGACCTTGGCCCAATCCTTGCACAGGTTGAGAAGCCTCCAAGCCCGATGCCATCCTTTGGACTCATTTCTCATGTTTCAAGGTCAAGTTTTGACTGTGTTTTGTCTTGTTCCTTCAAATCCCCTTCTCAGATGTCAGTCTCAGCAGTAATTAGCTTGAGTATATAAGATATCCATGCACCTGGATTCTGTCAACATCATGAAGGTTAAACCAAATAAATAAATAAACCTGAAAAGCAGCATCCAGCTTGCTGCAGAACTCGTGTTGGAAAACAGTGAAACCCAACTTCAAACTTCTCACAATTCTGGGATGATATTTTCAGGAAAAGAAGCAAAATTCAGAGAAATGGCATTTGTGCTTTGGGAAATGCTGTTTTCCAAAAACCTTGGCTACCATAGTAACATGATTTATTCCATACTTGCGGCAGTATAGTCAGTCAGCTCCCCAACTGAAAGACAATTATTGTAACTAGAGATGTACCTGGCTGGAAGACTGTGGGAATGCTGCTATGGATGGCAGAGCAGAGCACTCTGAACTCCAAATTAGTAATTGTTAGTGTTGATCGTGGAGGACATTTCTGGCAGAGGTTTAACCTCAGCAGTACAAAAGGGCACATTGGTCAAATGAGTGTTGGCAAATCCCCCTCACCAAGATTCCAAACCACGTCCTGCCCCATCTGTGTGTCCTTATGCAAAACAGCTAGGTGGGGAAAATAGGAAAGAAAAAATCCCTAATTGCTATTGTATTCCTTTCCTGCATTCTGCAGCCACCATGGATACGTTGGCTGCAAAACTTTACCAGAGAAGGATTTTGTGAGCAAATTGCAGAAATCCACATATAATAATATGCAAAATTCAGGCTGTGTCTGATCCTTGCAAACAAAACACATGGTTATGGTTCCTTAGCTATAAAAGGCCATACAAAAGACCTCAGAGTTGTCTCTACCCAGTGTGGAGGGCTTTGTTCTGCCTTTGATGCCATCAGTGAGAATCACCTTGAAATTTGTTTTGCTCCTCCTCACACTGGTACTTCTTTCCATGCCTTTTCTCGAGCGTAAATGTGACCAGACGTAATTCTGAGATGATTCTGCCTTCAGTTTTCCTTCAAGCTGATAAGCTGCAAGCAGAACTTTTTCTAATACACATCCCAGAAATGTTCTTTGTGTCTTCTTTGGAAATGTCAGATGCTGGCCATTGGAAAAGGGAAAACATCTGGTTTAATTCTCCCGAAGGAACATATCAAAGTTTTTGTGTTGTTTTTTTATCCAGCCTCAGTGCCTTTTGTTCATCTAAAAAATCCCTTTATAAACTCCTGCATTTCATTTTTGTTGGTTTTGTTCTTTTTTTGAACCAAGAATGTAGTTTGTGTTCCTTTTCTTGTAAAGCATCACAAGGCCATTTCCCAGGTTGAGATGGCCAAGGAACGATCCCTCCCAGAAACTTGATCCTGATAAACAGCTGTTCTCCAGCACAAACTAAGCTCATCCTCCACAGAAAATAGCTCCTAGGCTCACAATAAATAGATCTTACCCCTGCTGTGCATAGATTTGTGGGCTTTAAACTGAACTGATAGTCTGAACTTGTCATGCTTCCCATCTCATCAGAAATCCTAGAAAGGGCCTGTCACCATGGTGGAGGCTGGCACAGCAACAGCACAAATGCCAGCTCTGAACGTGAATAGAACAACAAAACCTCGTTTTACCCACTGGAAACCATCACTATATTTATCTGTGTCTTCCTGAACAGATGAGAAACTTCCCATGGTGTTCTGGAGCTCCAGATCCTGAGAGCAGCTATGAATAGCTGCTTTAAATTTATCCAGGGTTGGAAAGAGACCGAAACCCAAAGCTACAAGATGATGGCAGTTCAGCTGGCTGGGAAACCAGCAGAGCCTTGCAAGGGGCACGGAGACAAATTCCCACCCATAGGGTGAACAACATCACCATCCATGTCCAGTAATGCTGTGGAAGTGGGGTGACTTTGAGTGATGTGGGATCATGAGAGGTGCAGCTCTCCCAGGAGTTATTCCTGCTGGCAGGAGCCAGGAAGGGGATGAGACCCACAGGGAACTTCTGCCTTGACCCTCACTGAGCACCCTGAACTCCCCTGTTCCTTTTCCTGTAGTTCATTCAGGTCTGCCCAGGCTAAGCGTGCCTGGACTTTTGTTGTTTTGTTCCACCTCAGTCCTGGATTGCCTTATATAACAATTTAATGGAGAGCCACATGGCCAGGATAGTGGAACTGGACAGCAGAACTTGGGTGGTGTCCAAAAGAATCTGCAGAAAAACAAACCCCAGCAAAAACCTCACATTCAGCCTGGTTTTGCCTATCAAAGTGATACTATTAACAGTTATGTCAAGCTCCAGAAGCAACCAATAGGGAAAAAAAAAAGCTATAAATTAGCTATAAATTTAAACTAGGACAAGAGTTGGGAAAGGGAGGGGGAGGCTGTTTGAGAGCTGTGGGTTGAGTGGTGGTCTTAGAGTATAAAAACAATAGGCTTCTGACACTAATAAGTAGAAGCAAGCCTTGGATTCTGTGGCGTTTTCTTGGTCTTTATTCTATAAAGACAGAAATCTGGCTCTATTTCATCATAGTTATCTACACTCAGACACCCTTCCACCCTTGAAGGAGATTAGTAGTGATAATGCATCTGGTACCTGCCCCAGCAATAACAGATCTATGTGGAGAAGATTACAAGAAATTGTTTGGACTTCTGCCCAGTCCTAGAAGTCCCACCAAGCATTTCCAAAAGTCCCATCAGTTTTTACGGCTTGTCTCTCAAGAAGGCTGCAGAAACCTACATGAGGGAGAGACTTTAAAAAGATTTCTGCAGACATTTATTTCTGGCCAAATTATGATTGCTTGGAGGAAAAAGAAGCCACCATACAAATCTTGTTAGAGACTTCAGCAGGAACTCACAAACCCATGCAGAACCAAGATAAGCTAAAAAAAGCAATTGCATCCAGGAAGGAAAGACAGACCAGCCAGCCAAATGCAACTCTTAATTCCAACCCGTGACAGACCCCTGGGGCAGCTCCAAAGCCACTTAGCACAAGTGTGGAGCTGGGCCAGGAGGAGTCGCTGGCACAGGAGAGCAGCTCTGGCAAGCCCCCGCTGCAGTTTCACTGATGGGGACAGACTCAGACAGGCTCGGTACCCTCAGGACCACTCCCCAGCCCCAAAACCCCCCAGCTGACAGCGCCAGGGACACTGTGATCCCTGAGCTCCCTGCACACGTGGGACAGCAGAGGAACAGCACATCTGTCAGCAGCACAAACACCCGGCAGCGCTCGCTGCGGCTTGGCAGGAGCTGGAGCAGCCGTCTGCAGTCCAAGGTCTAAAGGGCAATCTGCCTTCCAAGGCTCCTGCAGCTCCAAGGACCTGAGTCCTGGGGTAAATATCTGTGGCTGGGCAGCCCAAAGGTCCCTGCACATGCCCTGCAAGCACCGTGCCCACTTTGAGCTACACAGGAGGTGAATTTCCAGGGAACCCAGGGGGTGAAACAACACAGAGAGCATCCCGAGAGGCTGAAGGTGAATCCCTGTGCCCCTCACACCCTCCAATGGACCTCACCAGATGGGCTGCTCTGCCAGCAGAGGTGGAGCACACCAGCACAGCATTACCAGGCACTGGGAATATTCTCTACAGCAAGGAAAAAGTGCTTTCTTTTCAGGGACAGTGCAGAGAGCTGCCAGGAAGGTGACTGGGCTGATCATTCTTGTGCAGGGCTGTGGGCTGCTGGCAACTGCCCGGTCTGGGGGTCCCCAGGCTGCACTGCTCAGTAGGAGGAAGGTAAAGGAGGGGGACCAGATGGTTTCTAGCAATGACAGCTACAAACCTCCCTGCAGGCTGTGTCACATCGCTGCTCCATCTCCAAACAAGCAGCTCTCACATGCAGCTACACCCTTAGACAGTGGGAGCTGGGAGCTCTTCTGTTCCACTTGCTGGAGAGCATCAATCTCCCAGTGTCCTGGCCCAGGTGAGAGTGTTTGCTGGATGCTGTCCCTGCTGCAGGCACAGCAGGAGGGCCCTGCTCCCAAGGCATTTATGATGGTGCCAGGATTTTTTAACTATGAATTTGAGCAGAGTTGCACCCTAAATGTCACTGCCGGGCAGAAGGGAAGTAATGAATCTCCAGCAATATTCTCAACATCATGATTTTAAAGCATAAAATGGATATACAGTGCAAGAACCCCTACAGCTGTGGCTGCCTTGGTGAAGCCATTAACAAATGCAGTTTAACACGTCCAAGTGCAGCCAGCCCTCACTCCAGGCTGCTGGGTCTTTCTCCCATCCTTCTCCCCCCATTGCTCTGCTTATTGTTTGCTTCATTGTTAATCCCACCTAATTTAAAAATAGGAAATTGATTTCTTATGTATCCATTACAAACCAAATCATTTCTTTATTACAGCGAGGATCATATTTCATAAGCAAGTCATGGAAAATTAAAACCATGCCTGTTGCTTTGATGAAATAATGGAGAAAAGTGCTGGAGGGGAAGGCACAGACAGCTGGGGGCTGTCATGCAACCAGTGGTGCAAGTTAACTCTTTGCTGTCACCCAGGGCTCCCAGCACTGCCTGTTCTCCTCCTCCAGGCTTCTGGTGTAGTGCTAAGAACTCCCTCACTCCTGAACCTCCAAAGCACCTCAGAGAAGGAGTGCAACCCTCTGAACAAAGTGGGCCAGTGCTTGTGGAGCTTTTGTTGTTAACACAAGGTTTGCAGCCTGCCTGTGTGCAAAATCAGATTCCTCCTAGTATTGACACTCCTGAAACTCAGGAAATCGTTGCTGTTGCACAGTGTGCAAAACAAACAGGGACAAACACCAGCCACACTCAGCCCAGGAGTGCTTGTAGCATAAATATTTCCAGTCCTTGGGCATGTTAGACTTTGTGCTGTGCTGCTGGGAAGGGGCTCAGGCTGAAGGGGAGCCACAATTGCCTGGGGAGATCCCATTTACACCCAGGTTATGTCAGTGCAGCAGGCACCACAGCAACAGCGAGTTAGCAATGTCCTATGGGGTGGATTATAAATTAAAACAAAATCCTTTGTGTGCATTGCAGAGGATTTATGGTCTGTTCTGTGAACCTCCCTGTGGAGCAGACAGGACAGGGGTCCTCTGAAGAGCAATCCAGATAAGTGCTACAGCCCGAGGACATTGCAACATCCAACCCAAAGTTCATTGGCTGCTTCATTAACGTGTTGATCTCCAGGAATTACAGCCAAAAACACCCTCTGCAATGTCCCCATCAGGAGCAGAAAGAACACTGAGCTATCACTGCAAAATTCTTTTCATAATGTATCATCTGTAGGTGTGTCCATATAAAAATGCCATTTTTGAGGACAGAGAATAAGCAAAACTGTCACAACAGACCACAGCCAGGCTCCATGAGAGTGAAGGGCAGCAGGAAAGATTGCTTTAGAGCAGTAATTCATGTCTAGCCTGTTCAACTCTGAGTACACCTTTTTGAGCAAGTAACTATTAGTTTAATTTCTTTGGGGTAAGAGTCTCCCATTTAGAAAAGAAGCCCCTAATTTACAGTATCTTGTAAGTCTGTGTTGCTCTCAAAGCCTGCCATAGAATCATTCAGGCTGGAAAAGATCTTTAAGATCACTGAGTCCCCAAGGACTTGTTCTTCCTGAAGTCAGAGATTACCATCCTGAAGCACTGCTCACACCAGCTGAGAGGCCTGGAAACCCTCACCTGATCCTGCTGCAGCCCTGGGAGGAGCCCAGCCAGCCTCCAGCAGGTATTTGCCCGTTCACCACAAAACACTTCCTTCCAATTGAGCCAAGGGAAGTCCTTTAAAACTCTTTATGGTCCCTTTGTGCTGATGATTCTCAGAATAGAAAAACAAGTTTTGTAACTCAGTGGAAGTGAAGGAAACGAGCTCTTTCCAGGAACATCCTGCAGTGGCCCTGCAGCCCCAAGCTCCTCCAAAGGGCTTCTTGGAAGCTCTGAGACTGGGACATACCATGCCCCTTTCTACCAGTTTCTGTACTGGCTGCTACCATGTTCAACCAACTTATTTATGCAATAAACAGCTCAAGAAATATCTGTATAAAATACTGTAAGTTATGTCCAAGCAGCTCCAAGATCAACTTAAAGGGCCAAAACTCTCAGCCTCTGTTCTCCTACGTGAGAGATGTTTCAGTTTCCTCTTAGGGGGTACTGAGTTTTAATAATTATCAAGTACAAGATAGAATTATTTTCAAGAAGTTTCTTCTTTGGTCTTAGCATATATCACCCAAACAAAATACTCATTAGAACTCTTGGAGGAAAATTTCAAAATGATGCGATAAGTCACCAAAAATAATTCAGAAATTCAGAAACATCCATTTGCACAGCAGAGCCAACTCACCAGGCTGATATTTTAATGGAAGCACTGGATGTTTTCATTAGCTGCATTTGCCACAATGACAGCAACAATAACTCCCAGACAGAAGTCGAGACAAGACGCAGTAATTAGGTCAAACCTTGGGGATAGAGCTGTCATCACAGACATCAATGTAAGTTACTCTCTCACTGCCCAAGCTCTGCAAGATGTGCTGCTCACTGGATTGTCTAAACATGATAAAGAAGGGGAAGAAATGAGGGTCATCCTGCCTTTTGCTGTTCTTCACAATTACCCCGTGTTTAATTGATCTTGATTAATTATTTAAGGTAAACGGAGCTTTCCTGACCTAACAGCAACATGTAAACTGATTAACTTGACAAAGCCAGCAAAATGATCTGCACAGTGAGATCAGCTCCTGTAATCCATTATTGAGGCCAGGTTATCCCGGGTCAGGGCCAGGGGTGTGCTGCCATACAAGGCAAGGTGGTGCAGGTGGGATGGGGTCCCTTGGATGGGGGTCCCTTGGGAGGGGTGTCAGACTCCTCCAGCCCCTTGGCACTGGGGGAAGGGAGGAGGAAGAGGAGGACGAGGAGGAACTGGAGGAGGAACTGTCCTTAGCTCTGGTAGCTCATGGTGCCTCTGGGGGCTGCACCCATATGGGCTTGGGGCAAGGAGAAGAGGAAGAAACCCCCTTTCCATGTGGGCTGGGGGCTGGAGGGAGGTGGCAGGGCAGTGTCAGGCTATGGGGCAGTGGGAGGAAGGTCTGAGCAGCCCAGCAGACCCTGCTGCTCACAGCCCCAGCCCTGCAGCCTGCACAGCCCAGCTCCAGGGGCAAATGCACACTGGCCCTGTGCCTGGCCTTATTTTGGCTGCCCTGGCTGGAGCATCACCATGGGTTACAGGGCAAAACCCATTTATTTGGTGCAGATAATGCCTATCTGAGCTGAAAATCAATCCCAGATAAAAGCTTTCCAGGAGATCCTGCTTAGATTTGCGTGGGGAGCAGCAGTGCCCTATCCAGGCTGATAAGCAATCTGGTGGCATTGATTCCTTGTATGACCTAGTAAATTATGCATATTGGAAGAAAGTGATTTGTTTGGAGATCTACAGTATCCTCCATCCCTTCTGGCCAATCACTAAGGCAGGTACACAGATAAATGAGAAGAAAACACTCCTCACCACTTTGGCTTCAGGGCAGAAGCAGATAAGGCTGATAAGGCAGCAAGTGAAATTCCCCTGCAGGCTCCCAAACAAACAAATACCTACTTGGGCAGAGGCTGCTCAGCTGCAGCAAAAATTCTGCTCTGGCTGTTTGAAATAGCAGCACCCCCAGGCACAAACAGAGCCATAACCTCCCTCCTCCATCAAAAGCTCCTTGTCCAGAGAACTTATGCTCAAAAGAGGTGAGAGAGAGCAGCTGGGAAGAAAGAGAGGCACCCAGAGCCCTGCTTGGAGGCTGGGGACAAGTGGGAGACCCCATCCAGCACCACCACCCCAGGGAAGCTCTGTGTTAGGGTGAGGATGGTGTCAGGGCACAAAACACAGAGGCAAGAGGCATCACAAGCCAGTCCCACCACTGAGGTCCCCATCGCTGCACGGTGAAGGTGACAACTCCCATCAAAGCTGTCCCTGCTGCTGCCACCAGCCAGGAGGAAAAGCACAGGAGTCAGGAGCATCCCCAGCCTGCAGGATGGACTAATCCCCATCAGCTGTGCACAGAAACCCCCAAATCCTTCAGTCAGTGAGAACTTCCTTCATGATCTGGCTGTGCCACCAAAGGCTTTGACACCATCTCCCTCCTTTTCAAACAGAGATTCATGAAGTCTCATAAGTCATATTTTAAAAAAAGAAAGAGCTTTCTGCCAAATTGCTGACACTTCACTTTTTGGGGCTTTTTTCCTCCCACCCCAGTTTCTTTTACATCTCATCAGTTCCTTCCCTGTATTCATTTCTATTTGGTTTTCTACCTCTGGGAGCAGAGCAAGCCATCAAACCTGGATTAAACATGCCACAAAAGAATTCAAGCCTTGACATGGCCAAAATATTGGTTTCCAATGAAACAAAACAAAAGACTGGGGTGAAGTAACTATTTCAGCAGCTTGTGCAGCCATGTAAATAGATGTTGCCAAGGGAGACTGAAGAGAGATAAAGATCCACCACCCCTCCAAAGCTCACAGAGGAATTGCTCAGATCCAAACTCCATTTCCCAGCAGCATTCACCAGTCCAGCTCCAGTCAAAATGGTGGATGAGCCACGTTTTAAACAAAAAATGCTTCAAAAAAGGACAGCAGAGTTCAGGCTTCCCAGCTGGGCACCAGGAAGGCATTTCCTCTCAGGGCAGGTCTCATTTCTGAGCTGTGGGACATCTGCAGCCTCCTACCTGTGAGGAAGGGGCTGGGCAGAACCTCAGGGCTGACCTAAGACAGCAGTGTTTGTTTTTTATGGAAATATGGATTTCTTTGGAAAAACATGTGTCT
Organism: Zonotrichia leucophrys gambelii; assembly: GCF_028769735.1. Taxonomy (NCBI): domain Eukaryota; kingdom Metazoa; phylum Chordata; class Aves; order Passeriformes; family Passerellidae; genus Zonotrichia; species Zonotrichia leucophrys. The sequence goes on from NC_088189.1 coordinate 2,812,772, forward strand.
CACTGCAAGCCCCAGAGCCACCAGGCTGCCTCAGTGCAGCTGCTGCCAGGGGGGGCTGGCAGGGATGGGAGAGCAGAGCCCACGGCCTGGGTACCAGGGATGGGCCCTGGATGGGCCTGGGGTGTGCCAGGGGTGTGCTGGGGATGGGCCCGGGGTGTGCCAGGGATAGGCTGGGGATGGGCCCTGTATGGGCCCGGGGTGTGCCAGGGATGGGCCCTGGATGGGCCTGGGGTGTGCCAGGGATGGGCCCTGGATGGGCCTGGGGTGGGCCCGGGTTGAACACCAGGAAAGTTTCTCCTTTGGGGAGGGTTGGGGCAATGCAGTGAGGCTGCCTGAGAGGCTGAGGAGGCTCTGTCCTTGGACATGCCCAGGACAAGGCACAGCTGACCCAAACCAGCCCTGGCAGCAGCTCAGAGACCAGTCCAGAGCCCTCCCAAGGTCCCTCTCACCCAACACTTCCATCAGGATGGCAAATCAGTGCAAAAAGAGGTGAATACAAGACTGACCACAGAAATTCAGCCAGCAGCTCCAGAAAAGAGGCAAGTGACTTTATCCCAGTGGGTTAAACAAGTGACTTTATCCCTGTGGGTTAATTAACACTGAACCTGATAAAGCCTAACTACACTTTTGTTTTAATGAAGAGAAGGGGCCCCTTGGCAGCTCCCCCTCCATCCCAGGACCCCCACACCGAGCACAAACACTGAGGAATGCAGCTCCAGCTCACTGCTGCTGTTACGTGTTTGTTGTCCCAGTGCTGGACTCGGGCTGCACTTTGCTCCAGGAACATTTCACCTGTGTGCACAGGGCAGCCCTGCAGCAGGGCAAACACTGCTCCCAGAGGGCAGCACACGCCATTTGCTCAGCAAACCCACGGACACAGACTTTGTTTGTGCTCAGCCTTTCCTGCCAGGGCAGGCTGTGCCAGCTTGGCAGGAATCAGAGGGGCTGTGCTGGCCTGGGGGCTGCGCTGTGTGAGCAGGGGCTGCAGAGCAATCCCGACAAGGGTGGAGGGACAAAGCACCCAGCAGCACCCCAGGCTCATGGGCTGCCACTGCCCCAAGAGCAAAACCAGCTGATTTTAGTGGAGGTCTGGGTTTGGAGGAGGGAAGGGCAGGGCTGGCTCAGGCTGTGGTGAGCAGGGATTGAAAGCTTCTTGAGAGGAAAGAAATGCAAGCACTCGTTAGTCCATGCACTGAAGACACATTGGGAAATGCTTCCCAACACATCAGATACTTCCCAGGATTGCTGCCCGTGTGCTGAGGGGTGGCACAGACCCAAAGGAGACCTGACCCAGACACTGCACACACTGCCCGGGTGAGTTTGGTGGTGCCTAGGACTGTGCAGGATTTCAAAAGGCTGCCAGGAGCCCTGTGCCTCCAGCAGAGAACAGAACGCCCTCCAGGCCAGGCCAGGCCAGCACAGAGCAGCACAAAGTCCCTCCACAGGAGCTGTGCCCACCCTGTCAGCCAGGACAGACCCTGCATTGGCTGGTTTGGGTCCCTTGCTCTCAACTCTGCATGACAGCAAGCAGGATGTGGGGACTCTGTGTCTGGCTGCTTTGTTTGTTTGTTTTACAGGTACATTTTCAGAGTGTTTCAGCTAACCACTGAAGACGGGTTCAATGTGGTGCCAGAAGTCCCCCTGTGAGCACAGGAGCCTGCAGCTGCTCAGGAGGGCTCACACTGCTGGGGTTTCAGTGTCCCAGCCACAAACCTGCTCTTGGCATGGTCTGCACAAGCCTGAACGTCCCTCACATGAGGCTGAGCTCCCCCAGCACAGCAGCAGAGCTGGGTCTGTGGCTCAGCTGCCACGTGCCCTGAGCTGCAATGCACTGAGCCCTTCTGGGATCGATGTCTAACCCAGGAACCTCACGGGACACGGCACAGAGGTGCCTCACCTCTGGATCCCTGCCCAAGAGCTTGATGCAAGCCTCAAAAGACTTCATCTCTGAGGTGAAGTTGGCATCATCTGCACTCATTCCAGCCAGGGATCTCCTCCCACCCAGGCACCCTCCCAAGGTAAAGCTGTCCCAGTTAGCACCAACAGCTCCAATTCAGCACAAATTGTCTGATTGTTTACATAATATGGGGCTTATCTCTGACTGTACAAACAGAGAAAGCAGGGCAAAATAACACGTCTCTCTACTCCCCTCCTATCTTAGAAGAACAAACCAACCAGAAATTCTGGACACAAAAAAATAAAAAGTTATGCACTGACACAAATTGTGAAAACAGGTCTGCAGGTCAGGGTGCCCTGGGAGGAGCACTGGCTCTGTGTGTTGGGGCGCTCATTCACTCCACAAAGTGGCTCTTATAACCATTCTCATTTGTCTCACCAGAGCAGCAAAGTACCTGCTGTGCTGCTGCAGGTGAGGGGGCTCTGCTGGGCACAGAGCAGCCAGACCCTGCTGCATGGCAGCTGTGCCAGTGCCACCCATGCCCAGCACTGGGGAGCTGCTCCCAGGGCTCACACACCATTCCTGTGTGCACATATTTAGCAAGAAGCTCTTTTAGTCCCTGTTCCAGACATCTCTCCCCGTGGAGCTCTGAGCTGGCTTCCACAGGAAAGTTTCCCAGCAGAAATATCTAGGGGGAAGCAGCTTTGCTGAGCCTTTTGCAGACTGGGGCAGGTGGGAACCACTCTCAGGGATGGCCCAAATCCTCCTGCCAGCTCAAACCCAGGCAGGAACAAAACCCCAGAGCCCAAAGGCTGGGACCTGTGTGCGTGCACAGGAGCAGGGCAGGAAGGAGTCACAGAAAATAATCAGATGAGCAAGGGTTCAGCCCTGCTGCTCTCCATCATCCTGCCCATCATCCCCACCTCCCTGAAACGGGGCTCACTCAGAGCCTCCCCATCCCCAACACTCACCTCCACACAGCAACCCTCTCCATCAGAGCCAGGAAAATCCCTTCCTCCTGCTCTCCATGCAAATACCAGCCAGGGCTCCTGCCCTGCCCCTCATCTCAGGGCCTGCCCACCCTCCAGGTGCCTCTCGTTCACCCCTCCTGCCCGGCTCTGCCCCTCTGCCCCAGCTGCAGCGGGTTATGCTGGCAGCAGAGGGGATGGAGAGGGGAGCAGGCAGCCACCCTTCCCTGGAGCCACCCTTCCCTGGACATTCAGAGGATGGGGATAGGCAGGGCTATGGACAGGGCAGGATGTGCTGCCACGCTCTCCCGAATCCTGCTTGGGAAACTCCGAGCATCCTTGTTCCCACAGCCTGGCTGTGGATGTGCCCGTACGTGCTCCCCACCCTGCTCTCATCCCCGGCTACGGGAAACGCGGCTGAGCCATCCCGGGAGGCGAGCCCCTTTCCCGGGACAGCCCTGCCAAGAGGCTCCTTCGCTCGCCATCTCGTGGTGGCAGCAGGCAGCCTGCCACGGCCCGCGGCCGCATCCTACATCCCGGATCCCATATCTCGTATCCCACATCCCGCATCCTACACCCCCCATCCCGCATTCCCCATCCCATATCCTACATCCTCCATCCTGCATTCCACATCCCAAATCCTACATCTTGCATCCCATATCCTGCATCCCACATCCTCCATCCCATATCCCACCTGCCTGCATCCCTCATCCCACATCCCCTGCAGGGCCGTAGAGTGCGCTGGGGGTAGGTAGGGGCTGGGCCACCACCATGTCACCACCGTGTCACCATCTGCACTGCTCCATCCCCCAGACTGGACCCAGCCCCGTGGTGTCAGTGAGTTACATTGTGAGTTACACTGTGAGTTACACACGTGTAACCCAGGTGTAACTTTGGCCCTGCAGAGTCACTCATTCACTCACAGGGCTCAATCCTACCCTGGGAATTTCCCCCAATTCCCATGTGAGTGCACCAGGAGTTAGCACACATGGGGTGATGATGGGTTGGACATGCAGGTATTTCATGTTCCCGGACTTGTGGCTGTAAAGGTTTGGCTCCTCGCACCCCCAGCACACCAGGACTGGGCTGCCCACCCTCGGGCACCCCAGAATTGCTGCAGGTGTCACAGCCCAGGCACTCTGTGAGCTCCAGGGAGTGGGAAGGGAGTGCCAGGAGGGCTCTCAGTGACAGGGACACCAGGGCAGCTTGGCGCTGGCACAGCTTTGCAGGATCCAGCAGCATGGCTGAGGAGCTCCAAGGCAAAGGTCCCATCTCCAACCCTTTTTAACACTTTTTGCTGTGGAGCCAATGCAGGACCCAGAATTGTCCCTCCACCCTGTGCAGCCCCAGGCTGCAGGCTGAGCTCTGCCATGGTGTCGCCCTGCACACGCTCAATTTCACCCTCAGCCAAATGGTTTTCTTTAAACCAACCCAGGGAAATTTGCCCCAGCAAGAGCAGATGCCTGGAAGTCCTTCCAGACCTGGGTACAAAATCAATGGCTTCTGCAAGGTGCCCTCATGCAGATTCCTGCAGGACCTGCAATGCCACCCCAGCCCCCCCCAGTCCCTCACCAGGCTTCCCTTTTTCTGGTTTCCCCCTCTAATTTGGGTAGAACAGCACAAAAGGAGCAATTTTGCTCCCTACCCCCCTTCCATCCTCCCTCCTCCCCTGTCTGGCAGGTCTGTGTTATTATTAAGACACTTGAGATTATGGTTGTCTGGAAGTGGAAGAATGACAGGAAAGAGCCAGATGCCATCCACTGATAAATTACCAGGGCATTATGTAGAGGCAGCTGTGCCATATAAAAGCTGGGTTTTTATACCAGGCCATGATTTTCCATGTGGCATCGGATGGTTCCAGCATCTGGGCGTCACCCTCCGTGCCTCCCAGAGATTTTGCTGAGCACTGTCATTATGATAATGAAGAAATTGCAGCAGACATTAATTGTGGCTCCTGCTGGCTATTGAGAGAGCTTGAAGGTATCAGAGTGGGCTGGCAGGGCCTCTCTCACCTCACAGGGGGTTTTTCCACTGTGTTGGCAGTGGACAAGAGGAATTTGGATGGCTCTGAGTGCTGTGAGCAGCATCCAAGTCCTCCAGGGGCTGAATCTGATCAGGGCTGGCTGGTGCTGGTCACTGTGGTGAGATGAAGTTTTAGGTCTTTGTACAGAGATTTGTAAATCCACTTCCTCCTCTTGGTTTCCTCATTATTAGCACAGAGCAGCCATGGGCTGTGCTAAAGGATGGATGGCACAGGGGCAGGAGGGTTTGAGCCTCTGGTTTGATGCCCCATTGCTCAATTCTCAGCTGGCAGAGCTGTTCTACAGGTGGGGATAGAGACACTCAGACAACCCCTCACACCCTGGGGTGATTCACAGTGATATCTCACAGTGCTCTCTCTGGGGGATGGTTTTGGTGCCTCAGGAATCCACCACAGGTATGTCCTGGAAGGGGGATGAGGATGGGCAGAATTGCTGCCCTGTGAGTCACTCTGGGAAACCTCTGTCAGACAGAAACCTTCTTCCTGCTCCAACCCTCCTGCTCCAGCCTTTCTGCTCCAACCTCCCTGCTCCAACCCTCCTGCTCCAACCCTCCTGCTCCAGCCTTTCTGCAATCTTGCTCGACTGCTCCTGGCAACAAAAGCCTCGAGAAGCAGGCTCTGCATCTCAGAGCCAGGGGTTGGATCAGAACAGCCTAAAAGCCTCCCCCCAAGAACTCCACCAAAGCGTTTATGAGTTCCCAAAGCCCACAAAAGCAAGTACCCCCCCTTTCCCCTTCCTGACCCCTGCCAGACACGTTTCTTTCTGAAGAGCTCTGTAAAGACACAGGTGGGACTGATGCTCTGCCAGGGCATTGATGGTCAGACCAGCTCAGGAAATGCTCCTGTTTCCTTTGCAGCTCTCTGCTGAGGAGCAGGAGCTGGCTGCAGTGTGTGCCTGTCCCTGTAGCTCCTGCCTGGGCCCCAGAGTGTCCCAGGGCTCCTCTGGCTCCCTGGGATGTCTCTGCCAGCTGGGAGAGCTGCTCCGTCCTGGGCAGCTGCAGAGCTGACTTGGGAAATGAGCTCATCCCACCCTCCCCACTCACCCTGGCCTGTGGTTCACAAATCACCCCTCAAGAAGCCCTGCAGCAGGGGGGCTCCTCACTGAGCCCTGCTCACTGAACCCTTGTGCCAGGGAAGAGCTTTGCTTGAAGGCAACACCAGGCACCCCACACAGCACTGAGCGCTCCCTGTCCATGGGCAGCACTGGCAGCTCTAACATGGCTTTTTCCCCAGTGGGCACTGGAAAACAGGAGTAAATGTGGATGGCTGCAGCTTCAATGGAAAACTCCTGTGCCTGGTCGTTGAGCTGTCCCACAAGATGCACTGTGCCAGACTTCAACAGAAACACAAAATTCAGTGTGATCCAAGAGGTGCAGTGAGATTCCCAGGAAAGGGACAGAGGATTGTCCTGTGCTGATGCTGCTGACACTGCCAACGAGGAGGGGGAGCTCCAGCAAGAGGGTGCTTTGTTCACTCAGCTCAAAACATCTGATATCACACTGAAACAAAAAAGTTTTTGTTGGGACCAAACAGCCTTTGTGCCAGCTCTTGTCCAGCCTCCAGCTCCCAGGAAAGAAAAGAGCTAAGATGCCCACTGGGCATGCAGAGCTGGAGCAGGACTCAGGGGGACCCTGGCACAGGGGTGGCACTGTCACAGCACTGCTGGGGCACTGTGTCACTGCTCAGGTGTGGCTCAGCCTGGACCTTCCCCTGGCCACAGCCACGGCAGCTGCACTGGGATCAGGACGTGACAGCAGGGTCTGAGCCTCCAGTCCTGCCCTGCCCCACACAGGGGACCTTTGGAGGTGCCACAGGGTGACACTGCCCAGTGACAGCCCCTGGACACAGCCTCATCCCAGGGAGGGTTCCCACAGAACTTTCTCTGAAGTTTCCTCTTTGCTTTAGGTGTCAGTGGGTTCCTGCCAGAAAGCCACCACTCAGCCACGGGCACAGAGCAGTGCCATGGGCACAGAGCAATGCCAATGGCACAGAGCAATGCTGTGGGCACAGAGCAGAGCCACAGGCACAGAGCAATGCCAGGGACACGCAGCAATGCCAAGGGCACACAGCAGTGCCAGGGGCAGCCTCTCATGGCTGGCACTGCTGGCTGTGGGAGCTCAAGCCATGCCAGGCCAGCATCCCTGCACAGAGGCTCCATTCTGGCAGTGCCAGGAGCTGCCCCCAGTGCCCATGGTGTGGGGCACGCACATCCAGCAGCCCCCCATGCAGACCCCACTTTGGAGGACATTGGCACGGGCTCCTCCTCATTCCTGGCAGATGTCCTCAGCGGGAAGAAAAACCCTGGGGAGCCGGGAGAATTTCCTGCAGAGAGGGGGGAAAAATAAATAAAAAAGATAAAGAAAAAAAAACAGAAAAAGAAGAAAGAGGGAGGCAGCCCATGGCAGCTCCCTCTGCCTGGCACCTGTGTCCCAGGGCAGGCGTCCAAAGCAGGCGCGGTGCCACGGCAGCAGATGGGCATCCAGCACAGCCCTGGGCTCAATCCTGCCACACCAGGGAGGGCACGGCTGCTTAGGGCAAATTTCCCAGCTGAGAATGTCAAAACAGCTGCCAGTCTGGAGTTTATACACCTATAATTAAGGGGGTATGTGATCTCTAATCCAGCTCAAACGGAGCTGGATTAATTGGCGGGCCTAAAAATAGCCTGGGTGACCATGTAAGGCAAGCTTTTGTGTGAGGTTTAAATTAGGAAAGTGGGCTCTGGCTGTTTGCGGTGAGAGACAGAGGCATCCAGACAGCCTGCAGGGCCTGATCCTGCTGAGGGACAGGGGAGGCTGCAGCACACTGAGCTCCCCACAGGAACAGCCCGGAGCCAGGGAAGGAGCCAGGGCAGCACCTGAATCCCAGCAGGTGTGTCCTGGAGAGGGGGACACTGCTCTGCTCAGAGTGACCCCTGACAGCCTCAGGCAGAGCTCCTCTGCTCTCCTCCCCACACACCCAAACACAGCTGCTCCCCACTTTACCTGGTCACATCATTCATTAGAGCCCACAGCAAGTTTGCTCACTCTGTTTGGGATGCCCAGAGGCTTTTCCTGGTGGAAAGGGTCTTTCTGAATTACTGGAGCCCCCAGGAGACACCTCCACTTTCCCACACTGCTCCTGGCCAGCTTTGCACCACCTCAATGGCAGAAGAGCCCCTTTGATTTGTGCTCTGTGATCTGCTGCCCTTCTCAAACACTCCTCTACCCACAGCCAGACTGCAGGGTGAAATTGCTGTTAATTTTTGTTTAATTATCTGCAGTGGCACAAATAACTAACAGCATTGATTTGAACTTGGCACACAAAGGAAGGTTCCAAATGGCAAAGCATATTATGAGATCGAATTATTAAATGTAGCTAATGAGAAAAATAATGATGTGATGCCAAGCTATAAAAGGTTAGACTTTAAAGTTGTCACAGTTCATGAGCAAGAAAGATTTAATCACATTCTTAATCAAATATTTATATGATAATGTGTTTTAATCAGAATAATAGCAATTAATTTGGAAAGGAATATATTGTGCACTTCCTGTTCGTGCTTTACAGAGGTTTTTGGCGCTGAGGTTACAGAGCACATATTCCCTTACTCAACAATAATTCCATCCCAGTTGGAAGGTGTTCCAGCTGCCTGTGATGGGGACAGGCTGGTGGAACAGAGAGCAGGAGCTGTGGGTGCCCTGCTGGGCTGGCCCTGCTCCATCCTCCATCCCTGCCTGGGGCTGGGCAGAGCAGAGCCACGCTGAGCCCGGGCCCCTCGCTCTGCCTGTGGAGCTTTTCCTGCTCACAAATGATTTAACTGCTGCCTCCCTCCCTCTGAATCCTGCCAAATCTCCCAGCTCCCCTTGGCAGCTGATGCTATTGCCATCATTTCCAGCTGTGCAAGCAGCATCTTGAAATGGCTGCTGTGCTGGAGCAAGGATCCTCTCCTTCCCCTCTGGGCAGGACAGCAAAGGGACATTGTCAGAGCTGTCCCACTGCTGGCCCTGCTGCCCCTCTGCCCTGCCTGGCAGAGCTCAGGGCTGCAGCTGGGTCCTGAGCACTGAGCTCTGCTCTGGGGTTTTGGTCTGGTGTGTTAAAGTTATAAAAATGGGCAGTTGAAAGCAGCAGCAGGGTTTGATTCTGAGTGCTGCAAAGAGGGGAGGTGTCTGTCCTGGATACCACGGGTGAGCACCACAGAGGTTGGACAGGATGTTTAAATCTGCCATCTTGGTGAAAAGGAAATATCTAAAACCTTTCCCCAAAACTCAGAATGAAGTTGGTTTGGAATTGAAAGCAGCCTGGAGGACTATTTCCAGCAGGCACTTGGCAGCCAGAGCACCATGAGAGCACATCACCTCTGAGGGAGCTCACTAAAGTCCTTCCAGCTAGGTGAGGAGGCACCCACAGAATCCTGGGGTTTATTTTAATGGAGCCTCCGATCCACCAGCATTCACTAAATGTGGGAAAAGCACCTCAAAACACCCTGCAGAGTGGAAACAGAAGGGGAGCATCCCAAATCTCCGGTGAGGAGATTTCACCACTCTGTGCACAGTTCCCATGGAGCTTTGGAGAGGGAGGGATGGGACAAGGGACAGCAGTGACCCCTCAGCCACCACAGAGACCCCGTGGCACAAACCTCTCCTGTCCTGGGTGTGCTGGGGATCACCCCAAACTCACCTGTCCTGCAGCATCCTGGGACACCTCAGCAGCCCTGCAGCCACCTGGGAATTCCATCCAAATCCATCCCAAACACCTGGAATTCCATCCAAATCCAACCCAAACACCTGGAATTCCACCCAAATCCATCCCAAACACCTGGGAATTCCATCCAGAGCACCCTGCCACTGTCCCAGCACCAGACCTGCCCCTTGGCACACACCTCATCTTGCCCCAGTCTCTCCCTCCTCCTCCTCCTCCTCGCAGCCCTGGCTGGGTGGATGTCTCTGCACTTCTCTCTCTCTCACTTTTTAACACTTCATCAGAAGCTGGAATTTTATATATATATTTTTTAAGTGCTAAATTTGCTGTTTCTGTTGGAGTCGAGATGAAAAGCTTTCACTGAACCACCTCTGATTGGAATCACTTCTGTTGCCTTCAGTTTGGCCAGATGTTTCCTAATTACTTATCTGTCAAAACTTTTTTTTTCTTGTTTTTTTTTTTTTTTAATGCACAGACATTTCCTTTAAGTGAGAAAAAGTGTAAGGCTCTTGTTTAGTGTCTTTGCCCGAGTGATATAAGCCAGGCTAAGCTTCATCATCAAGGCTGGATTTTATGCTTGAACATGCAATTTAACATCAAAAGCTTGATCTTTTTTATTATTCAGTGCTGCCTTTTTAGACCAACTTCAGCAGGAGCCAAATGGCACATCCTAACTTGGGATTTAAAACTTTTATTTTTTAAAGCTAGGTCTGAGTCATGCAGCTTTCTCCTGAGCCTGAGATGGTTTCATGTAATAACTCAGGGCCAGAATCTGCCACGATTACTCACGTCAGGGAAGGTTCCTCACATGAGCAATCTGATTGAACAGGTGCTCCTTGGGGTGAGCAATGATTACAGAATCAGCCCTCATCCTCCTCCCTTCACACAAATATTTTTTGCTGCTTTGAGTCAGTTGCTGGGGCCTGCAAGGATGTCCTGTCATTGTGCAGGAATTTGGGGGTAGAAAGACAAAGGAGGAAACCTTGAAAACTTGAATTCCCCACACTGACCTTGGTCCAGCAGGGATCCTGATGCAATCTAGGGAGGCAGAGCCTGTACATGTCAGTCATCCAAGACATTCAGCATTGATTTGCTATTGGGCTGCTGTCAGAAATCTTTTATTTTGGATAAAGGTGCAGAGGATCCTGAGTTAGTGCAGGAAGAAAGGGGAAACCAGGACTGAGCCTGAATGTCTCCATGGGTGCTTTAAAGGCTTTGTTGTGTCCCTCTCTGTGAAGGGAAAACAAATAGCCAACACCTCTCAAAGTGAATAATACACCAATACACCAGAAGGGGACCAAATAACCCAAAAATAAATCCATATAACAATTTTTCAAAAGCTTTAAATGTCTTCAAAGCCAGGCAGCATTCTTTAATGAAAGCAGGATCAAGCCAGAAAAGCTTTAGGAGTTTAAAGTTATTTGATAGCTAGTTATTTTCCTTCAAAAGAGACTGAGTAAACCTCTGCCTGTAGCCTTCATCACTCCACCAGAAATGCTTTGTCAGGGTATTTGTGACAAATTAATTATAGCGATAGAAAATCTCAGTAGAAATGAATATTCAAAAAGAATTTTTTTTTATTCTGTTGACTTCAGGGAATGCTCTCCTGTTTCTAAAGCTGTGTGTTTTCCTCATTAGCTCTCCCCCTCCCCCAGTTCTTTTCAGAAACTTTCAGAAGTGATTAGAAATGGTTTTATTTTCAGCTCGCCTGGGGAATGGCATTTGCAGTGGAACAAACCATGGATGCTGGAGCCTTGCTGGCAACAAGAAATGGCCCATCAGCAAACTTTCCAGAGAAAACATCCTGAAATTGCCATCCCAGGCCTGACCACTAACACACAGCAAGATACTCTGTGGGGCTGGCCCACAAAGCCCCAGTGCTGGGGGAGTTTGTGCTCACAGCAGCTCCATCCTCAGAGATCCTGACCTGATCCTGCAACAAAAGAGCAGAGCTGGGGCAGACCCAACGTGGCTCTCACTCCCTGCAAAGGCTCTGGCAAAGCAGAGAGCTTCTCATCTCTTTCTCTTGTCTGTAATTTGCAGAGCTTTCTTGTCTTAGGCTAAAGGCATTTCAAGGAGCAAAATTCCCATGTATGCATCTCATCAAGGCTGAGGAAAGCAGGAGGCCACTGCCATCCATTATCCCCCACAGCTCCAGGCCATCCCCAGGCCTCTGTCCCCTGGGTACCCTGGTCCTGTCCCCATGCTTATCCCTGCACTGAAATATTGGGCTGCAAGTCCTGGAGTCTCTTCTGGAAAGGTTGTTTTGGGCTGATAATAAAAAGAAATAAATGTAAATAAAGCTTTCCCAGGCTGTGACTGCCTGGCCCCACTCAGGAAGCTCCCAGGACCAATGTCCCCACATGGAGCCACAGTTCTGGCTCTGCTACAGGAACTGAGCAGGAAAAAATCCTCCCCTCCATCCTCACTCCCCCCTGACAACTCAATTAACAAGCTGCCTCATTAGTATACTATACTTAATTAACAAGTTGAATTAATAAGTAGCCTGGGTTGCTTAATTAATAATTAATTAATCCTTGGTTAATAAGGACAACAGAAACTGGTTCATAAGGGAATGATTCAATAGCTTGCAGTGAAATGAGGATCCAAGGGGAAGGTGGGGAATGGCTGAGGGGAGCTGGTGCTGGGCCCACCCTGGCACCCAGAGTCCCTCCCTGAGTGCAGCTGCCACCCTCAGAGCATTGTCTGCCTCCTCCTACCCCAAATCCAGGCGGGAAGGGTCCAGGATCCTCACTTGGTTCTTGCTTGCAGCAGAGATGCTGCCCCTGGTTCCCCCATCCAGCTGAGCTGGGGTTGGTGTCCTACCTGGCAATGAAAAATGGGGAACGTTACCTGAAACCAGCAATAAAAAAGGGAATGTGCACAAAACACAACCTAAAGCATCCCTGCCCTGGTACAGCATTTCCCAGGGAAGGACTCTGAATGTATTTCAGTATTCAAGTTTAACCTGCTCCAACCAAAATTTGCTGGGGCTGGGTGAGCCCTGCCTGAGCCCCTGGTCCAGGGGGAAATGCTGTTCCTTGGGCTCAGGCAGTGCTCAGCTCACACCCAGCTCAATATGCTGCCCACATTTGACAACATACATTTGGCAATTTTCACTAGGAGAGCATGAAGAATTGTGTTCATGTTCCCTTCTAGTCTTGATACAGCAGGTGTCTTGTTTCCATATGAATGATCTCAAGGTGTGCATACATATATATCCATATATTAAAAACACTCATATTATCATATAACATTTCAAATTCAGCTAAATAGAAGCAGTTGATTGTTCCTGATGGTATTGATTTGAAATTCTCCATCCACAGACCATTTTGGAATCCCAAACAAAAGAAAGAGGAGAGTTATTTCCCACACAACAGATGCAGTGCACCGATCTCCAGGAAAATGACTTTTTACTTTATTGCTGCTTTTGGTGACTTCTGTTCATGACTGGTTTCAAAGAAGATATTGAGCATAGCAACAAAACAGGTTTGCAGACAGATAATTACCATTATTTTCAATTATAATGCTGTCATCTCCAATCCAAGTGTTTCAAGACTGGAAAATACAAACATTACTGTTATTGCCACATTGATAAATTATGTTGTTGGTTTATTCCAAGAATGACAATTAATGGTGCTCAGTTTTGTTCCCAAATTTGTTGGACAACCTGAAATGAAACACAACATAAATTTGTTACTAACAATCACAGTAAGGAGAGGGCTGGAGAGGGAAGGTATTTATTGATGAAACACTCCAGACACAGAATCTAGGAGCAAAATTGGCCTGGTAATTCAGTTTCCTTGTAGAAAGATGTGGGATGGTATTGCACTGCTTTGTACAGTGGAAATCAGTGCTTCTCACACATCTTATTTAGATTTTTTGTATCTGGTGTCTCAGTTATTTTCCCCAGTGTGCTTCATGCATCCAGGACATGGTGCCTGAATGTTCCTCATCACTTTTGAGACAAGGTGAAGCCTCTTGCTCCAGGTTTCCAGCAGGACATTTATTGTGGGGGATCCCTCTCTGTCTGCACAGCCCAAGGGTTCCTGCACCTCTCCTGCAGATCCCAGCAAGGGCTGGATGGGATTTGTGCCCTGGCCAGGCATCAGCTCTTTCATACACCATGGGAAGGAAGAAGAGAAGGGAAGCACAGGTGACTTCATTCCCCCTGGGCTCCAAACAACAAACTGAGCTCATTGAGGCTGAGGACTCCTGGAGTGGGCAGCATGGTCACAGTCTGGGAACAAAAGCTGCTCCCAAATGCTTCCCACAGCCAGTGCTGCAGGAACTGCTTGGAAAGGTTTTCAGAGCATTCACCAGTAGCTGAGTCTGCTCCTGGCATGGGAGTTCCCACTCTGTTGTCTGCACAATCCACTCCATTCCCCTATTGCTTTACCTGCTTTTTGTTACATTCCAGCTGTGGGCTGTTGGCTTTGCCACCTGGATGGCATTTGGGGAGGTTTTGGCTTATCTCAGGTGGTCCAAAATCCAGCAGTGGTTACCTTCAAGGCAACTTAATATTTTCTATATTGCAGCAGAGATTCCCATTTCCTACCATCCTCACCCTGAATTTTGCCTTTAGGTAGTTGTGCAGCAGTGATTACAGATTTGGGAAAGAGCTGCAGCCAGAGAAGGCACAGACTGGAGGAACACACCACTCCCACCCCCCTGAGCAGCTGGGAGCTGCAGACAGGACTGTAAATTCCTGTCCAGTGAAAACTGCATTTACTCATCCCAAACAAACCCGTGTGCATCCCCATGCCGAGGGCTCTGGCTGCTGGTTTGGAGCACAATGGACCTCACTGATTCACACACCTCTGAGATGCCTCCCCAGGAGCCTGGGCTTGCTGATTCTGCCTTACAGACACAAATTTAGCTCCAAAGAACCAGCAGGAAGCTTTGCAGAGAGCCCTGAGCCTCCTGGCTGGAGGTGTCCCATGAGAACGATCACAGCATCCTCCCCTGTGAGGCTGCAGTTGCTGATTCCAAGGCTCCTGATTTTGGATCAGACATGGAGTGTTTTACCCAAACTTCACCTCCCACAGGTGCAGCAGGGCACGTGATAAAGCCTGTGACTGATTTTTAACCTTCTTGTTCTGTCTTGACACATTTCCCCCTTCCCCCCACCCCTATTTTTCATTAAATCCAGGCCAGCAAGGAGGGAGGGAGAGTTCAGTGCATCTGTTCATCACTAACATTGACAAACAACACGCAAAAGCTTTGCTAACCTGAAAAGTATTGGCATATCTAACCAAAAACCCACTTGATTTCCCCTGGAAAGCAAAAACTGTGAGAGGCCATTACTAGCAGGCTGCCCTTGCATGGGAAGTAATTGAATCTGGAAATGGGAAATATGAGGCAGGAGAGGTTGGCTGTCATTTTACAAAAACAATTAAATGCATGAAATGTGTCTTAATGATATAATTAAGGCAAAATTCCAATCCTCCATTAGCGGTGGCATTAATTATTGCAAGC
The DNA here is from genome assembly GCF_028769735.1 of Zonotrichia leucophrys gambelii. Taxonomy (NCBI): domain Eukaryota; kingdom Metazoa; phylum Chordata; class Aves; order Passeriformes; family Passerellidae; genus Zonotrichia; species Zonotrichia leucophrys. The sequence goes on from NC_088189.1 coordinate 2,827,830, forward strand.
ACATTACATTCAATATCACTGGAATGATGAAATCCTTTGTTATACAGCTTTATTAACAAACAAATAAATAAATAAAACCTGATTATCTGCTCCTCAACAGACGCTGTGATGCCAAATTACTTTTGAGCAGACCTTGATTAGTTTTGCCTGTTAGGGCTGATGGTACCAGAGGTCAAAGCACCCCAGGGAAACTCCTGTAAAGCTGTGCTGGGACCCAATGTGGGTGTTACTGGAGCAGGCACAATTGATTAATGCCACCCCACTGACCCCACAGCTCCCCTAAAACACCCCATTGACACAGCAGGACTTGCTCCTCACCCTCCTGGAGTGCCTGAAATCTGCATCACCCCCAGGAGCTGGTTGGCAGCAGGGCAGGACCTCACCTGCCTGCGACACGAGGCAGTGAATCACAGCCTTGGGTTTCACAGCTGATTTTACACCCATTTCCCTGCCCTGCTCCCATTCCCTCGGGCTGTCAGCTCCCTGGGAGGCTCCTGGGCTTTGGGGCACCTGGATGGGCACAGCAGAGCCAAATCCCTCCTGCCTGCACTGCAGGGTCCATCAGCAGCTCAAAGGCTCCTGCAAGTGCTCAAAACCATTTTATACATTGGGACATGGTCTCAGAGGTGTGAATGTATAAAATACACCTTTCCAAAGCAGGAAGGAATCAGTAACATTCCCTCATCATACATGTTTGGGATTATGAGGAAACTTACTAGACATGGAAGCCTGTTTATAGTGATTTTCAATGTTTAATCCAGCACAAGGAACAAAAATTGGAGAAATTATCCCCCTCCAGCCAGCCATGTGAGCCCTAGGTGATATCTGCCAGAGGACAAGCAAACACATCAGTTGAGTGATTATGTGGATACCTGCTGAAAGAGGGGGATTTTCAATTATGCATGGTTGAATTTGTACATGTACAATTCCAGTTATAGAGGGGAAAATCAATTAGTGAGAGTCATTTGTTTCTGAACACACTGGTCAGAGAGAAACATTAGTTCAGAAACATTAATTTCTGGACAAATGTTTACAATTAAAATGCAATTTTGATTCCACTCGAGCTGTAGCCTGTCACCCTGTGTCTCAGCCAGATCTGGAGAAGAAATTGCAATATCCAGGAAAGGCAGGTTGGGGATCATAGTGGTGGAAGTGGGTTTGCCATGGAAACCTTGGGATGCACTGGGCTGTTTGTGCAGCTCAGGCCATGGGCAATCCTGGGCTAACAGGGACCCAGGTGGGGATGGAGAGCAGCAGGATGCAGTGCCCCAGGTTCAGGCAGGAATTTTTCTGTGTGAGGCTGATAATGCAGCATTTCTTTAAAAGCAACACATGCCTGTGCTGGATGACATTTGTCCCATTTGTCCCACTTGCCCAAGGCCTGAAGGCAGTGCAGGAGCTGAGGACCAGGGCAGAAACAGCAGGAGCAGAGTCCTGGGTGCCAAACTCCCACACACAGAAACAGCGACTCTGGCTGTGCTTTACCCACACAGGGAACTGAAAGCCAGGGCACAAAAGGAGAACCACTGCCTTTTCCCATAAACCAGAACCTTCAGAGAAGACACCAAGCCCATTTTCCAAGCTGACATTTGGTTCCAGCAATTACTCACAAGTTACATTTGCTCATGACTCAGTCCCACATCTCGGATCTGAGCCGAAACCTCACTGAGGGCTTGGGCATGTTCTGATGAATGGGGAGAGCTGAATAAACCTGAACACATTTTTTTGAGTTAGTCTGCTTCCTTAAAGCTTTACCTCATTCCAGCCTTTTCTACAGCGTGAGGAATCTCAGTTACATTCCTTGGTCCTTCCCCTTTGCTCTCTGACACAGCTCAAACACCATGCACCCCAAAATGGGTTTCTTTTGAAGCACTGCCAGGCTGGGGGCACCACATCCTCCTGCAGAGCGAAGGAACAAACGTGCTGGAGCTGCCTCACCTTCCCTGAGATCCACTGCACATAAAGCACCTGCCTGCATCACCTTCCAGAGGGGTTTTCTGCAGTCAAAGCTGCTCCTCTGACGCAGGTCGCTCATCAGATCTGAATTCTCAGCAGCAGGGTGGGAGTGCATCCAGGCACTGAGCAAATACACAGAAATTGTTTATATAAATAGCTTATTTGGGCATTTACAGTAAAACCTGGCCTGGAGAGAGTGAACAGAGTTCCAGTTTCATGCCACTCGTACAGCATTACTGTAAATAGTTGGTGTTTTTTCCTTCAAGTGCAGGAATTGTGCACCCAGCTGACCTTGCACTGGCACAGGAGGGAAGGAAGCGTTCCAGACCTCCTGTTTGTAAAGCAATAAAACATAACAGGGCTCAGAGATCAGAGGGAAAATAAACAGATCCTCTCGCTCAACCTCCTCCAACTCCCCCTTATTTTCCCCTCCACAGCTTATATTTAGCTCAGGCTCCTCCATGCCCACGGAAGGGCTGCCCTGGGAGCAGGGAGGGAGAGCACCAGGGCCAGGCTCCTGGAGAACCTCAGGCTTTCCTCCTCAGAAAGGAAAATCCACAGGCCTGCTCAGCAGAGCAGAGAGAAACTGCAGCTCCCAAGAGGAAAACAGAGATGAGATGGGCAGTGGGGCCCACCAGGGTCACCCAACATTTGTTTGTTAACCTGGTTCTGCTCATCTGAACCTTGCAGAGCCTGGGTTTGAGATTCAAGGAAAAAAACTAAAATCAGTGTGTGCACATTAATAAATTGTGTGGAACAAAGCTGTGAGTGAAGCCCATCATCTCCCCTGGGAAAGCCCCTGGTGTGCACTGACCCCAGGTTAAACCCAGCCCAGATGCTCCTCACACTCACACCAGCCCTGCTGGTCACCCCAGACCTGCAGGGACCCTCCCCAAAACACCCAGGAGGGGTTGGTCTAGCAGGACTGGGTGCTTGCATGAACATCTTAGAGCTGGAGTGTTTTGGATGCTGAATTCCCACCCTAATGAGGCCAGATAGCAGAAATCAGTGAAGACCTCGTGCAGAAAGGCAGCTCTGCTCCTGGAGATGTGGGTTCAGCTCAGTGGTGCTGCCTTGGAGCGGCAGCTGTGGCCAAGCCCATCCCTTGCTGGGAGCACAGAGTGGCAAACTGGGAATTCCTGGGTTTCCAGTGGAAACTGGGACGAGCTGGATCAGGACAAACAGGGAAAATATAGAGACAAAAAAGCAAAAAAAACCCCAAAAAGTGCTTCTATGAGGTTTAAATTCTCTGCAGTTGGGATTTGCACTGTGGCACTGCAGGGGCTGCCTGGGACACACAGCCAGACTCAGGCTCAGGTGTTCCCATCCTGAAGCCTTGAAGCAGGGCAGGACACCTGTGGCACAATTCCAGCTCAGCAAAGGCCACTCCTGTGTCCCCTCTGTGCCTGAGCAGGAGGGACAGGGGGGATCTCCCTTGGACAGGGATGCACAGAGGGGTTTTGGTGTTTGATGCTCCCATCTCCAGCCTCTGTTTCTAAAGGCAGGCTGCTCATTAGCAATGCACAGCAACACCCAGCAATAACTTTGTGCTGCAGTTACTCTCTTAATCAAATGCAGCTTCACACAGGCTGATCCAATTGTTCAGTGTCCAGGTTCCCTGCCTTTGCAGAGATAAATGCTCTGAGGAGCTGCATTTTGACTGGCATCCAAAACTCACCCCTGGCTGCTGTGGTTGTGATTTATTGCTGCTGATAACAATCAATCCTAAGGCAACCACGTGCATTTGAAGTGATTCAGGAATGAGCAAGGGGGGAATGAACCCACACAACTGATGAACCCTGCAATGGATGCTCCCCCCCATTTCTGCATTGCAAACCCCAGCCAAGCTCACTGCATGGAAGCTTCATGGCACCTCTCCCTCTCCATCAGTCTGCTCAGCCAAAGCTCTAAATTTCATTTATGCACCTTTCAGCCTTACCTGGCATCAGGCTCTCCACAGGCAGAAGAGAAAGCTCCAAAGTGGTGCAGCCACCAGCCTGAGCTGCTGGGTACATGGGGACAATCATGGGGAGAACCTCCAGCAGACAGCAAGCTCTGGCAGTGTGTGGCTCCAGGACAGCCTGAAACCCATTTCTGTGCACCCTTAAAATGCCTGAAATCCCAATCTCAACTCAGAAAAAAGTGGCTGCTGTTTCAGAGGGTTTATCTTTTCTTCCCATCGTCCAAGCAGCTTCAGAAACCTGGTCAGGAAAGATTCTCTGCTAAACCTCCTGTGGCTCTGACTCAGCAGAAGAGCAGAGAAACCCCAGAGCAAACCCCCCCCTTCCCTGGAGCTGCTTAAATTTGGCTCCTGGACCTTGGCAAAACTGTGCCCACCTGGGCCATGGCAAAATTGTGCCCACCTGGGCCTTGGCAAAACTGTGCCCACCTGGGCCACATCCCCCAGCTGGGCCAGCTGCCCATTCCTGCCATTCCTGCCTGTCCCTGCAAAGCCCCAGAGTCTTCCTGCACCATGTTCCAAGGAGAGGGCAGAGCTGTCTGCAGGGCTCCTGAGAGGGGAAAGAGGGAGGGGGAATCAGTTTTGATGCCATCAGACCTTAAATGAAGGGACCCTTGGGCAGTAGGGCAGGAATTATTTCCTCTTCTCTCCTGTCTGCTCTTTTGCTTTTGCTACACAGACCTGTTTTATGCCAAAGCAGTGGGAATTTCTTCACTTTTATTTTATTTTATTTTTTAAGGGATAGCAGCAAGTGTTTGGAGTAAATTCCCATTACAGCTGGGAGAGTCAGCAGCAGGATCCCTGTGAGAGCACGTTGCTGTCTTAGCAAATCTCAGTGAAAGCATCACTGCAGGGAAAATCTCTTTCCAGCCACTTTACCCAGGGTTTCTATCCCTGCTCAAGGCTTCCCCTCCCTCCGTGGTGACACAGGGCTCTGCCTGCACAGCATGGAGGAAAAACCTCCAATAAATCAACCCAGGGAAATGCAAGAGGCTGATGCCAGGTTTCACACTTTCCCCATCCCAAAGCACCCCAAGCCATCCCTGTCCTGCCTGGGAGGGAATCACTGGTGGGAGCATCCCTGAGCACCAGGACAAGCCCCAGAGGGGTTTTGCTTGGTGCCCTGAAGGCACAAACCTGATTAAACACAGGCAAGAGCCTGAGCAATGAATCATCTGCCAGGAGAGCAGGAGCAGGATGGACAGATTCCCGAGGATGGCAGAGAGGCAGGGCTGGATCTGGACAAACAGAAAAATATAGAGACAAAAGAGAAAAAAAAAAAAAAGAAAAGTGATTCTATGAGGTTTAAATTCTCTGCAGTTGGAATTTGCACCTTCCAGCCAGTGCACCATGGAGCCCACAAGAGCTGCAAGAAGGGCTTTGATGCTGGAAGCAGGGAGAAAATCTGAACCTGATTCCTTAACTCCCATTCCACTTGCAGCACAGAAATCTGTTTAAAATCAAAGGTTTGCCACCTGCGGTTTCCAAAAGTCACAAAATTGTTTCTTCCATTGAGCTGAAAAAAAAGTCCGACCAAAACCCAAAAATTTAAAAATACTCTTTTGCCAATCAGTGGTGCTGCAGTGTCCCCAGATCTCCTCAGCAGACATGGAAAGGTAGCTAAGTAACAGCTACCTCTGCCCATTCCCACGCACTGCACTGGTTGAACTTGATTTTTTTGTCATTTAAAAAAAAATCCCTTTTGGAAAATGTGGTTTCAGCTGAGTTCTCTTTTTCTGTGGGAAGATGTTGGTTTCAGCTGTGACTCCAAAAATGTAATTTCGAAACAGCAATTCAAACCAAACCCTGCCCTGTCCCTGCCTCACCATGCCTGGGGCAAGGTGGATGTATTCCACTTGGATATTTGTGATCCTGGGGTTGGGGCAGGGGCATTGCCTGCTCTCAGCAATTTTGTGTTTTGCTGTTTCTTTGGGCATGAGATGGGAAGGAGGGTTTGGAGCTGCTCAAGCCAGCGCTGGGGTCACAGCATTGGCACAGCCTTAAAATCATCTGACTTCCTACCACAGGGAAAGTGTTGCAGCCAAGGCCAGCTGCTTTCCAGCACTGTGTCAGCCCGGGCTGTCCCTCCAGCAGCAATGCACAGGGGACACAGGAATCCCACAAACCAACCCCAGCCAGGAGGTGAGCGGCTCGGTTCCAGAATCGGAGCCACAGGGGTGGGTTTGGGGTTCTCCTCCCTGGGCTGCAACCAAGCTGCTTTCATTCCTTACCAGGGACATTCTCCCAGCTGACCATCAGCCTGGGGCTGTGTTGCAAATAACTGCACAGGCAGAGCATCCAGCATCCCGCTGAAAGCCACAGGAGCTCCTCGTGCCCAAAGCAAAGCCAAGTGTTCACCACTTGCCCATCCAAAGCAGCTGGAGGAGATGCTTGTCAAAGCCAGGGGCCACTTTTTACTTTTTAACCACTTTTAACGCTGCTGCCAGCTGAAATAAAGGTTTGTGACCAGCCAGAGAGGAGAGCTGGGGAGACCAAGGGCTTGGGCAGAGCTGGCAGCAAACCCCGGGGATTAATGACTACACATCCCTTAGCCCCAGGTCTGGGTGAATCTACAGGACATCCATCCATCCTTCAGACACACAAAAGAAAACCCCCTGCAAACAGTCAAGTTTTCAATCGCTTTAATGTGATCACTGCAATCTGACCACAGTTTCAGAAAGAAAAAAAAAAAAAAAAGAAGTCACACAAATTCTCTGTGCTTAGGATTTGAGTCAATCTGTGCAGCTCTCGTTGACTGACGTTATTCAAGTTAAGACCTTCTGACCATCAGTGACGCTCTCGGCTGGAAGGCAGGACCAGGAGGGTTGGACAGAGTGTGCAAAGCAGGAATGCTTCTTCTGGGCTTGGAGCTGTGCCACCTGCCCTGCTCCAAGGGAAACAGCTTTCCATGCACCTGCTCTGCTCCAAAGGGAAGAGCTGTACGTGCACACACACACACAGGGAGCATGCAAATGCACCAGGAACCAGCTCCAGCTCCAGGGGTGGCAATGCAGAGCTGGGGCCGTGCTTCAGAACCAGGGGAACCCACACAAATATCCAAAACTGAGCACATTCATTTTCCAACATTCCAGAAGATAATAGGAAAACTGAAATTACATTGTGTTGACAAACCCTGATTTTTTTTTCTTTTTTTTTCTTTTTTTTTTTTTGGGTAACAAAGCAAAAGGTGAAGGCAAATTTTCCAAAGTATTGTAAAATTTATTGTATAAGTATTGCAGCTTTTAGAATGACATATAATTGCCACTATTGGTTACTGGTACACAAGAAGCGTTTACAACAGATTTTTGTAAATTGGCATCAGAGTACATATTCATACTAAAACAGCAAAATATAGATAAGTACTGCATTGCATGTGCTGTCAATAGTTTACATAAGTTTAAATTGAACAGAACTCAGGATACAGGACTGCCTATAACAAACTCCAAAGCCAACACAATGCAACTGGAAGTTTAAGAAAATATTAATACAATGAAATGTGTCTATAAGGCAGGCAAATTAGGACTTTAATGTTGTCCTTCATGAGCTTCTATAGTACAGCAAAAATTTGAAGCGCAGTTTCTGGAAAACTTCTTTTTGTTTTTATTTGTAGCTTTGTGTTGTACACAGAATATCTCTGAGCAGTTCAGAGACAGAAGAGATTAAAATTCATTCTGTTCTGGCCTAGCACTGTTAATGCTACACATCTGATTCAGTCTTTTCCCAATCCTTAGGAAAAACATTGGGCTTTGATTTCTTTATTTTTTAATATAGCAGTTAGTGCAATTTTATAATTCAATACATATATAAAAGGGTGATTCTCCAGAAAGCAATTGGATTTCCTTAGACCCCACTTAAGACAGAATGAATTTTGTAACACTTATGGAAACAACACGCTGGATTAGTAAAGCTGAGTCTTCAAACCGGTGTAACCAAGGGTTGTGAAGGGAACTCGTGTTTGACCAGAGTCAGCCCCAAGTGAAACCCATCCTTCCACCCCACCAGAATCCACAAAGCCACGTTCCCACTCCAGGCCAGTGAGGTTTGGGGGCACTTTAGGGATGCTGTTTGCTGTACTGTAAGCTAAGAAACTCTGTAAGATCAACAACCCCTTTTAAAGCTAACGCGACTTAAAACTCCGAGCAAAAAGGCAGGCTAGGACATGAGGTTGCTAAGCATTAGCAATGCTTTGATTCTTCTGCATTTCTTTAAAAATAAATCACTTTTAAGGGGCCTGAATCTCTGTGCTGGCAGCTGCAGGACACTCTAGCACCGCTCTCCACTGAGCTGCACCAAGGCCAGAGGAACATCAGCAAGGGTGTGCAAAGCAAACTCCCTGCCTTGGTGGCAATTCAGGACATGGGAATGGGGAAGAAATGGACCCCGAGGCAAAAAGTAACATTAAATAGTAGTAATAATAATAATAACAACAATAACAACAACAATAATAATAATAAAAAAAAAGAACAGACCATTATTTCTAAACACCCATTCAGAACTTGGAGTCGATCTGGGCCCCAGATCTGGTATCTGCACTTGAAATACACAATTCTCAGGACTGCAAAGAGAGGGATGGACAGAAGAAAGAAAAGATAACAGCTGAGCCCTGCTGAGGAGCAGCACCCACTGCCTGGGACCTGGGGCTCTCCCCACTGGAGCTGCAGCAGACAGGGAAAGGTGGCAGCTTGGGGTTTGTGCATGCATGGGCTGAAAGGCATCATTTGCAACAGAAATTTGGTGTCGATGAGCCACCCCATTTCACACTCATTAAGCTCCCCAAACTAGAGAAAGAGGTAAGTGAAACTGGATCCAGGAACTCAACAAACTGATCACTCAAGCGCAGAGCTTGGGGTGACACTAGACAAATAAAAGCTCACACTGGGAGAGGACTGGGGAGGGAGGGGAAAAAAATAGGAGGAAAAGAGAATTGGTTGAAATTTTGAGGACTTTCAAGCATGAGAGCTGGGTTCAATTGCACTGCATCTTCAGACCCTCTCCCACTACCCCTCTGTGCCTATCCAGCCCCTGCCCACTTCCCTGACTCTTCCACGGGGTTTGGTGGCCAGGTGACACCCTGTGACAAGACAATCTCATTTCTTAACAACCTCTGGTCCCCACACCACCTCTTTACTCACTGCTCAGTTTTAAACATGTGATGCATATTCCACCCAAAATCTGCTGAGGTAACCGTATTTTTTTAATAGCAAACAAAACTAGTTCAGATCACTGAACAACACCCCCCTCCCTCCCCCAAAAAAACAAAACAAAAAAACAAACACACCCAACCCCAACAACACTATTCACGCATTTTGGCTCAAGAGGGCAGTAGATATTATATTTCGCTTTCTCTTTTGGTTGGTATCTCAGTTACAATATCCACCACAGATTCCTACCTCCCCGGGTAGGATAATGTGCATAAAACGTGTTCAAGTTCCCTAAGAACAGTCGGAGCAGAGCAGCGGCCAAGGGAGCAGCAGGTGTGGCCAGGCACAGGGAGCTGCTCCGCAAAAAAGGGACTGGAAAAGTGAATGCAAGGTCCAAAGGAGCAAGAGACCAGACGCTGGTTACTTGTACTGCTAACGATGATTCTGTGTCCCCTCTCTAATAAGGGAGGGTTACTGTTTGTTTAATAAGGCACTAAATAGACATGTTACATAAAGGAAAGATACATTTTAAAAACTCGTACAAATTCACCAGTTTTGTACCTTTCATGACACACTAGATTTATTCCTTTGCATTACTTTATTTTTTGTGGCTTTTTTTTCTTTTTTTTTTCCTTTTTTTTTTTAGGTCATCAAAATTTAGGTTAAGTGACTGTAAAACTATGAAGATTTCAAGAGCTGTGGAAAAGCAGTTTGAAGTATTGAGAAGGTACAGGACTATTTCTAGGCAGAAATAAAAAAAAAGCAAAAAGCAAAAAAATAATGATCAAACTTCAAGTTCAGCTATTCATCATCTTCTTTAAAATATATATAAATATTGTTCAAATGGTCAGAACTTCAAAACCGTTCTCATGGTTATGGTTTTTTTTTTCTTTTTCAAGTAATAAAAAAGTTGCTTAAAAACAATAGTTATTGCCTTTATATCTTTCATTTATGTCACTCTACTAGATAGCATCCTGCAGGAAATCAAATCACACCCCCTTGTAAAATCCTCGCTCTCTGTGGCTCCCTACCGACCCTTCCTCGCGCTCGGAGACGGGACCCCAGCGGGATCTTTCCCTTTTGCCTTCTCCCCTCGCTCTCTCAGGTTCCCCACTCACTCACTCAGTCACCTACCAATTCACCACGAGGTGAGGCCCCTACCAGACACCGAGGTGACAGAAAATGTAAACAAGAGCAGAGCAAGACAAAGCGCTTCCAAACCGAGAGAAATTACCCGCGCGCAACGCCCGGCGGCGGGAGGGCAGCGGGACCTGGGGGAGGATGTCCCAGAAGAGGTAAGGGGGGGTTGTTTCTAAAGCCTTAAGCGTTATTTTTGTAGCCTTTAATTAATACAACACAGGAGCAGATTCATTTCCATCTACTGTACCTGGTGCCTCTTTAGCTGGATAACAAATGTCAAAAATAGCGACAACCAGGGACGGCGGCGCCGCGGGACACGGCTGCGCCCCTTCATCCCAAACTGAGGTTTGGGAGGTTGAAACAAAATGAAAATGATGTTCACCACCAGCACCACACTTTCCACCTCGTCCTTTCAACGAGACATTTAAACCCAGCTGAAGGGCAGCCAGTGGGTGCGTTACCAGTTCCTCACATCGACTTCCACAACCACCGCTTTGGCTCCAAACAGGGCCCTTCAGTTGAACATGGAAAGAAATAAACCAAAAAACACTTTTGTTCCTTCAGACACAGAAGTTTATTCTCAACCCCCACCACCCTCCCCTCCAAAAAGTTAGAGGTTGTCAAAAAAAAAAAAAAAAAAAAAAAGAAAAAAAAAAGAAAAAAATCAAGTAATTTTTGCCTGCTTCAGTCATTCCTGACTGCGGGAAGCAGGGAGTTTTCATTTTACCTTGTTACTCCAATAATCCTACCGGATGACAGACAGACACACACCAACTCCTCTTGCTTTGTAGGGAATGTATAAAAGCCGTGGCTGTCGGCGGCCACGCGCAGGGACTCTGGAAATTAAGGATTTGCATAAGCTGCAGTCTCGCTCACCGCTCCTCCCAGGGCTGGCATCTCCACTCCAGCGATC